>NC_089753.1:55282866-55405366 GCF_040412425.1 Macrobrachium rosenbergii
ATATATATATATATATATATATATATATATATATATATATATATATATATATGTGTGTGTGTGTGTGTGTGTGTGTGTGTGTGTGTGTGTGTGTGTGGAAATAATGAACACAGGGAACGAACCAAGGTAGTTGAATTGGTACTGCTTTTGGCCTATATATATATATATATATATATATATATATATATATATATATATATATATATATATATATATATATATATATATATATATATATATATATATTTCTGACTCACACTGGGAATGAACCTCAGTCTCCTGAATGACAGGCCAAAGCGGTACCAGTTCAACTACCTTGGTCAGTTCGTTCCCTGTGTTCATTATTTCACACACACACAAACATATATATATATATATATATATATATATATATATATATATATATATATATATATATATGTATATATAAAACACTGATGCTATTTTATGGCAGTGATGATGTCGCCCTATTACTACCATTACAAATAGTTATGATAGTAGTTGTTACCACCATAACGTAATGGAACATTAATAGTTAAGATATTTTTCGTCTCATTACCCTAATCATAAACACATACTGCTGCATAACTATCACAATCAAATACCAGCAATATTATCACTATCTTTTTCCCTTTCTTTTTTAACTTGATTCCCGTTTTAGTTTTCTGTTAAAAGAAAACTATTGTGCCGGCTTTGTCTGTCCGTCCGCAATTTATTTTGTCCGCACTTTTTCTGTCCGCCCTCAGATCTTAAAAACTACTGAGGCTAGAGGGCTGCAAATTGGTATGTTGATCATCCACCCTCCAATCATCAAACGTACCAAATTGCAACCCTCTGGCCTTAGTAGTTTTTATTTTATTTAAGGTTAAAGTTAACCATAATCGTGCGTCTGGCAACGCTATAGGACTGGCCACCACTGGGCTGTGGCTGAAAGCTTCATGGGCCACGACTCATGCAGAAAACTCGATTGCGCCGAAGAAACTTTGGCGCATTTTTTACTGGTTTTATCTCGTCATCAGTTTCGTTGGCAGTTAGTTACCCTTTCTTTGCTATGAACGGTTACGAGAGGTCCCAAGGGTCGAGACGTTCCGAGAGGTTCAAAGAGATTCTGAGAGGTTCCAAGAGGTTCAGAGAGGTTCGAAGAGTTTCTGATTGCTTCTAAGAGGTTCCAAGAGGTTCAGAGAGGTTCCAAAAGTTTCTGATAGCTTCTAAGAGGTTCAAGAGGTTCAGAGAGTTTCCAAGAGTTTCTGATAGCTTCTAAGAGGTTCTGAGAGGTTTCGAGAAGTTCTGAGAAGTTTTGAGAGGTTCCAATAGGTTCTGAGAGGTTCAGACATGTTCCAAGAGGTTCTGAGAACTTTTAAGAGGTTCCAAGAGGTTCTGAAAAGTTCTGAGAGGTTGCAAGAGGTTCTGAGAGGTTCAGAGAGGTTCCAAGAGTTTCTGAAAGCTTCTAAGAGGCTCCAAGAGGTTCTGAGAGGTTCAGAAGGTTCCAAGAGGTTCTGAGAGACTTCAAGAGGTTCTGAGAGGTTTCAAGAGGTTCTGAGAGGTTCCTAGAGGTTCTGAGGTGGAGGTTCTGAGAGCTTCCAAGAGGTTGCAACAGGTTCTGAGAAGTTCAAAGAGGTTCTGAGAGGTTCCAAGAAGTTATGAGACGTTCCAAAAGGTTTAAAGAGGTTCTGAGAGGTTCCAAGAAGTTATGAGACGTTCCAAAAAGTTCCTAAAGGTTCCAAAAGGTTAAGAGAAGCCAAGAGGTTCTGAGAGCTTCCGAGAGGTTCCAGGAGGTTCCTAAAGGTTCCAAGAGGTTCTGAAAAGTTATGAGGGATTCCTAAAAGTTCCGAGATGTTCCAAGAGGTTTTAGAATAAAGAGGTTCCAAGAAGTTCAGAGAGTTTCAAAGAGATTCAAAGAGGTTCAGAGAGGTTGCCAAGTTTTGAGAGATTCCAAGAGTTTACAAGAGGTGCCAAAGGTTCAGAGCGAATGTGAGAGGTTCCAAAAGGTTCAGATAGAATCCGAGAGGTTCATGTTAATGTTAATGCCACTGAAGCATCAAAATAAATAGAATCCCGAAAATAAAAAAGGAAACGGGGACGTGGCAACCTCTGGCATATGTAGAATCCTGTAAGTTAATGCCAATGACTCACCTAAATAAATAAAATCCCCAAAAATAAGGAATAAAAAATAAAAAAAAGTGTAAAAGGGGACTTGGCAACTCTGGTGTGACGTAGAAACACCTAAGTTAAGCCACTGATGCATCATAATAAATAAAATTCCCAAAAATAAAAAATGAAAAATGAAAAGCGGGACGTGGTTACCTCTCGTGAGTAAAAAAAAATGACTGACCCTCCAAAATAATAAGATCCCCAAAATAAAAACAATAATAAAAATTTTTAAATGGGGACATGGCAACTCTGGCGTGGCGTTGAAATCCTATCTGTTTATTGCCACTGACCCTCCAAAAAACATAAAATCCCCAAAATAAATAAAAGAATAAAATAATTAAAAAAGAGGACCTGTCAGCCTTTGGCATGGAGAAGAAACTCATAAGTTAGTGACACCAACCTTCCAAAATCAAGAATCCTTTAAAAAAAATGAAAAATTAAAAACTGAGGAGGTGGCAACCTGTGGCGTGGAGTAGAAACCCGTAAGGTAATGTTACTTCTTGATGTTACTGCCATCAAAATAAAAACAAAATCCCCAAAATAAAAAAAGGGGAAAAAAAAAATAAATAGAGGTGGGAACCTCTGGCATGGAGTAGGGACCTAAAAGTTAATGCCACCAAAACTCAAAAAATAAAACCCCTTAACAATAAAAGAATAAAAAATAAAAAATGGGAACATAACTTTTGGCAAGGAGTAAAAACCCTTAAGTTAATGCTACCAAACCTCGAAAAAATTAAAATCCATGAAATTTAAATAAAGAATACAACATTTCACAAATGGGAGATGTCAATCTATTGCATGGAGTAGAAAACAGTCTGCCAAATTTCAAAAAAATATCAAATAAAAATAAAAATTGGGAGGTGGCTTGCCATAGAACCCCAAAAGTTAATGCCACCGACTCGAAAAATGGAAAAAGGAATAAAAATATAAAATATGGAGGGGGAAACTTCCGGAGTAGAGTAGAAACTCAGAATTTAATGTAACCGACCGTCAAAAAATTAGAATTCCCAAAATAAAAAAAAGTAAGGGGTACATGTCAACCTCTGGCATTAAGTAGAAACCCGAATGTTAATGCCACCGACCCTCCAAAAAAATAAAAAATAAAAAGAAAAAAAGAAAAAAGAAAAAAATGAGGATGTGGCAACCTCTGGCATGGAGCAGAAAATAAAAGTTAAGCCACTGGCCCTCCATAACAAATAAAATCCCCCAAAATAAGAAAAAGAATAGAATGTTTAAAAATGGGGATGTTGCAACTTTGGCGTGGAGTAGAAACCTGTAAGTTAATTCTAACGACCCTCCAAAAAAAAGTCTCCAAATTTAAAAAAAAATAAATAAAAATAAAAAATGCGGGTTTGGAAACCTCTGGCATGAAGTAGAAACCCATTAGTTAATGCTACCAACCCTCTAAGAAAAAGAAAATCACTAAAATAAAAATAAAGAATAAAATATAAAAATGGGGACGTAGCAACCTCTGGAGCTATCAGCTAATGCTACCGATCCTCCAAAAAATAAAATGCCCATTAAAAAAATGAATGAAAAGGAAGAAATTGGGATATGGCGACCTCCACCATGGAGTAGAAACCTGTAAGTTAATGCCACAGACCAACCAAGAAAATTAAATCCCCAGAACAATATAAGAATAAAAAAATAGACTCGGAAATCTTTAGTGTGGAGTAGAAAAAATCTTTAAAATAAAAAAAAAATTAAAAAGTTGGGAGGTGGAAACCTCTGGCATGGAGTAGAAACCCATAGATTAATGCCAACCACCATAAAAAAAAAAAAATCGACAAAATAAAAAAATATATTGGCTGTGATAATCTCTGGTGTGAAGCAGAAACCCATAAGCTAATACCACCAACCCTCCAAGGAAAATAAAATCCCACGAAATGAGAAAAAAGAATAACAAATTTAAAAAATGGGGAAGTGGAATCCTCCAGCAGGAAAGAAATCTATAAATTAATAAAAAACAATCCTTCAAAATAAAAAAAAAATTTAATCATTAAAAATGAGGACGTAGGAACCTCTGGAGGGAAGTAAAACCAAGTAAGTTAATACCACCGTCCTTAAAAAAAAAAATTAAATCCCCGAAATAAAAAAAAGAATAAAAAATAAGAAATAGAGATGTGGCAACCTCTGGAATGGAGTAGAAACCCATAAGTTAATGCCACTGAACCCTCAAAAAAACAAAATCCCTCAAAAAAAAAAAATAAAATAAAAATGGAGATGGGGCAACTCTGGTGTGGAGTAGAAACAACTTAAGTTGATAGTACTGACCCACCAAAAAAAAAGAATAATAAAATCCCCAAAATTACTAAAAAAAGGTAAAGAATTTGAAAAATGGGCACACACTAACCTCTGGTGTGAAGGAGAAACTCGTAGGTTAATACCGCAGACCATAAAAAAATCCCTGATATATATAAAAAGAATAAAAGGTAAAAAAAAAGAGGACAAGGCAACCTCTGGCCTGGGGTAAAAACCTGTTAATCCCACCAAACCTCCGAAAAAAATAAAATTTCCTAAATCAAATAAAAAAAGAATAAAAACATGGATAGGAGGTATCCATACACAGGGAGAAGAAACCCATAAGGTAATGCGACAACCTCCCCAAAAAATTTTTAACAATGGGGACATGGCAACCTCTGGTATAAAGTAAATACCAGTAAGATAATGACCCTATAAAAAAGAAATCCCACAATACAAAATATAGAAAATGTGAATGTGGCAACCTCTGAAATGGAGTAGAAACCCGTAAGATAATGTCATCAACCCTCAAAAAAAATAAAATAAATAAATAAAATCCCCAAAATAAAAAGAAATAAAGTTGAGAAATGGGGACATGGCAACCTCTGGCATGGAGTAGAAGCCCATAAGTTAATGCCACCAAAGCCCCAAAAAAATTAAATCCCAAAATAAAAAAAAAATATATAAAAAAATGGGTATGTGGCAGCCTCTGGCATGGCGTAGAAACCCTTTAATTAATGCTCCCTACCCTCCCAAAAAAATCCAAAATCCCTTAAAATAAAAAACTGGGATGTGACAACCTCCAGAATGGAGTAGCAACTTGTAAATTAATGCCAACAACTTCTAAAAAAAGATAAAATCCCCAAAATAAAAATAAGAATAAAAATTAACGTCTGGCATGGAGTACAAACCCATAAGTTACTGACACAGACCCTACAAAAAAGAAATCCCCAAAATACAAAAAAAAAGTAAAATTGAAAAACTGAAAAATTGGAAGGTAGCAACATCTGGAGTGGAGTACAAGCCCTAAATTGATGCCACTGGATCCCCCTAAAAAATAAAATCACCACAATAAAAAAAAAAGAGTAAAAAATAAAAAATGAGGATGTGGCAACTCTACAGTGGAGTAAAAACCTATAAGTTAATGTCACTGACACCCCCCACACAAAAAAAATAAATCCAGCAAAATAAAAAAAAGAACATGGCAACCTCTGGCATGACGTAAAACCCCAAAAGTTAATGCCACCAACCCCCAGAAAAATATAAAATCGCACAAAATATAAAAAATAGAAAATAAGAATATGGGGAGGCTGCAGCCTCGGGTATGAAATAAAAGCCTGTAAGTTCATGCCGACTGACCCACCAAAACAAAATAAAATGCGCCCCCCCCACAAAAAAAACATAAAAAATACAATAATAGATAAAAGGATGTGGAGGTGGCAACCTCTGGCATAGATTAGATACCCAACAGTTAATGGCACCGACCCACCAAAGAAATTAAATCCCAAAAAAAAAAAAAAATAAATATGGAGATGTGGCAACCTCTGGCGAGGAGTAGAAACCCATAAGTGTATGCCACTGACCCACCAAAAAAATAAAATCCCCTAATATAAGAAAAATAAAAAACAAAAAGATAGGGAGGTGGCAACCTCTAACGTGGAGTAGAAACCCATTGTTCATGCTATGGACCCACCAAAAAAATAAAATCACCCAATATAAAAAAAAAAAACACACAAAAGATAGGAAGGTGGCAACCTCTGGCATGGAGTAGAAACACATAAGTTCAAGCCACCAACCCACCAAAAAAATAAAATCCCCAAAATAAAAAAGTGGCAACATCTGGCGAGGAGTAGAAACCCATAAGTTCATGTCACTGAGCCACCAAAAAAAATCACCTAGTGTAAAAAAAAGATAGAGAGGTGGCAACTTCTGGCGAGGAGTAGAAACCCGTAGCAGAGAGAACCATAGAGAGGGCCGACTTCCTCTGTGCAAGGTAATTTGGCCGCCATTTTGATTGTGTGTAACTGGAGCTGCAGTGACAGCAACGTTTTGTAAACGAACGTGCTCTGAGAGCACTGCAACCCACTGTAGGGCCAACAGTTTGTCTTTATGCTGGAACACAACAAACTGCCAATGTTTGTTTATTTGACAGTTGTTATGATTGTTCATTTTATGGACGTATATCAGAAAATAAGGGTACAAATAGGCCTATATAATAAGAGGACCACTCAGATACATCACAGCCAAATGTGACTAGATCAGCAGAACAGACTTTGCTCCAAATAATACCTATTTAGGTAATTCCTTAGTGGGATAAAAATTTTATTCTTCTCAGATATTCTTACAGACATGTATGTGGTATATTTATAAACAAAAATAACCCTTGGAAAAATGTTTAAACAATTTTATTCAAAGTTCTGTAAAATAAAATAATACATATTTTCAAACATTTAGGCTACGTAAAATTACCTGTGAAAGGGCTGCATCTGGAAAAGTAATTATTGTACTTTAATGTCATTAAATGATGGCAGATATAATAGGCCCTAGGAGAAGAACATGCTAGCAAAATGTCAAGCCTTCACAAATACCATGCCTTGGCAAAATATGCACAAAATGCTATGCCTGTGCACAACCTACTGGAAAGAGGTAGTATTTTATTACTAATCACGTACCACCACCAAAGGCATCAACACATACACAGCACACATTGTTTAGCATTAAAATCACCACCAGTCCACCACCAAACGCATTAACACACACCAAGCTTAATCGAGTTAGACAGGGCTATACTTATCTGTCAGTGTGAAGACCTGTTAACAAAATACTCATTGGATTGATATGAATTCGTTTATGGGAAATTTTCAACAGTTTTCTGTTTTAACGTAATTTCTTTTCTTTGGATGCTTTATTCTTGATTTTAATTGATATTTTAGTCTCATTGTAACATACAATTGCTTCATAAACTGTACACTTTGAGAACAATAATGAATAGTACATAGCAGTAAACAAGCTGCCTACAAGCAGATGGGCTGACACACTAATGTGCTCACCGCCTGTTTGCCTTTGGAAAAGAGCAGAAGGCCACTTCTTTGTTTGTTTTTGTATACTTTGTACAGTTAATGGCAGAACACTCTGTTCCTTTTGATCCAGAGGTTTTCTTGGTGTGGCCTGTGTAGTGTAAATGATCCATGGAAAGATAATTTGGTGTAGACTCGGCTGCTGTGACGGAATGATGCGTCTTTAGCAACCTCCAGTTACACACAATCAAAATGGCCGCCGGCGCTCAGCCAATTACAATGCAGCACATAGGAAGTCGGCCCTCTCTATGGTTCTATCTGCCCGTAGTTTATGCCACTGATCCACAAAAAATAAAATTCCCCAATATAAGAAAAAAAAAAAAAAATAGGGAGGTGGAAACCTCTGGCGAGTAGTAGTAGAAGCCGTAAGTTTATACCACCAACAGCGCCCGCCCCCCCCGCCAAATAGGATCACCCAAAATAAAAAAATAAAATAAGAGTAGAAGCCCTAAGTTTATGCCACCAACACCGCCGCCCGCCCACCAAGTAGGATCACCCCAAAAAAAAAAAAAAATAAAATAAAAATTAAATGATAGGTAAGTGGTAGCCTCTGGTGTGGAGTAGAAATCCATAAGTTCATGCCACGACTCCCCCAAAAAATAAAACCCTATAAATGAAAATATAAAATAGAACAAAAGATACTGGGAGGTGGTAACTCTGGCATGGAGTATAAACCCTTAAGTTCATGCCACTGACCTTCCAAAAAGAATAAAATTAAAAAAATAAATCAATAAATAACAAGATGGAGAGGTGACAACCTCTGGCGTGGAGTAGGAATCCGTAAATTCGTGCCACTGACCCCCAAAAATTAAAGCTGCATTGTTTTTCCTGCTTCCTCGTAAGGATATTTGTGCGCATTACTAGCATTAATATTAGTGTTATTAATTTCGCAATTTATTGCTATTCTATTAACTAGTTACATATTCAGTTTTAGCGTTTGTCTTTTTTATTATTATTTTCTTTTGCTTTGAACAAAATTCAGTTACAGTTATCATTGTATCTACTGTGAACACTGCAAATAACTCAGGAATATTTCTCAAGTGTATTTTTCCACAGAAACTTGTAAAAACTTTTCCCGAGTTTTATTTACACTTACCATTTTGTTGTTTTTGGCTTTCGTATCGGAAAAAGTTTTTTTATCTATAGAGTCTTATGCAAAAAAAAACTTGCCATTTTCCTAAGCTTTGTCGGATCGTTGATAAATATCTGACAGTGGCACACGATGAAAGAAAGCAGTTTACTAATTTTTATGTATTATTAAATCACCCTTGTGAAGATGAACCATTTATTTTTATCTCCAATGAAAACCTATATTTTCAGGAATAGCACGAAATAAATAAAAGAAATTTAAATATTTTTATCCAACATAAAATCACCTTATGAGGAATTGTACACGTAATTTTTTCCTCCAATATAAAACCACTTCTTTGAGGAGTTATATATATAAAATCTACGACAAAAATTTCTCAAACCTCTCAGCCAATAAAAATCTACTCTTCAAGGATTCGGGAACTTGAAGAATAAAAGTAATTAATTTTCGTATCCAGTAACAAAAATGTTCTTTAAGGAACTGCGTAAAGTAAACAACAAAATTTTTTTTTAAGAATTAAAGATCTACCTCAGTGAGAATAACTAAATATACAGTTAAGAGTAAGAATAAGTAAAATCTCTAATATTATGAAAATGGAACTTCGCTCAATTTAAATTATCAACAAGGACAAGCTTGGCTCTGGTCTTACTGATCAGTACAGTTAGTCTGGTCTGCAGTTCTTCCATTCCCCTTATCATCTCTGCCTGAAGCGAAGGTCTGTTCACGTTTCGGGTAAAATACTATGCTTAGTACTAAACAGTATTCCTGCCGTGGTTTAGGCCAGTGTTTGTAGATGGCTCTGTGTTAATTTACCTTTTTAAGAATGTGTTCTTCTTAATTTATCTATTTCTTCACTTCATCTCATAACTGCTATAAGCCAAAGTCGCTTCTCCTTTGCCACAGGCCCACACGCTTAGTTTACATAACTATGATATTATTGTAAGAAATTAATGTTACATTGTCTGCGAAGATTCAAAGAAAATTAAGGCTGTAACCAGAGAATTAAAACGAGAGAGTTAAAAACAAGTAATTGTACTGAAAGGGAAAGTGAAGATGAACTACAGCAGGAACTCAGTCAACTAAACTGACAATCGGCCTCTCTTATTGCCATACCTTTCGTGACAGACTAGTTGAATTAATACCTAAATCTAAAACCTTCCTTCAGCTATGAAGATAAATCATTAATTCAGCAACTCATTACACAGTAACAATAATTTACGTTAAGGCACAAATTATCAAATCTGTCTATGAACATTTCTAAAGAAACAACGAGAAATTCATGCGAAAAGTCTAATTCTTTTAAGATATGTTTGTCAAAAGTAACGCAGCAATAGTCAATCAAAATCGACGCATAATAAAGCTGCGTGCTGTATCTCGAAAAGAGATAAAATAAAAGGCAGTATTAATTAAGTACAAGAATGTTTACAAAATACACCAGTTAAAACAGGTTTCATCTAAAAATCAAATAAAATGTGGAGAGTTGCAACTTCTTATATACTGTACAATATCGGAAGGATTTCAGTCATATTGCCGTATACTGTATGCATGTATTCTACCTAGCGACAGAGGTCTCCTCTAACCTAGGTTTAATGATGAAGGCTAGCCACTATTTGTCTCTGGCATAAGTTCCTCTGGTACCTAGTGTTACTCATTTACAGGCAAGATGAGTGTGAATGGGGTACTCCCACTGCAAAGGCATGAATTTCGAACCTGATAACTCGATCCTAACGTTTTTCAATCGGGTCACTGGGGAATGCGTGACGAGAGCATTTGGCATCCTTAAGTTACGAAATCCCATTTAGACACTGGCTACATACTACAGGGGCGCCTCGACCTTGCTACTCGATCATAAGACCAGCGACGCAATGAACGATTTACTAAGGTCTTTTAAACTGGCGCTTTATATGTGGTCAGGTGTACACCATTCATTATAATTCCATTTAGGTATAAATTCAATTCATCCCTGGTAGGAAAAAGGCATTTTTTGTCTCTAAATGTAACTATATTTCTATCTCTGTACACTACTCCAAATCCGTGCAGTACTACTGCTCACAGTGTGCTTGGATGTTATGCCGTCAAACAGGAGTTTTACAGATCAGACATTTGTGTCAGATGGCTCTTATTGATTACGAGCACCACTTGGCAGCATCCTCAGACAAGTATTATGGAATGTCTTAATATGTTACCGTGGCGTTTCCGCTAAATATTCAAAGCTAATTGAAACTCAGTGAACGAGGAGGTGCAAGTTAACGTTGATGGAGTCCTGTCGAGCGACTTCGTAGTAAACCGTGGGATCTTCAGGGGAACGTTACACTGTCTTTGCTTAATGCCCTTCGCTTGGATTACGTCATGAAACAAGTAAAAATGCGCCGAAGTTCTTCGGCGCAATCGAGTTTTCTGTACAACGTATAATGCTGTATGAAACTCTCAGCCACGGCTCATGAAACTCTCAGCCGCGGCCCATGAAACTTTCAGCCACGGCCCTGTGGTGGCCTGTCTTATTGGCACATATAGCGGTGCCAGACGCACGATCATGGCTAACTTTAACCTTCAATAAAATAAAAACTACTGAGGCTAGAGGGCTGCAAATTGGTATGTTTGATGATTGGAGGGTGGATAATCAACATACCAATTTGAAGTCCTGTAGCCTCAGTAGTTTTTAAGATCTGAGGGCGGACAGAAAAAGTGCGGACGGACAGACAAATAGCCATCTCAATAGTTTTCTTCTACAGAAAACTAAAAGTGGCTGGAGATGAAAGATACGGTTTGGTATGGGGAACCGTAAAAATTTATCAGATTTGGAATACGCAAATAATCCTGTTTTACACAGTAAGATCTGCAAAATTTGCATAACAAAATATATCATACATCTGGTGAGATGGGGACTCAACAGAAATCTACTAAAAGAAGTAATGAAGACAGTTTTCACAAAGCGATGGAATAACACTACTGCAGATGGAGATGTGATTAATGAGGTTCAATCTTTCAAATATTTATGAACAATGACATCCAGTGCTTGGCCTTTGGCCTAAATTCTATATTCAGTTCAATTCAGTAACGATTCTCTTGAGTTGGAATTTAGTGAAAGACTAAAATAAGGGCAAATCAAACAATGGTCAGGCTGAATAATATTTGTAAATTTGAGTGACTAAAAATGTTGGAGTCATATTAACAAGAATGTTGGGAGTCATTTATATATATATATATATATATATATATATATATATATATATATATATAAATATATATATATATATATATATATATATATATATATATATATATATATATATATATATATATATATATATATATATATATATATATATATATTATATATATATATATATATATATATATATATATATATATATGTATATATATATATATATATATATATATATATATATATATATATATGTATATATATATATATATATATATATATATATATATATATATATATATATATATATATATATATATATATATATATACATATACACACACGAGATATGGTGAAGGGGCGATGAAGATCGCTGGGACCGGTGGGTCCTGACTGGGACATGAACTTTGCGCCTCGCCTTGGAGAACAGTATGTCATAGTATCAGCTGGGTTCCTGTGGATACCAGAAGAGTGGGAAGAACCAGAACTACTTGGTGAAACTGTGAGCTGGAAGCCTAGAGGTGAATGGAGATTTGGAGAAGTGAAAGAGCATCAATGACACTAGTAGCGGAATTTCACAGAGGCCCTTTGCGTAGCAAGTGTTGGATGCGTTGATGATGACGATTGAATTTAATTGAATATAGAATTTAGGCCAAAGGTCAAGCACTGGGATCTATGAGGTCATTCAGCGCTGAAACGGAAACTGACAGCAAAATGTTTGGCAGGGTGTAGCAAGAGGAAAACCTAGCAGTTGCACTATGAATCAATTATTGTTAGGAGAGGGTGGAAAGTAAGATGGAAGAAAGAAAATATGAAAGAAGGTACAGTAAAAGGAACGAAAGGGGTTGCAGCTAGGGGCCGGAGGCACGCCGCAAAGAACCTTAAGTAATGCCTACAGAGCACAGCATGAGGTGCACTGACGGCACTATCCCCGCCCCCCCTACGAGGTTGATGACGACGATGAACAAGCCTCCTCATGCCTCTCTCCACCAACACCCCCGCCCTCTCTGAAGCTCCGTCTCCAGAGACTTCAGTCCCAGACTCGTTTTTACCAATTACTGATTTTGCAATCAGAGACACGAAGGCCGAATTATCTAGCCAGATAATTCGGAAAACTCATATTGCAAGAGATTTTACAATGCTTGCATAACACGAATGAGCCTAGTTACTTATATACAAATTGACTGTTTAACTTTTAGTATTCCAGAGCCTTATTTTTCCTTTCATTTTATCAATGGATTGCATTTTTAGGGGTTGCCTTATTTACTATTTCCATCAAAAATATAAGAAACCTGAGTATCACAAGGTCTCTAGTTATAAAGGGTATGTGTGTGTGTGTGTGTGTGTGTGTGTGTGTGTGTGTGTGTGTGAGAGAGAGAGAGAGAGAGAGAGAGAGAGAGAGGTAAGCATTTTAAGGAACAAGAGGACTAGTGAGGACTTTTAGTCTCTGCCCAACCTACAAAGAAAACTATGGCATTAACGCCTAATTGAATGGTATACAGTGCTCCGTGTTACTGCATCCTTTCTCTATTAGTAAGTTCGTAAGTTCCTCTGAAACGTTTTCCCCTGAGGATGCTGGCAAGGATTCAGAAAATTGGCAGGGCCTTCTGGCTCAGTGAATACCATAGTAAATAGCTATTTCCCTCCTACTGACGTCATCAAAGCGGTCATTATCATCGAAGAATGATGGCTGATTGTAAAGGATTATTCAATAGATTTATCTGTTTGTAAAATCCGAAATCTCTAAAACATTGTATATTCAGTGCCTTTGTTATGGCGCCATAACAGTTTATAAATCATCTTAAAGATGAATGAGGAAAATAATTTTACGACTATGAAAACTGCTAAATAATTGAAATTCCTCAAAACTCCGATGTCGAACATATTGTTTCCAATGCATATTTTTTATGCACACGTATCGCGTGCGTATAAAAAAAGAAAATATACATAAATATATATATATATATATATATATATATATATATATATATATATATATATATATATATATATATATATACAGCATAGACATATATATAAATATATATGTATATAGGTATATAGATACATCTATATATATATTCAAAGAACAAAACCAGTCTCATATGTAAGGTCCAGAAACTTTTTTAAACAACCACGTAAAGTTGAAAACTGTCGAAAATTCGCTTCACTGTTTCGCTTATTAGTTTCTTAATTTCCAGCTGATCGTAAATCTTCCGAGTAATTGCAGTCTTCACGAAGGGTTATGGCGACGATTCTTTTAAAGGCCCTAATTCCTTAGCAAACAGCTTATCATAAACTTTCAGGGTAATTGCTGCTTTCATGAAAGGCTATTTCAAGGATATTTCTTAAAGATATGTTGCCTTAAAATCACTTGCCATAGAAAAAATATCTCTACACATCACCTTTTACTGTAAACTTCATAAGTGACGAGATGACACAAACTTCGTGATTTCTAACCCTAATGAGCGTTGTATTGATATACGCACTTGAATTAGCAAGAATTATAGAGCCATTCAAGTCTCATTTTCCTTGGAGTACCCTTACCTAAACATCAGAGAAATGAGCAGCTAAGATTGCAGCTGAGGAGCGGTCACGAAAAAAAAACTTTTCACCTAAACCGTGTTAGTATTCATTTCATAAAAAAATCTGTTTGCTTTTCTGAGGGCTATAGATTGTTAAGTATCAGTTACATTTCTTTATTTTTATGATATTCGCAATTTAACTGTTACTAATCGTCGAAATTCAGGAGGATCCTGCCCCACCTTGGCTACGCACATGACAGCCGGCCTCCTACCAGCATGAGTTAATTATGGAACATGCGATGATGACTGGTCTCCCCTACTTTATCTTAGTCATAACTAAAATCACGAGAACGAACGCTTTTGGTTTTCAGAGAAACCTAAGGGAAGTCTTTGCCCTCGTCCGTTTCCAATTCTATTTTGTTTTTAAGAACATCAACAGGTTCCGTGTATCTCTTTCCTGGATTAAGTCATCACAAATTCCCCAAAAACGTTTCTTAAAATTCGAACTCAGACAAAGACGATTTTCATCTTGATGACAGCTGTCGTATACTGTGTGCTGATACCAGCAATGTGTACTGCATGATGTTATGCATGTCACTGATTTCTAATCATCACGGCATATTTGTCGCGAATGGCCAATTCTCGACATTTTCCCGCACAGAATAATCTCTACCTGGAAGACAGCGGCATCTGTCGCCCTGCCCTCTCTCTCATACGCATCCCGGTCACCACACAGGTTACGGGGCGACCCGGGCGAGTGTTGCCGTATCGTGACGTCAGTGGTTCTGGTTCAACGTGTCAGAGTGCCCGACTGAACTCACCTGTCGACGTCATCCACGCACGGTTCCTACGCCGAGAGAGAATTCATCCATTCGATTCACAGTTTTACTGTCAGTATATAACCTTGGAACCTCTGGGACAAGAACTAACCACGAAGCGTTCTCGGAGTTGAGTGAATCATGGACGGCCGATCTGAACTTTGGTGTTTCTTCTTCTTCTTCCCACAGCGATCTCATTACTGGCGCTGTTGCCGCCAGCTTTTGAACTTCAAACACATCCTATAGAAGAGGTTTTCTTTTGTGATAGCGCAACATTAATTTTATTGTTTTACTAGACTGGTTGGTGGATAATGTGGGCCAGTTAACAGTTTTATCTGATTGATTGTATACCAGTCTAGTTTTGCAACAGTGGTAAATTTAGAAGCACCTGAATTTTTATCTGCAAAACCGTATTTATAAATAAGTAGGATTTTTTTTAGGAAAATAGAAATATCATTTCGTATGTCGAAAGAAATATTTAAAACTGATCCACTACGTTCAACGACAGACAAAAATAGAGTTGGAAGATCTCTGACAAAATAATATTATAAATCAAATGTTCAGTTATTCTCTTTTTTTTTTATTTCGGCAAGGAAAACATTGCTGCATTTTTCTTTCCAAAACGATTTCCAAGATGGTTCTCAAATATTTTTCGGTAGACAATTAAGATTTTGCATGTAACAAGATGAATACTCATCAATAATCAAACTGGAACAAAAGAAAACAAACGGACAGAAAACTTTATTACCTCGAAGGCTGGTCTTGATAAGACGCTTGTTCAGAGCCGATGCTTAAGTCACCAAAGTCTTTTATGACGGTACTGTTCGAAGTTCGAGGGAAATGCATGCAAACATGCTTTGGCTTTGTATATAATAATAAAATCCGAGTGGATCTGATCCTATCTGTCCTCCCCGAGTGACAGCAGGGGAGACACGACACAGCCACCCACCCCATGCAAACCGGTTTGTCCGCCCCAGATGGGGCGCGGTAGGTAGGGGACCGGGAGGGTAGTGGAGACAACAGCCCTGGGTTCCAGCGGGACGTAGCGCGCGCCAACAAATTCGTAAGAGAATATTTCTGAGATTACCAACTGAGCTCCGAAATACTCTCCTAAGAAATCAAAGCATGTTTTTATACATTTCACTTGAACTTTGCACAGTACCGTCATAAAAAACTTTGGTGATTAAGCATCGACTCTGAACAAACGTTTTACCAAGTTTAGCCTTTGAGGTAATAAGGTTTTCTATCCACTGGTTTTCTCTTATTACAGTTTGATTATTGATGAGTACGTTGTTACATGCATAATTTGAATTATCTACCGAAAAGAATTAGAGATTCTGCGTTGATATCGGTTTAGAAAGGAAATTATAGCAATATTTTTCTTGCCAAAATAAAAAAACAATAATTAAACCTCCGATTTATAATAGTATTATGTCAGAGATCTTCCAAATTCCTCGTTGGACGGGTCGGTATAGTTCTCGGCTAGCGCTCTGCTGGGCCCGCGTTCGAGTGTCCGGCTGGCCAATGAAGAATTAGAGGAATTTATTTCTGGTGATAGAAATTCATTTCTCGCTATAATGTGGGTCGGATTCCACAATAAGCTGTAGGTCCCGTTGCTAGGTAACCAATTGGTTCTTAGCCACGTAAAATAAGTCTAATCCTTCGGGCCAGCCCTATTAATCAGCTCATTGGTCTGGTTAAACTAAGGTATACTTAACTTTTTCAGAGATCTTCCAACTCTATTTTTGGATCAACTTTAAAATATTATTACTTTCAACATAGGAAATATTTTCATTTTCCTAAAACGGTCTTACCCTTTTATAAATACGTAATATGGTTTTGCAGATAAAAGTTCGGGTCTTCTAAATTTGCCATTGTGTGCAAAACTAGGCTGTTATATAACCAAGCAGACAAAACTATCAACTCTACCCACATAATATGAAACATTATTCTTCTTGTTCAAGCTTAATTTGAATGGCAAATACCGACGGCACGGCCAATCAATGCCTATATACCCCAGACACGCGACAACAAGAATTAGGAAGTGGAGGATAAAGGGATGGAACCCCAAAGCAATAAAGGGGCCAATGACAGCCGCCTGTAGAACGAAGGGCAAAAGTTCCAAATTTTGGCAGCAGAAGGAGAGAAACGGCCACTGAACCGTGTAATTCGAGAATTACTGGTATCCACAAAGCAAAGGAGAGAACAGGTGGTCAATCGGCGTTCTGAGACCTTCTGATAGTTGCCAAAAGTAGTTGTCTTTTGTAGTTTTCTGTAAAACTGTTGAAATGGCTATTTGTCTGTCCGTCCGCACTTTTTCTGTCCGCCCTCAGATCTTAAAAACTATTGAGGCCAGAGGGCTGCAAATTGCAGCCCTCTAGCCTCAGTAGTTTTGATTTCATTTAAGGTTAAGGTTAGTCATGGATCGTGCGTCTGGCAATGCTGTATGTGCCAACAACACAGACCACCACAGGGCAGTGGCTGAAAGTTTTGTGGGTCGTGGCTGAAAGTTTCATGGGCCGCGGTTGGGAGTTTCATGGGCCGTGGCTGACAGATTCGAACCGCATTATGCTCTGAACAGAAAACTCGAGTGCACCGAAGAAACTTCGGCGCATTTTTTACATGTTTATTTTGAGGCCGATTGAAGCAGAAGAGTGCTATCGTAAATCAAATCCATGTAGAACTCTCTCTCTCTCTCTCTCTCTCTCTCTCTCTCTCTCTCTCTCTCTCTCTCTCTCTCTCTCTTGAGACGACCAAAGAAAGGAACTGCATGGGATTGTTTCATTAAAATTGCAGTACGGCGCGGTTGACAAAGCTGAGAATTAGCCTGATTTTTAGACGAATAAGGTAGGCCATGGTTACGTACAAGTTATATATATATATATATATATATATATATATATATATATATATATATATATATATATATATATACATATATATATATACATATATATATATACATATATATATAACCATATATATATATATATATATATATACATACTCTATACATATATATATACATATATATATCATATACATATATACATATATATATATATACATATATATATATACATATATATATATATACATATATATATATATATATATATATATATATACATATATATATATATATATATATATATATATATATATATATATATATATATATATATAATGTGTGTATAGATATGTACATATATATACATATAGAGTAATACAGAAACATCTCAACTGGATGGACCTCAGCTTAACTGACTTCTGTACTTATCCTCATCATTACTACCATTATTTTTTGCTTGTGTGCCATTTTCGAGGTCATGAAGTTTTAAATAGATCTCCTAACTGAATGTTACGTGTAAAGTATAGGTTATATATACATTATATATGTATATATATATATATATATATATATATATATATATATATATATATATATATATATATATATTCTTATGCTGTAAGTTTTCATAATACAGTAATCTCTGTGTGTATGTGTGAGTTGTTGTATAACTATGGTTTTTATGTTCAGATGCGCGTATGCTGTAAAAGAGCTAGCGTAAAGTTACGGTGATTAAACGCTGTATGGTTTGAGAGGACGACGTATGCGTCGAGCTGAGAGAGACTGAGGTCGTTGTTCATTGTATAGAGACGCGTTTGTTGAGTCCGTATTTTAAACCTGCTGGAACTATCACCTTCTCCATTAGCAAACAAGGCACTATGGGCGCGATCAAAAACATTGTGGAATTGGACAATTCCATTACAAAAGTTGCTAATGTCATTTCAGGAGTGTTATTAGAAGTGATGTTTTCCATTCTTATTATAATAACCTAGAGAGATTCTCTTGTTCTGAAACTGTATCATGATGATAAATAGCCAGTGTTAACTGTAATTCCACTTTGTCTCTAATTATCATTTAAGAGTTTTAAAATAAAAACATCATCTGGGACCTGTTCTTTTTCCACCTGGAGCTGGCTGCCTCTGCATCCTAAAGGGCCCACACTCCAGAATAAGCGTTGTGGAAGAAAGGAGCTGCGTTTTTCACTCCGCGTCTCTCTCTCTCTCTCTCTCTCTCTCTCTCTCTCTCTCTCTCTCTCTCTCTCTCTCCTTTCGCTCTCAGGATTACGAATGTCCCGTTTTAATGTAATTATTTGGTAGACGATGGTCACTCTTATTCTTTAACTGATTAATTCCTTAGTAAATGTGTCTGAGTTATCTGAACAGTGTATTTTATTAAGTGTGTGTGTAACGGCGCCTGGTTAAAAAAAACCTGTGACATTTAGTACCAAGGTATTGTAATATAGTTATTGGGTTTCTGATGCACTGAAAATAATATCTGTAGTAGTTATATGTAAAGATACCTTTTTCACTTTTTTAATATTTTTCGTGTTATATGTTTTATGCTTTATCTTTTGAAGAATTTTTCTTTTATGCATATATGTGATGTATTTTACTATTGCCTTAACTTCTGCTTTACATTTTTTGATATTTAATCTTTGCAAGAGTATATTTCTGTGTCTTTGTATCACATTTTAATATGATTGATTTATTTGCCTTATTTTGTTTTAACACGTAGAATTAATTTACTTGAGTATATTTCCTTTCAATCAAGTTTGTTATTAACAATTTAAATCTTTCTTGAATAATTTTGATGAATTAATAATTAGTTTCTGATTTAATTTGACTGATGATTAATTCAGATTTAATCCAATTTTTGTTTTTGTTTCGAGTAATAATAGATTTCCCTGAGACTGTTAAATGTCATGTATAATCTTTGAATTTAGAAATAAATTTTTGTATTTAAAAATATTATATCAGAGTTTCATTCATTATTACCAATGGTGCAGTTTGAATTAGGGATAAGAGTGGTAAGTGAGATGTTTTTTTTTTCCTTCAAGTAATTGAAGTGAGCTCGAACCAGGAAATGAAATAAATAGGAAAATACTTGAACTTTATAATGTTAATGGGTGATGCCCTTAGATTTTACCTCACACCTGTTGCTGGAAACTTTATCCTGCTTTCTTTCATGATTGATAAGTTTTATAAAGGGATCACTGTTGCCTTTAGAAATCAGTCGTCTTATGTATGATGAGGTTCAGGTGTCTGGCTTTGTGGGGTAACTATAATTGTTGAATAAATGGTAAGTTTAGTAATCAAATATCAAGCACTTAGATACCAGGTTTGATTTAAAGAACAGACACTGGAACCTCCGGAAGTCACCATATATAAATGGTGCACTAGACTCAGGACAAGCACTTAGATATCAGGTTTGATTTGAAGAACAGACACTGGACACTTCGTCACATATATAAAAGTGGTGCCCAAGACCCTGGGAAAACAGATCACAAATATCACTCTGGTGTATACTGGTGGTGTTAGGTACATATTTTATTAGGAGAGTGACCATATAATTCTTTTATTTTATGAGGAGAGTGACCATATAATTGTTTTTTGCAATTTATTGTGTTGAATTGTTGTAATATTGAATTGTTAGTTGATTAACTGAGAGAGATGGCTCCCTTCAGTGTTCAAGTTTTTAGCAAATCCTCCATCCAAGAGTTATCTGAAATCACTCTGGCTAAAGCACAGTGGAGTGAGATGCTTGTAGCATATGGTGGTCAGGTGTCTGCCAACATAGTAGAAACTAAATAAAATTCATTGCAATCCAAGCATTGATGGACTCTGGTAAAATAGATGAGAGCTCAGGATACTCAAGAATTGTTGAACGCAGCTGAGGCAGAACTTATAGATAAACATGGGCAAAAGAAAAGTGATGCAAGCAGAGCTTAGACGTCTAGAAGCAGAAGCTAAATTTGATTAAGCTGAAAGACGCCCAGGCTGAAGAGAGAATGCAGGCTGAAAGAAAAAATGCAGGCTGAAGAAAGAGAAGACAGAAAAACGAAAAGAAAAGAAAGAAGAAGAAAGCTGCTGAAAATTAAGAAAATAGCTGAACCTTTAAGAGAGAGATGGAAAGGTTGAAAGCTACAGCTAGATTGCCCGCTAACACCATCTAACTTCTCTCAGGAGTGATTCAGACCTGTATTTGATGTAGTAAAGTGCAGAGATTAGTCAAGTTTACAGAAGAAGCTCCAGATGAGTTTTTGATCACTTTGAAAAAGTGGCTGCAGGAATGGGATGGCCAGAGGATAAATGAATCAGTCTTGTTGCAGAGTGTTCTAATTGGTAAGGAAAAGTGCCTATTGTATATCGAAAGCTGAGCAGTGTAAAAGAGTACAAGGTATAAACACAATGTGCTACCAGTTTACCAGATGACACCCTGAATATTATAAGGAAAGATTCAGATCTTTGAGAAAGGGATGACCAGATAACTTTCTTGGATTATCATTACAAAGAGTAAGAAGATGTTTTAAAAACGATGGTTGGAGGCTACTAGTTAACATTTGAAGATCTTGAAAAATTATTTGTCCTTGAACAATACCTTGGGGAATTCTGTTACATGAGCCTATTTGCAAGATAATTGAGAGGTTAAGTGATAGAACTTATGTCAGTGGAAACTTCCAGAAGGACGAAGACGAAAAAGGAGAAATGCATGTAACCTCTTAAGTACTTCTCAGAAACCAAAATGGAAACTCTGTCCAATAACTTGAACAACTTCAACTACAGAGACGCGATGGTCATCAGGTGGGAGCTGAAAGCAAGATGAATAATTCTTCAATTTGGAAAATTTGAATAAGCTGGAAACATTTAGTGTTAGGCAAAATTGGTGAGTTGTGTAGTGATTAGAAGCTTCACAGAACTATTTGGATGTACCTCAGTGTATGATACAGTCAAGCATGAGATCAAGATCCAAAGAAGATGGCAGACCATTCAAACAGAGAGCTTATAGCCTATCACCTTATCATGAGATGTTTGAAGAAAGAAGTTGAATGTGTAGCATGGATTAGCAGAACCAGTTCAAGTCACTGCAGTTCTCCGCCATGTGTTAGTGAAGAAACCTGATGGCTCATTTGGGATGTGTACTGATTATGAAACTGAATTCCATCAGTGTGGCTGACAATTATCCCTTGCCTCTTATAGATTAGTGACTTGATAATGTTGGACAAGCCAAGTTTGTCTCCAAGATAGACTTGTTGAAGGGATACTATCAAATTCCTTAGATGAGAGTGCTAAATTGCTGTGTTTGCTGTGCTCCTTTTGGACTTTATCAGTATACTGTTCTGCCATTTGATCTGATGAATGCACCTGCAACATTTCATGAAGTGATGGATCAACTGAGGTCCATAGAAGGAGTAGGTGTATGTTTGGATGACATAGTCATTTACTCTACAACCTGGGAAGAATTTATCTGAAGATCCTGAGGAAAGTTTTCCAAGAAACTAAGAGCAGGACTAACAGTCAACCTAGAGAAAAAGAGTAGGTCGGGAAGGCAACTGTGCAGTATCTTGGGTTGAAGTTGGGGAAAGACCTTCTCGCTCCAGTAGCGCTAATGTAGAGGGTATCCATAAGGCTACCACCTACTACTAGAAAACAGTTACAGAGATTTTGGGCATGGCAGGATTCTATCGGCGTTTCTGCCCGAATTTCTCAGCTGTAGTAACCCCTTAACAGATAACTGGTCCCAAGCAAGTTTGTTTGGACTACAGAATATCAAGGAAATCCTTTGAGAAGGTAAAAGCATTTTAACTTCAAGACCAGTTCTTCGGGCTCCAGACTTCAATAAGAAATTTGTGATACAAGTTGATGCCTCTGACTGTGGAATTGGGCTATTACTGCTTCAAGAAGATGAAGAAATGAACTTTTGCATCATTATGTTTCATGTCTTGAAACTGAAAAAACAATCAAAGTGTATTCCACGATAGAGAAAAGAAATCTAGCCTTAATCACAGCATTGAAAAAAGTTTGAAGTGTATGTGAACAGACCTAGGAATGAAGAGATTTTAGTGCTGTCTGGTCACAAATCCGCTCCGTTTTACAGTGGATCAGAATCACAACCAGAGACTCACTGGGTGATCTCTGTGCTTTCAACTCCCCTATAATATTAAGAACAGCATATCTCGGGTAAGAACAATGTAGTTGCTGATTACTTATCCGTTGTGAATCGTTGGATTCAACCCCGGGATAACCAATCTTCTTGGGGGAGGAGTCTTATGCTGTGGTTTTCATAATACAGTAATCTCCCCGTGTGTATGTGTGTATTGTAGTATGCTGTGATCATGCAGATGCGCGTATGTGTAAAACCTAAGCGTAAAGATTCACGGTGATTAAGCGCTGTATGTGGGTTTTGAGAAGGTGACGTATGTGTCGAGCTGAGAGAGACTGAAATTCGTTGTTCATTGTATAGAGCGCATTTGTTAGTCAATATTCAAAACTTACTGAGACTATCACTTCTCCATTAGCGAACAGGCACTATGGGCGCGATCAAAAAAAGCGTGTGGGGTGGAAGATTCCATTAAAGTTTGCTAATATGGACTCCAGGAATGTTATTAGAAGCGATGTTTTCCATTCATGTATATTAACTAGAGATTCTCTTGTTCTGAAACTATGTAATGATAAATATTAGTGTTAACTGTAATTCCACTTTGTCTCTAATTATCATTTTAAAGAGTTTTGAAATAAAAACATCATCTGGGACCTGTTCTTTCCACCCACAGACTGTGCCCTCTGCATCTAAAAGGAGCCCACACTCAGAGACCAAAAAGCGTTGTGGAAAGGAGCTGCGTTTTTCCGCTCCGCGTCTCTCTCTCTCTCTCTCTCTCTCTCTCTCTCTCTCTCTCTCTCTCTCGGGATTACGAATGTCCCGTTTTAATGTAATTGATATTTTGTGGGCCAAGTGGTCACTCATATTCTTTAACTGATTTAATTCCTTAGTAAATGTGTCTGAGTTATCTGAACAGTGTATTTTATTAAGTGTGTGTGTAACGGCGCCTGGTTAAAGACACAAGCGATGTTCAGGTATTGTAATATAGTTGTGGTTTCAGTGCACTGAAAATAATATCTGCAGTGGTTATATGTAAGGTACCTTTTCACTTTTTTTAATATTTTTTCGTGTTATATGTTTTATGCTTTTTATCTTTTGAAGAATTTTCTTTTATGCATATGTGATGTATTTGCTATTGCCTTAACTTCTGCTACATTTTTTGATATTTAATCTTTTGCAGAGTATATTTCTGTGTCTTTGTATCCCATTTTAATATGATTGATTTATTTGCTTATTTTGTTTAACATGGGAATTAATTTACCTGATATATTTCCTTTCAGTAAGTTTTGTTATTGTAATTTAAATCTTTCTTAGATAATTGATGAATTAATAAATTAATTTCTGATTGTTTGACTGATTAATTCAGATTTAATCAATTTTGTTTTTGTTTTTCGGTAATAATAGATTTCCCTGAGACTGTTAAATGTCATGTATAATCTTTGAATTTAGAAATAAATTTTGTATTTAAAATATTATATCAGAGTTTCATTATTGACCCACCAGTAATTTTGGTTGAATTAGGGATAGAGTGGTAAGTGAGATGTTTCCTTCAAAAGTAATTAGTGAGCTCGAACCAGAAATGAAATAAATGAAATACTTGAACTTTATAATGTTAATGAATTGATGCCTTAGATTTTACCTCACCTGTTCGCGAACTTTATCTGCTTTCTTTTCATGATTGATAAGTTTTATAAGGGATCACTGTTGCCTTTAAAATCGGTCGTCTTGTGTGTGATGAGGTTCAGGTGTCTAGCTTTGTGAGAGTAACTATAATTGTTAGATAAATGTTAAGTTTGGTAATCAAATATCAAGCACTTGGAGATACCAGGTTTGATTTAAGAACAGACACTGGACACTCGGGGTCACCATATATAAATGGTGCACTATGAACTCCGGGACAAGCACTTAGATATCAGGTTTTGATTTGAAAGAACAGACACTGGACACTTCGTCACATATATAAAAGTGGTGCCCAAGACCCTGGGGAAAACATCACAAATATCACTCTGGAGTGTATACTGGTGGTGTTGGAAATTGCATATTTTATTAGGAGAGTGACCATATAATTCTTTATTTTATGAGGAGAGTGACCATATAATTGTTTTTGCAATTTATTGTGTTGAATTATTGTAATATTGAATTGTTAGTTGATTCTTTGAGAGAGATGAAACCACTGATGTTCAAGAGTTTTTAGCAAATCCCTCCATCCAAGAGTTATCTGAAATCACTCTGACTAAAGCACAGTGGAGTGAGATAGCAGTAGCATATGGTGGTCAGGTGTCTGCCAACATGGTAAAGGCACAAATAATTCATGCAATCAAGCGTTGATGGACTCTGGTAAAATAGATGAGGGCTCGAGAGATACTCAAATTGTTAAATAGCTGAGGCAGAACTTATAGATAAACATGGGCAAAAGAAAGAGAAAAGTGATCAAGCAGGCTTAGACGTCTAGAAGCAAGCAAATTTGATTCGCTGAAAGCGCAGGCTACAGAAAGAGAGAGAATGCAGGCTGAAAGAGAAAAAAATGCAGGCTGAAAGAAAGAGAAGACAGAGAAAAACGAGAGAAAGAAAAGAAAGAGAAAGAAGAGAAAGCTGCTGAAGAATTAGAGAAATAGCTAAACACAAGAGAGATGGAAAAGGTTGAAAGTTACAGCTGAATTGCCGTAACACCATCTAACCCTACTCAAGGTGATTCAGACCCTGTATTTGATGTAGTAAGAGTGCAGAAGTTAATTCAAAGAAGTTTACAGAAGCTCCAGATGAGTTTTTTGATCACTTTGAAAAAAAGTGGCTGCAGGAA
Organism: Macrobrachium rosenbergii; assembly: GCF_040412425.1. Taxonomy (NCBI): domain Eukaryota; kingdom Metazoa; phylum Arthropoda; class Malacostraca; order Decapoda; family Palaemonidae; genus Macrobrachium; species Macrobrachium rosenbergii. Next base: position 55,308,683 of record NC_089753.1, read on the forward strand.
TGGGATGGCCAGAGGATAATCGTCAGTCTTGTTGCAGAGTGTTCTCATTGGTAAAAAGGAAGAGGTACCTATTTAGCCTTATCAGCTGAGCAGTGTAAGAGTACAATTACTTAACAATGTGCTAGAAGTTTACCAGATGACCACTGAATATTATAAGGAAAGATTCAGATCTTTGAAAGGATGACCAGATCTTTCTTGGATTATGCGTACAAAGTAAGAAGATGTTTTAAGCGATGGTTGGAGGCTGCTAAAGTTAAAACATTTGAAGATCATGAAGAAATTATTGTCCTTGAACATACCTTAGGGAATTCCTGAACACGTAGAGCCCATTTGCAAGATAGTGAGGTTAGAAGTGATAGAACTTATGTAATTGAAACACCAGAAAGACGAAGACAAAAAAGGAAGATGTGTAACCTCTTAAAACCTTACTTCTCAGAAACCAAAATGGAAACTGTGTCAATAACGAACTAATTTCAACTACAGAAGACGGCCGATGGATATGAATTGGGAGCTGAAAGCAAGATGAATAATTCTTCAATTTTTGGAAAATTTGGAGGATAAACTGAAACATTTGAGTGTTGAGCAGGAGTGGTGAGTTGTGCGAAGTGATTAGACTTCACGGGCTATTTGCAGATGTACCTCGGTGTACTGATCTGATCAAGCATGAGATCAAGATCAAGAAGATGGCCAGACCATTCAAACAGAGAGGCTTATCGCCTATCACCTTATCATCGAGATGTTTTGAAGAAAGAAGTTGAATATTGTTACCTTGGATTAGCAGAACCCAGTTCAAGTCTGCAGTTCTCCATGTGTTAGTGAAAGAAACCTGATGGCTCATTTAGGATGTGTACTGATTATAGGAAACTGAATTCCATCAGTGTGGCTGACAATTATCCCTTGCCTCTTATAGATTAGTGACTTGATAATGTTGGACAAGCCAAGTTTGTCTCCAAGATAGACTTGTTGAAGGGATACTATCAAATTCCCTTAGATAGGAAGTGCTAAATTGCTGTCAGCTTTATTACTCCTTTTGGACTTTATCAATTATACCTGTTCTGCCATTTGGTCTGATAAGATACACCATACAACATTTCAACAGTGATGGATAACTGCTGAGGTCCCATAGAGGTAGGTGTATATTTGGATGACATAGTCATTTACTCTACAACCTGGGAAGAACATCAAGAAGATCACAGGAAGAGTTTTCCAGAAGAAACTAGGGAAGCAGGACTAACAGTCAACCCTAGAAAGTGAGTTCGGGAAGGCAACTGTGCAGTATCTTGGGTTTGAGGAAGTTGGGAAGAACCCTTCTCGCTCAGTAGCGCTAATGTAGAGGTATCCATAAGGCTACCCACCTACTACTAGAAAACAGTTACAGAGATTTTTGGGCTATGGCAGGATTTATACATTTCTGCCCGAATTTCTCAGCTGTAGTAGCCCCATAACAAGACCCGCTAGTCCCAAAACAAGTTGTTTGGACTACAGAATGTCAGATCGGCCTTTGAAGGTAAAAGCCATTTTAACCAAGACCAGTTCTTCGAACCCGAACCAATAGAAATTGTGATACAAGTTGATGCCTCTGACTGTGGAATTGGAGCTGTACCCACTTCAAGAGGTGAAAGTGTTTGCATCATTGTTTCATGTCTTCAGAAACTGAAAAAACATCAGAAAGTGTATTCCACGATAGAAAAGAAACTCTAGCCTTAATCACGCATTGAAAAAAGTTTGAAGTGTATGTAGACAGACCACAAGATGAAGAGATTTTAGTCTTTGTCTGATCGCGATCCGCTCCGTTTTACAGTGGATCAGAATCACAACCAGAGACTCACTCGGTGGTCTCTGTGCTTACAACCTATAATATTAAGGTACAGCATATCTCGGGTAAGAACAATGTGGTTGCTGATTACTTATCCGTTGTGTGAATCGTTAGTTCCAGCCGGGATAACCAATCTTCTTGGGGGAGGAGTCTTATGCTGTGGTTTTCATAATACAGTAATCTCCCCGTGTGTATGTGTGTATTGTCGTATACTGTGTGATCTTATGTTCAGATGCGCGTATGCTGTAAAAGAGCTATAGCGTAAAGGATTCACGATGGTCGCGCTGTATGGTTTGAGAAGGGGCAGCGTATGTGTGAGCTGAGAGAGACTGAAATTCGTTGTTCATTGTATAGAGAGGCACATTTGTTAGTCAATATTCAAAACTTACTGAGACTATCACCTTCTCCATTAGCGAACAAGGCACTATGGGCCGCGATCAAAACATTAATGGTGGAAGATTCCATTAAAAGTTGCCTAATGTATGGTTCAGGAATGTTATTAGAAGCGATGTTTCCATTCTTATTATAATAGAATTCTCTTGTTCTGAAACTATGTAATGATAAATATTAGTATTATATGAGTCACTTAAATATAATTATCATTTTAAAGAGTTTTGAAATAAAAAACATCATCTGGGACCTGTTCTTTCCACCCACAGACTGTACCCTCTGCATCCTAAAAGGAGCCCACACTCAGGACAAAAAGCGTTGTGGAAAGGCTGCTGTTACACTCGCTCCGTCTCTCTCTCTCTCTCTCTCTCTCTCTCTATCTCTCTCTCTCTCTCTCGGGATTACAATCCCGTTTTAATGTAATTGATATTTTGGTAGACGATGGTCCTCATATTCTTTAACTGATTAATTCAGCAGTAAATGTGTCACAGGTTATCTGAACAGTGTATTTTTATTAAGTATTATTATTAACGGCACTTTTGGTTAAGACACAGAAGCATTTGGTACCAGGTATTACATGTAATACCGTTATTGGGTTTCAAGTGCACTGAAAATAATATCTACCCGTAGTTATATGTAAAGATACCTTTCACTTTTTTAAGTATTTTCATTATTTATATGTTTTATGCTTTATCTTTTGAAGAATTTTCTTTTATGCATATATGTGATGTATTTGCTATTGCACCTTAACTTCTGCTTTACATTTTTTTTTTGATATTTAATCTTTTGCAGAGTATATTTCTGTGTCTTTGTATCCACATTTTAATATGATTGATTTATTTGCCTTATTTTTGTTTAACACGTGGAATTAAATTTACTTACAGTATATTTCCTTTCCAATCAAGTTTTTGTTATTTAACAATTTAAATCTGCTTGAATAATTTTTGATGAATTAATAAATTAATTTTCTGATTTAATTTTGATGATGATTAATTCAGATTTAATCTCAATTTTGTTTTGTTTCAGTAATAATGAATTTCCTGAGACTGTTAAATGTCATGTATAATCTTTAGATTTAGAAATCAATTTTTGTATTTAAAATATATCAGAAGTTTCATTCATTATTTACACCAGTAATTTTGATTTGAATTAGGGATAGAGTGGTAGTAGGTCATTTCCTTCAAGTAATTGAAGTGAAACAAACCAGGAAGTAAATAAATAAATAACTTAGACTTTATAATGTTAATGGAGTGATGTACATAGATTTTACCTCACACCTGTTTAACGTTTATCTGCTTTCTTTCATGATTGATAAGTTTTATAAGGGATCACTGTTTAGAAATCCCAGTCTCGTCTTGTATGTGTGATGAGGTTCAGGTGTCTGGCTTTTGTGAGGTAACTATAATTGTTGGTCATGTTAAGTTTGATGATCAATATCAGTACTTGATACAGGTTTGATTTAAAGAACAGACACTATGGACCTCCAGTCACCATATATAAATGGTGCACTAGACTCCGGGACAAACGCATAGATATCGAGTTTTGATTTGAAGAACAGACACTGGACACTTCGTCACAATATATATATATATATATATATATATATATATATATACTTTATACTATATATATATATTATATATATATATATATATATATATATATATATATATATGTATAATGTATATATATTATACTTTACACGTAACATTCAGTTAGGAGATCTATTAAAACTAAAGTATAATGTGGCACACAAGCAAAAATAATGATAGTAATGATGAGGATAAGTACCGAAGTCAGTTAAGCTGAGAGTCCATCAGTTGAGATATTTCTAATATTACTCTATATGTATATATATATATGTGTATATATATATATATATATATTCAAATTTTATTTCATGTGTATCTGTTATCATCTATCCCCATTCTCACACTTTCCTCCCAAAACCGGCAAGCAGGGTGAATTCTGAGACCCCTCTCCCCAGGACCTTAACTCCCTCATTGAAAAACGATAATCCCCTTCCTCCTCCCCTCACCTCCTCTTTTCCCATCCCTCTTCCCTCCCCCTCCTGCTTATACATATCCCTTCCCTCCCCTTATACCTTTCTCGTTATCCCTTCCCCCTTTTCCCTCCCCTTCCCCCTTTTCCCTCCCCTTCCCCATTTCCCCTTCCCCTGCTTCCCTCCCCCTCGCCCTCCCCCCCTTCTCTCTCTCTCTCTCTCTCTCTCTCTCATTCCTTTATAAACAAATACCTGGCTGTTTACTTACATATAGAAAATTATTCTAATAAGATTCCTTACTCTCTCCTTTCATGTTGACTATTTCTCTTCACCAGTTGTTATATCAGTAAACATAGGTCAAACTCTAATTCCAATTTTGTGGTCTTAACCAGTGAGCATGGATTATTTGCATAGGAATCGAATGGAGATGACATTACATACTGTGCCTTTGCTCTTTAATCTTCAGAATTATCATATAAACCCATGGTTCATTCAGTTATGCAAGAAACGCTCTCCTCTCACTCTCTCTCTCCTCTCACTCTCTCTCTCTCTCTCTCTCTCTCTCTCTCTCTCTCTCTCTCTCAAATAACTGTCCACTTCCATTGCCCAACAAATAATAAAGCCATTTCATGCACATGAAAACAGTTTCAATAGAATGTTCGTGTCTGTTCTTTCCCTTGTTGACTAGTATATCCTCTTTGCAGTTATTCTTAACTACACATAGGTCTAGGCCTAATTTCAATCTTATCACTCTTAACCAGCCAGATATGGTTTATTTACATCAGGAATCGAACAGAAGATATAGCTATGCATTTTAACTGATAGAAGTATTCATATAAGCCTATAGTTAATATATTCACCCACAATTTTAAATGTATCTGGTAGACCAAACTAAACAAGACTCAAGACGTTAAATACCTGAATCAACAGTGGCATTATCATGCAGAGGTAAACGTTGGTTTGGTATGGCACCTTCCTTCAATGTGCATGCACTTGCAGGGCAATGATTATCAGTTCTGCTGAGTTTCTTACGCCAATCTTTGTTGAAAATGAACCGAACACACTCTTGCGTTTTTGATGTTTGTATGGTCACTTCTTCTGCAGAAGTTCACCCACTTCCTACACATTTCGGGACCTGTAGGGAAACGGTAATAGCTAACGCTTTCGCTTCCAACATTGTCCCGTTCTGTGTTACAGCATCCATAAATACCACATATAACTATGTTAATAGCGTACTAAATCCCAAAAAACCTCTAGAACTGTCACAAATTCCTGGAAACTCCCGCCTAGTTGTTGCCATGCAAAGGGAAGAAGGTACTGGCTTGCCTAGCGGCTACCGATGAGAGCACCATGTGACGTCATGCGCGGGAGAGTTGAAAAACCCAAATCGACGCTGAGTAACTCACCTTATCTTCGTACATCTTGCGAGAACGTTTAGCCTCGACGAGGTAATCTGCACTCCACCGATATGAAGCCGTTCGTAAGGTATTCAAAATAACTCTCTATTTTAAATAAAAGGAACATTACGGAGTAATAGGCCAAGGACCAGAGAGGGACCACTGAGCAGGAATTTTCATGATACAGAAACCCGATCCAACTTTGTAGTGTTTTGATGTCTCTGGATAGTAAATTCAGCGCATAACACCTTTTTGTCGCCAGCAGATGGCATTGTGACAAAATATGACCAATATTAAAATTGCAGATTGAGTCGTTGGTAAATACGTAAGTGGACATTAAGAAATTATTCTGTTGTTCAAGTTTTGTCTTTATTATAAACATGGATTCTCTCACTTTTTCTCTCTCATTGTAGTGCAGTGAGTTGCACCCACTGTAGAAGTGGGTATCTGGATCGCAATTACATACAAAGAAACACATATATTGTATATATGTATATATACATACATACATACATACATACATACATACATACATACATATATATATATATAATATATATATATATATATATATATATATATATATATATATATATATATATATATATCTATATATATATATATATATATATATATATATATAGTCGACTAGAGATGTTGGCACAAGCAAGCCAAAGTATACATCAGGACAGGGTGACAAGAAGATAGCCGGTCATCAATAGGTAACATTTATAGGCAACATTTATTTTACTGGTCTGGGTTCGAATTTTTATAGTGCATGTTTTTTAATCTTAAACTCAATTCAATTTTTACTCTTCTCCCTAGAGCTTATGCTTTAACCTCCTCTTGGGACTATTATCATAAAAGAGTAATGTTCTTGCATAAATATTTTTCTGATAACTGGTTTCCATCCCATCTTTAAACATTGTAAGAATTTCCTTAATAAGAAACTAACCAACAATCCGGATATTAGTACAGTACCTCTCAAGAAATGTTATGCCAGTTTTTCTTATATCCATGATGACGATTGAAAAACATTTTAACATGCTGCAGGTTATTCTAACACCAACCCCCCCTCACAATAGGGTCATTATTTAAATTCAAAGACAGAAGCTGTCCACTTATGCAATCCTCAGCTGTGTATAAATATACTTGCCCAAAATGTAATTTGGGGACTTACGTTGGATCGACAAAACGAGTGCTTCAGGTCAGAGCAGATTCTCGTAAAGGTGTTAATCATCGTACAGGTTGCAGATTGCCCAACCCAGAATTTTCTAAAATTAGAAATCACTCAAAAATCTGTAATACGAATATTAATTTTAATGACTTCTCCGATTTGGGCCAAACTAGTTGTTTACACGAACTACCCGTTTTAGAATCATTATTCATTAGGCAGTTAGTGTCGGGGTTGAACTCGCACACCTCCTCCGTCCAACTGTATCTATCTTGAAATGTTTTCTCCGCCGCGTTCCTTTCTCTTTCACGTCATTCTCTTTTCAACTTTTAGTATAGCAGGTGCTCAGTTGGAATTGTCTTGTTTTATTGTATATTTTTAGTTTGTTAGGAATGTTATGGTCATTATTTTTATCCATGTATTTTTAATTTGTTTGTTTTTCTCTTCTAGCCTTGAAGATGTAACTAAGTCGTCACGAAACGCGTTGGCAAATAAATGTTACCTATTGATGACCGGCTATATTCCTGTCACCCTGTCTTGATATATATATATATATATATATATATATATATATATATATATATATATATATATATATATATGTGTGTATTATATATTATGTATACATATATGTATATATATATATATATATATATATATTTATATTATATATATATATATATGTATATATATAATATATATATAATATATATATATATATATATATATATATATATATATATATATATATATATATATATATATATACAGTATAAATAATTCTGAAAAACTCATCCAAGTTAATAAGGTGTCTTAAAGCCATACATTCTTTTTTAAATCTTGGCAAGTTTCCTTCCACATAAACGTTACAAGTCTCGGTAATAAATACACCTCAACAGAGATGACTAAGACCCGGAGAAAGAGCATGCGCAGTCCCACAGAATCCCGCGGGCCATAGAGGACGCCCACGTGTGGCTATACTCAGCACATTTTAGGAAGTCCCTTTGCGTATGAGGTGGGCAAAGTGACTGACCGAAGCCAGGTAAAAAAAGTCACAGGGAAAAAGTCACATTATTCCTTTCCAGATAGTGATCCCCAAGGATTTGAACCCAGTATGTATCCGCCTTTGCGGCGTGTTTAGTACAAGCCCGTTGGGAATTACCGTAAAAACACAAAGAAAAGACTGTAAATATCATAAAGATAATGGCCCCAGAAATATTAGTCCTAGATAACGACCCCCGAAAACCCTTGGGGGTTACTGTCTAGGAAAGATCCAAAATATTTTCTGTTTTATTGCTTTAATTGCCACCATGAATTAATGTGACTTTTTTCCTGTGAATTTTTTTTCCTAGCCAAAATTGGGAATTTTTCTCTTGTGATTTTACCACCGGCTGACCAACGGGTGCCGTTAGGTCTGAAATAAAGAAGACACCGGGTATGGTTAGGTATCAGTGGGCGATAACTGGTTGGAATGTAGGCCAGTTGGCAGTGTGTGATGCTCATATGCTCTTTGCGAATACTAATGTCCATAGGGTTGCAATTTCAAAGTTAGATGATCTCACCTGCCAATCATTGCCTAATACATATCAAGTTGGTTTAGGAGGTTCAGCTGCAAAGTTAAGGACCTGGTGAGTTTGAACATTTGGGAAGTCATTAAAATTATGCGAATGGTAATTAGCACGGACTGACGTGGTAAGGTTATATTTGTGATATATAGAATACTGTGCTCCAAGGACTTCAAGGCTGAGCATTATTGCTGTAATTGCGTAATTGATTAATAGGTTAACACGAAAAGCTGAGTCACATCATGAAACAACTAATGAAATAGTTGGCAAGCATGAAAAACGGCAAAGGGCAAAAAATATTACAGCTTTACACAACTAACATAATCAAAACTATTGTCAACCCGTATAATGAATGGCTGCTGAGGTCGTTAATGTGACACAGCCGATTTGAACCTTTTCTTTGCGTGAAGAATTCGTTACTTCTTGATTATACTGTAGGCCGATAAAGGTTCAATTGTGCGTGGGAATAAGATAAGAGAAACCATGAAGATTCCAGACAAAGGCCCATAAACGAAAATCTGTAAAATGAAAATGGTGTATTTTTGCAGAGCAGAATTTATCAGGCAAAAACATGTGCTGAATCAATGTAATTTCAAGGAAACTCATATGCGGTAGTTGCTGAAAAATAATGTTCATTGAGCTTTTGAAGTGAAGAGGTTTTTCTTGTTTCCAGAATCTACAACCTTTCGCTGAGGTCCGCTTCAACGAATTGCAATTTTACCACGTTACAAAATCTATTCATACACAGCGTCTTGTACAGCGCATGCTTAATAAAGTCTCTGAGGGAACATTAATCTTTCTTTATGTGACGGGGTAATCCGCTGATTGAATTGTGGATGAGAATAGATAATAAACGTATTGTTACTCTGAAAAGTTTTTTATACCATTCCGTTACACTTTTATTATAAGGGGGATTGCTGGATGCACACCTGCAGCAATGGCCTCAGATCGCCATAGAAAGCGTTCATCATAAACAAAACAAAACGAAACAAAACAAAAAGTGGTGGATTATGGTTCCAAAGCCTACAGCCGTTGCAAAAGCAAACATTTTTTGTTAGTTACTAAACCACAGAACTAATACTAAACATATAGCTCATTAAAAAGAATAAAATTTTTCGTTTATTACGTGAACATAAAGCCCTTGTAAATGGCCAACTCTTTGGTTGTTATTAAAACAAAGCTGACACAAAGCATGGAGTCCGTTTAATTAATGAAACACTGGACTTTTATGAAACGTGAAATACTCGGTTAATTACTGGAACACAGAGCTGATGTAAAGTGAAAATCTTAGCCTAATTACTAAAACACTGAACTGTCGTAACGTGTGGAAAATCTTGTTAACTACTGGAACACAGAGCCAATATGAAGCGCGAGACCTTTGGTTAGTTATAAACAATATAAGAAAAACTAAAACTAAAAAAAAAAAAAAACCTGCGTCTATAGTTATATCTAATTCTCAGAGAGGCAAGTTGAAATGTTGCCTTCTGACAAGATATTCAGGTCTCACTGAGAAAGGCTTGCCTGTACGGCCGATCGTGACTTGTATTTCTGGAAACTGGATGAAAACTAAGTACAAACCTTTAGCAATAAAAATCTCGTTTCTACTGTATAAAGAGGGAGGCTTAGTAGATTAATTACTGATTACAGATTTGATAATAATAAAAATAAATTTCCCGTGGTTCTGTGGTTACCAGTCTTGCCTCACCCGACATCGATTTCGAAAAGCAGTAAATAATGTTAACTAGTGTTTAGTCGACTATAGGGGTCACTGGCAAGGGGGGAGAAGGCCATAGGGCTAGCAACCTCATCCCAAAAGACTTGCTGAGAACCAGATGGTTAAGAACTTCTAGAACCGCCTCCTTAAAAGGAAAAAGACTATGATAATAATAATAATAATAATAATAATAATAATAATAATAATAATAATAATAATAATAATAATAACAAAAACTAGCAGCAGTCGGGAAATTTCCACGAAGAAAACCATCACCCTTAGACTCACGGTAAAATGAGAAACATTTCAAAATTCACAGCAATATTTTACACATGGCGTTGGAATGCAGGTCAGTAGAAGCATCTCTTGACACTTGAGCTCCATCAAAAATTAGATGATTGAGGGAAGAGGGGGGACGCTGGTAACGACTGGTGAACGAAGCAGGTCTATTACCAGATGATAATTTCATGTTTGGTGCAATATACTTGATGATTAGTTGACCTCACTTCAGTGACCAAACCGACGATTTCTTCCATTCAGGCGCGCCAGGGAACGTCGGGGCACTATTTTATCATTAGTTTACAAACAATTATTTTCACGTGAAAAGGGAAAAATATGCAGCTGCACAGACAAGAGAAGAAGAGTTTAGTAAAGGTACCGGAAGTGGGTCTTAGAGATTTTGAGCTAAGTTCGTCGAAAAAATGCATTTTTTTCCCTTTAAAGCGAGTAATACCAGAAGAACAGAGCCTTCTGGTTCTCAGCAAGTCTAGAGGGATGGGGTTGCTAGCCCTGAACCCTCTCCTCGTCCCTACAGGACACTGGTACCCATTCACAATTGGTTCGATTGCTGGGCAGCAGGCCAGGATTAAACCATGGATCTTGTGAATGCGGGAACAGTGCACTGAGCTCTCTCTCTCTCTCTCTCTCTCTCTCTCTCTCTCTCTCTCTCTCGATATATATACAGTATATGTATGTATAAATATACATTTATATATATAAATAAACACAATATATATAATATATATATATATATATATATATATATATATATATATATATATATATATATATATATATACTGTATATATATATGATGCACGCGTGTGTGCGTGTATGTCTAGGATTTCTTCTAGCCCCCTAATTTTGTAAACTGAAATATTTACCTGGTAACAAGGTAAGATATGAGCAGGTAGAGTGTACCATGGGCAGGTAGGGTGGACTACGGACATAAAGCGGACCACTGTTAAGAATGGACCGTGGGTAATTAAAGCGGTTAGTAAGCGGTTCATGGTTTCGTGTTATTCAGTGCGCAAGAGATGGCATGGTTTGGTACTAGAGATTAATTTGTCAATTTACTCATTCTGAAACAAAGTCGATGATAGCTGTATTACTAAAACATCGGTTTATTATAACGAACCACAGTATAATAGTACCTTTAACAAAACCTAGAAAAACTCTCTTGATGTTATGATCTTATAAAAGCATCTTCAATGGATAGAAATTCATCAAAGCAGGACAACTAATGACAACTGACGCAGTGAGCTACTAGGTCATAAAACGAGGTCTACCATGCATACGCACATGGAACTTACGAGACCATAACTGAGTTCAGTTGTGCGCGCATGGAGCTTACGGAACCACAGAACGAGTAGCGCTGTACGCACTTAAACCGTATAGTAGTCTTGTACAAACGAGTTGCACTGTATGCAGATGAAACTGGTTAGACAATAATACAATTACGTGCGTAGGACTTACTGGATCACAAAATATTGAACTTGGCATGCGTAGGGCTTCAGGAAAATAAAACAAGTTGAGCTACGCGTACGGGATTATAAAACGAGCTGATATATACTGAAGTGCCGGAGGCTGAATGGACCATAAATCGAGATGCACGGTACACGCACGGGACTTACGGGACCATAAAACAAGCTGATACCAAAGCGCACGAGACTCATGGGACCATAAAGCTGTACACGGCTAGGACTTACGGGACCATAAAACAAGTTAACCTACGTGCACAGGACTTACAGGACCATAAAACGAGTTTAATGTGTAAGCGCAAGTGCATGAGGTTCACGAGTCCTTATAACGAGTTGTAGTGTACGCGCACGGAACTTACAAACAGATCGGGAACACAAGGCTGTGCCCGGCCGGCTATTCAGGCGAGGCCAGCCAGTGTAGAAACTGAATGTACTGTGTGAGTTGACTATGTATGGAAGGCGATGGGTGGCGCCTACGCTCCCTGCACCTTTCCGTCTTGCGGGTTCAAGTGGCTTAGTTCAGGACACCAACAAACATCTTATATAACCGTGTTGCGTCAGGCAGTTCCTTGCTCCGCTGCCAGATGTTATCTTTTGCTGAACGGTGTTTCACTGCCATTATAATCAGATACCAACGCCGAATCTCTCTCTCTCTCTCTCTCTCTCTCTCTCTCTCTCTGTGAAGGACGTTTACTGTCGATTCAAATGGGGCTGATGCCTCCTTCCGTGTTTTGGATGTAAACATAATCTTGTTTTTTTCTCTTACGACCACTATCTGAGAACGCGTTTTAAAGCCTAGTAGATCATAATATAAAATATTTTCACCGAGCTTCTTAGGACATTTCTCTTGATACATCTTGTATTTATTGAGTTGAGACGAGAAAAAAAAGGAACACGAGAGAGAGAGAGAGAGAGAGAGAGAGAGAGAGAGAGAGAGAGAGAGAGAGAGAGAGAGAGAGAGAGAGAGAGGTGCCTATTGAAACACACAAGCCTGCGCAAGGCATGAGTCCAGGTAAGTATATTTATATAAATGAGATCATTTGCTCCAGTGCACATGACATTAAAGCACTAGGAAATCCATGTTGTAAAAACTTAATGGATGAATAACAAACAAATTAGAACATCTTTTTCAGTCGAGCAAAAACTAGCCTTACACATGCTATTCAAATTCCACGAAGGCCGTCTATGCCAACGCATCAGGATAGTAAGACTAAAGGGTCGATAAATTATGATCAGGATGACAGATCTCAAGAGCATCCTGAGTGGTTTGATTTATTGTCTTCCATCGGATGACCAGATTCCGGAAACCTCATCTCCTGCCTCGCGGTTCATTGTCCCCTCAGCTGAGCAACGTATCAGTCGCTGTAGCTGGCCAGTCAGCCACTACAGCTCTCTGCTGTCTTAAGTCCTAATAAAAGAAGTCATTTCTTGGATGTAGAGGCTATTTTCACAGGAAACCATATATCTTAAACTTGTTCAGACCCAGAATAAACAATGGAAAGACTGATATAAGGTGCTGGGTACACAGATAATGTTTGGAAGAGGCAAAAGAAGAGTTTACAGAGAAGGCAGAAGGTCTGGAAGACCAAAGAGAAGAATATTTTCCAAGAATTGTTGGCATGATTGGAGGAAAATAAAATATTTTGAAGATTTAGATTACTTCTGCTAAAACGTATTATAACCCACTCTAATTTATCATATCAATGTTAACATCAAGGATTTAACTTATACTTCCATACGATTCTTTACCACATTCAAATCATTTTAATGTTCGAGGACCATCTGTTTGTCATTTGCGTTAGGTTATGCACCTGTATCGTAAATCACTGTTCATTAACATTTTTATGCATGACTGAATTCTATTTAGTATTGTATTGTATAAGCAGCCTCAACAAATCACTGAAGAAAGCCATTCGAAAATAATAGATTTGGACATGAAGTCCATGCCGAATATCTTTAATGACTATTTATTGTTTGTTATCCTTACTTCATTTATTTATTATTTATTTGTTTATTTATTTTTTTTTTCTTTTTAAATAAGTGATCTCTTCCTTCTGTATGCACCATTACATTCTGTTACTTCTTCCTGATGGATAACATATCCTTTGGAAGCTTGAATTTCAAGTCCACGACCCCTGTGAGCTTGTTCCATATAAATAGGGTTCATCTTCTGAATAATAATAATAATAATAATAATAATAATAATAATAATAATAATAATAATAATAATAAATTCTATATAATCTATATGAGGATATGCAAATCTTCCAGTTAGGGATGCATTAATTTCATTTTCAATTTCTAAGTTTGTTTAAAGTTATCATGACCTACAATTACTGAAATTCCACGAGTTTCCCGCAACTTGCACATCTCATTAACCTCCTTTGTTTCTATAATGTAGCAACTATTTTCCTTATCTATCTTTTGTGAACCGTCATCTACATATACTGTATCGAAAAATTAGAGTATAAAGGTCTGATATTATTACTGAAGAAAAGAAATTATGCCACAGCGGGAGAGAAGGATTATCCTCCAGTTTGATGAGAGTTGGAATGGGATTTCGAAATAATCGAAAGAAGAGCACTCAGTGGAGGTCACACTTCCATCATGCTTCCGCCAAATGGTGTGATGTCCCTCGCCGTAAAAGTAGCCCATGCTTTGTGACAGATCTCGAAATATTCGTCAATATCCCACTCAAGTTAATCATCTGGTAGTAACCTAATTTTATGTCAAAATCCATATGTCCATACTGGAAATATTTGGTCATCAGGCAGACACTCACAGATTATGGTGAAAACATGACCATAAAGAAGAGATTCTTCAACCAAGAGAAGCAACAGAGAAAGGGCAGACTCAAGTCCCAGGAAGCGTAGAAAGAAGCCATGGAGCTGACAGCTTATGCTAACCCAGTCCCTCTGTTGTCTTTTCGTGCATCATTGTGACACATTACCACTCACGTCACATTTCAAAGGTGTGTTGCAAGTTTCTAAGCATCATTTTTTGGGGTGGGGGTGGAAGATTGACAGCGGGGGAAGCGGTGTGAGATTGTTAGCCTACGTCCATGATTCCACAGAATGCCACAGACGTTAATGTATGACTTGAACATATATATTCAGGTCATTCAGATTCTTACTAAGGGAGAAATACTTTAGCCTACTGTTTCCATAAACAGAGAGAGAGAGAGAGAGAGAGAGAGAGAGAGAGAGAGAGAGAACCATCCGTTATAAAAGACTCAGATGTCGAGAATCCCTAGTGTCCATGACAAAATCACTATGGTGACTTTTTTGATGTCTCCCGAAATTGAGGTTTTGCTTAACTGACAACACCTCAAAATCTATGTTTCAAATAAGTTCGTGAGGAAACGTTGCACGAAATCATCCGTCTCTTTCACTCAAGCCCTGCGTTCGTCAATTCGTGCATTGGCGTCCGTCCTGCATCGTGTTATTCACGTTTACCGTTTATCTTTCTTATTAATCTCTTAAACGACAGTCATTACCTCCAGATTGCACTTGGAATCACAATACTTGAGATGACAGGTTTTGGGAAATCAAGCTTCTACTTTAGATCCGCTACTTCTACTTTTAGTGATGGTCACACTCATCAATCACTGAATTGTTTTACTTTCTCTGGTGAAGGAGGATAAGGTGTAATGAGGACCAGTGGGTTGACCCTTACGGATACGATGGAAAGACTACAACCTCCTGGAGGATCTAACATGCACTGGACACTGAAAGCCTATACGACTGGGCTCAAATGTCGCAAAGAAAGAGTGACGTGGAAGGTCTGGGTACGAGTGGCAATTAGGCACAGTGAGGCCCGACCATGAACGGAAAGAGTGAGAGTAAGTTTTTATCAATGACTAAAGAACAATCCAGAGCAGTTGAGAGAAGATGCGTTGTTCAGTATCACTCTCCTTTCAGTTTTTTTTAGGTGGCACAATTGAATTTTTTTTTTTTTTTTTTGGCTCAGTGACTGTCTCCTTTGCTATTCATCCTTGCAGCATGCTGAGCTTTTAGCTTAGAAATATTTACAAAAAGCCAGGTATAGTTCAGTAAAGCCAGTTTCATTCTGATTACTTCAAGTTCCACCAACCGTTGCTGACTTTTGAAGCAACGAAAAAGAATGTTAAAATGAACCAATAATCTTTTCGGATCATGACAATTTAGAGGATCTCTGTAGCAGCCCCGAGTCCGTTCAGCCATAAATCCCAGATGTTTCAAGAGTACAGACCTATGCCTAAGTTGCTAACCTTAAAACATGCCTTCTCAGGTATTCATTCCGAGTGGCCGACATCTTTGCAGGATACGTAGGACTTCGAGAATGTGGTTAATTATGAAGTGTAAGATACATTGTATAAATTGGAACGTTCTGCCTTTAATCAAATCTTCTGTAGGAGGGCTGGTCTTAGGTTTATGGAAGCTTCGCATTGTTGACATTTCCGTCAGGTTTATGTCTGTCAGTACATGTGGACTCATCTGCTTAACAATACGAATTATACAGAAAATGAATATCTTCTTGCTATTATTTAACTGAGTTCTGTGAAACTGCAAAGCCCATAAAATTTACCAGTGACCCAGACTGAAGTAGTATTAGCCAAAGTATATAATCTTCCAGTGTTAATTTTTTTCTATGGATCTTCACACTGATATGAAAATAAGTTAAGTGGTGGTTTTTTCATCTGCATTGCGTTGATGATTGGTGACATTTCAAGACCTCTGAAGGTAGAAAATCTCTAGAAATAGATCCTTTAACAACACTGATGGCGAGACCCTAGAAATGAATTTCATAGGAATTCTGTAATTCATTTGCCCACTTTCGATTTCATTTAGAAAAATTATTGTTGTTTTTAACGGCATTGTAAAATTTTTTGCATCATAAGATACACAGGGAGAAGTTATAGGGATTATAAGATACATGGCATAAGTTTTACTGGGATTATGAAATGGAGTTACTACTACGGTCAAAATAATCATCAACATACCCATACCGTTGAAATACATTCACAGGCAGAATATAGTAAAATTAAGAAGAGCAGAAAGTTACGGAGCGGTTGACATGACCTTAGCGTAGCTGAAAGACCACCCAGGTCTCAGCACTCTGTCTGTCTGTCTGTTTAACAGGTTTACCTTTACGATACAATAAAGCTATACCTTTAACCGCACTTATCAACGAACTGCGATCAGCGCATTCACCAGAAACGTATTTTGAATATCCACAGTGACCTCCGGACGTCCTAATTTTCTCGTACTTTTTGGACACGCTTATTACTGTAAGCCTTGAATCCGAAGGGGAAATAAATAATGAAGCTGTGAAACCTTTATACAGTACAGACAAACACGCGTTACCGACTCATTTATTTGCTCATTTTTGCGTAAGCAAGCGCGGAATTTTTCATGTAAGGAAAGCAAAAAGGAACTCGCAAAAGTTACAGCCTATTTGAGACAGAGCCACAACTTTGAATGAAAAAAAAAAACTGACTTGATAAGCGGAGCCTTTTATCTCCTCGTTCATTTTTCCTTGTTCAGTTTTATTGCCAGTTTCATTACCAGTATTTATGCAACTTCTAAACTTCCAAACTGGTTTGTGGCGTTGTTCCCCGCGAGGATTTATTTTTTCTTTCGGGTGCAGGACCAGAGTTGGGAATTCCTGGAATTTTGTTCTAGTTTTTTATTTACTTATTTTGTAAAATGAGCATTGTAAGTGTAACCATTGCCCAATGATACCTTTAAATATTTTCATTTCACGTTTGTATCTTTAGCAAGGATTGAACGGACGGATCCACTGGTGATAATGAAAGCCAATTATTGTACTGCCTGCACTGCTTTGCATTCAGTTCATCGAATTGCTGCATATAGAAACCTGTGATCACAGAGCAAAAGCGTGATCTAAAACCAGTTTAAGCCGAGGGTTCCGGAAGCGTGTCTAAACCAAATGTGGTACATTTCTATACAAAAGAATGACGGGTTCCTCGTACAACCAATAGCTAGCGCCAGAACAAGGCCAGTTTAAACCGACAAGAACAAGAGCAGTTTTATAAAAACTGCTGGAGCGAGAGAATGTCATACTGGGTGCCCAGACTTTTGGAAGAAAGGATTCACTGGTTTCACGTCAAGTCGAGTCCTAAGAAGCTATGCTATTGTTTGCACAGATTAATGCCTTTTATTATCTGCTGTGATAATTAGCCTTTCATGTCTGAACATCTGGCGTCCCTATTTACTTTCTTTTCACTTTTAGACCGATTGAAACGAAGGCAGTTCCCTTGAATAGTGACCTTATCGTTTCTAGAGTTGCTTTCTTCCCACTTTGGGGTAGCTTAACAGACTCCTCTCTTTTTGTTTTACAGTTACTTTTCAGCCAGGGTGACTTTGAGGCAGAGAGAGTTTGAAGTTTAACCTGTCCGGAAGTGGTGCATACTGTATATCTCAAGATCGGTTAAAAAGAGTGAAAACACTAGGCTCATGTAATGACTGGATGACCTCGAGATGATCAACTTGTGGGAGAAATTGGTTTAGAGGTTATTCTCTTTCTACTTTAAGTGCCTTGATTTCTTCTGCGTTTGGCCCTGCTCATTTTCTTTCACACTTCTTATGCTCCACTGAACTCTGTTCATAAATAATGAAAGCATATAATAAAAGTCGATGTTCCCCCATATTAAAAATCATCTAGATGTTGAAAAACGTTGGTGTCTGATAGCAGTCTAGTATGAAAAGCGAATTTTTATAAAATCAGTGGCCTTTAAAAGTATTTAAATAGGCGCCAATCCTGGGCGGCGACCTTCATTGGATATCAGACTACGCCACTGGTTTCTAGATCAGCTGAGCAAAAAACACTGAACCTGCCCAATGCTTGGAAGGGTAACCACCGATAAATGCCAGATGCTAACCAGCACATTAGCTCCAGTGACTATTTGCGGATGCTTGGTTATAGAGTTAACAACCTCACCCCCAAAACTCTTAAAGAGTCTGTTGTGATCATGAAGATAATAGAATGAATGTATGCAAGAGTATAATATTTATCACCCTAGTCGCAAATGGAGCTGCCCATTCCGTTGATCCTCCTCAGAATCATCCATTTCTTACTCAGAAGGACGACTGTCTCTGTTCAATCCCACGCAATCTCAAATCTTTTTTTCCTCCTTTATCAATTCAGGAACGCAAACTAATGCGCAGATGCAACAGGCGCCAAGTCCACCCTTCAGGTAAACATTTAAATGACAACAGAGAAAATACGCGAAGTGGCTCCTCCCGGCATCCGGTGCAGGAATAGCTTTCGTCTTCATTTCCCTTGCTTGAAGGCACCTTCACGCATCACACTTTCCCTTTCTTATTCGAACTTCTTGTTTTTCATTTATTATATATGCGATTTTTTTGTATTCATCGGCTACTAATGACTGTATATATGTCTTCTTTGCGAAAATATTCAACTCTATTTACTGCGCTGTATGTATGTATGTATATATATATATATATATATATATATATATATATATATATATATATATATATATATATATATATATATATACACATACACATACACACAAACATATATACATATATATGTGTGTATATATATATATATATATATATATATATATATATATATATATATATATATGTGTGTGTGTGTGTGTGTGTGTGTGTTGCAAAAATGTGATTTACATTTTCGTTATTGGTCTGCAAAAAAATTCTTTTCTATAGGTGAGTGAACTTTACCATCTGTTGACACATTTTTATTTTTGTATTTCGCTCAGTTTTCTTCATTCTATTTCTTAATTTCATACAACCTCAAGTCAGCAGACAACAAACCCCAATGAATGTCTGTTCCCAGGAGATGAACAGCAATCACCCGAGCATTCCTAACACTTTTGCCAACGCCGTCTAAACTCATCAGTGAAGTCCTGATCTGCACGCTAACAGCTCTCTCTTTCTCCTAGGACTCTGCACCTGGATGGCATAGTTGAATGAGGAAAATATTTAATGAAATGCAGTTAAAGAGCTTTATTAATTAATAAGACGATCTCATGCGATACCGACATCCATCTCGTTGTTATTCAAAAGGCCTCCCGCCCTTTCTCCCCACCTCGCCACCTGGCAATGTAAGGGTGGTCATCTTGTTGATAGGCCCTACCTTTGAAGGTCAACCAGAGCATGACCTTGACCTTACTTGAACAATGACCTCCAAACAACAACACAGTATGTCTCCTGCCCTACACATAAACACAATGAAACAGCAAACCATGACGAAGTGAACCTTAGAACCAGCGGCATGAACGTGTGATACTTGCGGCTGCATTCCACCTCGCAGCTCCCCTCCTTAATGATGCCTCAGCTCCCTGCCCATGAAGCAAGAGAGAAGTTAAGATGTCCCTTTTACATAATACTAACTTTTAAGAACTGCCGTCTCTTTGGAGGCTGCCGATCGCTGATCCATACATGACCAGGCAATTCTTGCCTTGCGGTCCTGTTGAGAACCACCCTTCCTACAGTTATGCCAATAGAGGTCCAGTGTAAACCAGCATAAGGACGAGAATTGCGACTCACTCCCCAACGGACGATACCCTGGCAACAGTCAGCTGAACCATACAGACGATAAGTGGTGCTAAGGAGTCTGTGTTGAGTAAAAAGACTACTAGTCGCATAATTGCTTCAGACAGTGAAATTTCATTCATTCCTGGAAGCTGCTACACGGTCATTATAAGTCATTATATTATAAATGATATACGTCTCACTATCTAGTGTTGCGTTTTTGCATTTCAAAGACGTTTCTGGCCATTGAACATGATCGTTATCTTTTGTACTGTAAGTTATTCTTCGTCACAGTAGACAGGAAACGTCTGATGGGTAAAAGTTTTTTAAAATTTTAATTAAACAGCTTTTAAACTTTTAATCTGATGCTGTCCAGCGTAAAAGGACTAATATCGAATTCTCCAGTCATCAACAACGCGAGATATTAATATTAATCTCATATTCGAATTTGTCATTTCAAACAATTAAGAGCGACCCCAAATTGTTGGAGCAATTTTTTTTATTATTATTATCACGCTGCATGTAAATGCAGAGACGCTGTTAATCAACAGCGTCTCTGCATTTACATGCAGTTGTTAATCAACAACTGATCCCAGAGAGGAAAGACATTAAAACACAGTAAGGGCGGCGTTAATGAGAACTGCACATGTTTGGGTAATTATCTGCTTAATGAAATTGAGGATCACCTGTCATAAAGTGCTCGTGAGAATTCTGTATTAAAGAGATGAATACATGAACATGATGAAATTATGTAAAGAATAATGAAGAAATAAGTTGATATGTATTTTCTTGTAATTTACTGTTAAAGATAAACTAACACTAAGGGAGCATTTGCCGTTAAAATGAGTAAAGTTGTATTATTCCTTAATGGGCAGTGATTTGATTAATTCAGTGAAGCAGTTCGCCGAATTTTCATCAAGAAATTCCTTTTATTTTTCATTTTACTTGCATTTTATCTCTTCATTGTTATTTTCTTTTAATTTGCTTGTTTTGTGAGTTGCTTTATTATTTTGCTAATCATTTTGATAGCTTTTAAATCTGTTTCAATTTTATAAAAAAAGGGGGCATTTTGTTGAATTTGCCTGTCATATAAATGAGCGTTACAACTGAGTCTTTATGTCTAACTGACTTTAGGGAGACAGAATTGTTTAACATTGGCTCGAGATATAAACCAGATATACAGTATATGTTTTTTTGACTAACCAGAGAATTCATGATTTGCCTCACAAAGACTGTAATGAAAAGAGGCCTTCTAAAAGGAACTAGATAAAGAGGGAGAGAGATGAAGAATAAAGATGCGTTGTGATGAAAGTGTTCTTTAGAGCTAATTAATTATAGACACTATCTGAAGGAGCGATTTTCTTTCAGAATAAAATACTGGCTGTAAAGATTTCCCTTCATTTTGCTACAGGATTTCAAGTTCTAATTGCATAGATTGTGGTTAGGGGGAGTGCAATCCTGAATGGATGAACCTTGGAACTAATTATAAAAAATGTAGCAACCTCTGGAAATTAGTTTCAACCTTTTTCTGACCCAGACATTGTTGGCACCACCAGAAAAGTCTGGAACACAATATATATATATATATATATATATATATATATATATATATATATATATATATATATATATATATATATATATATATATATATATATATATATATATATATATATATATATATATATATATATATATATATATATATATATATATATATATATGCGAATTTTCACAGAATGGGCAATCTATCCCTTGGACACTTGTACTTTGACTTATTTCATTAGAATCTGTTCATTACGATTAATAAAAGTATCAACAGTTGTTATAATAATAATACCAATACTCCGTTGTGCTGTTAGATATAACACAAGTGAATGAGTTATCGGAAAATATCAAAGCTCAAATCCTTGAAATTCCGTCAAGCTTTCGTGGTTCCAGTGGCTGTCCTTCGGCCCTAAATACCCTCCATCTATACACCCATCCAGCCACCCATTCATTCATCTACCAAACGCCCATACATAGGGTAATTGATAAAAGCGTTCATGAACATTCTTACCTTGAAAGCTAGTGGAAATAAATTGGTTCATCTTCAGGAATACAGAACCGAGAAAGTCAATATAAAGTAAATAAATATGTAAATAAATAAACACATAGATAAACAGAAATAAATAAATAAACAAAAATAATTCACAATACACACGGGGAAGTGTCAAATAAATGATCTAATTAGATGAAGAGGCCTTTTGCCTGAACGGGCTCTTGCTCTAAGGGCAGCCAGCATGAGAATGAAAGGATGTTGCTGATACAATTTCGAAAGAAATGAATAAGAATAATACAGTTTGGCTTGAAAACCGTCATATGAAAACTTTACGAAAACATATTGTAGTCTCAGTGTCGGTGACCTCAGACTCTGCAACGCCAGGTGATATAAACAAATCGTTGGATCTCAGTGCATGGTTACAGTCCAAAAAGAGAGCAAGATATATCTAGAGAGTATTTATAACACCAAGAATTACTTCACAAGTCATTGTAAAGCCCAGTACCTGAGCAAAAGCATCTTACATAAGTCGATATTACAGAGAGTATCAGGACGACTCCCTGTGCCATTCTGAAATTTATTCTGAAACAGATTCATCCTAAGAATTTATTTTTGGCTCCACTCAGATGCGACCAGCAGGCGAAAGCTTGGTTCTTTTAATATACTGTACATGTTAGAGAAAAATACCAGTGTGAATTAATATTCTTTAAACAGGGTCTTCGTCAACGTGAATTAAACCACGTTCTTTGTTGCCAAATTCAAACAAAAGATAAAATAAAAGGATAAAAATTATTGTCCTATTTTTCTATTTTGTTGTCAAATTCAAACAAAAGATAAAATAAAAGGATAAAAATTATTGTCCTATTTTTCTATTTTATCATATTTCTCTGCTACGGCGTTTAAGATATGACTGAAAGTGTTTCAGTTAATATCCTTTGGTCTCCACTTCACAGCCTGGGTAGACACTGAGATGATAAAGTATAAAGAGAAGAAGTCAGGAAAAATGAAATCTACTGCTCCCATCTGTACGATAATCCTTGTGCTACAGGAGAGAGAGAGAGAGAGAGAGAGAGAGAGAGAGAGAGAGAGAGAGAGAGAGACTCAAATTGGCGTGAAGGTCCTTACAAGCTAAAATTATCGAAGGGAGTAAAGCCTGTGCTGCAACAACATGTAGGCCAGCCAACATCACCCACACACTCCATAGCTTCGCCATGTTTACTCGCTCCTCCGAAGGGTTGCTTAAATTCCCTTATAATACTGCCACTCTCGTGGGATCAAGCGAGGTTTAGGTAACGGTAACGTAACCTAACGAAGGGAATTGCAATTTGGGGCAGTCCGTTGGCATCTCTACGTCTGACGCGAAGACGACCTTGGGTGGGGAAGGGAGAGAGGGAGATGTGGAAGGGAGCTGGAGAATCGGAAGGGTTGGTAATGGCGGAGGAACTCCTAACCAAGGCACTTGAATGGGTAACTAATGCAGTCGGCGGAAACAGTAGATTTACGCCTTGCTGAATGCTTTGCAGTACACACACACACACACACACACACACACACACACACACACACACATATATATATATATATATATATATATATATATATATATATATATATATATATATATATATACATAAATATGTGTATTTGTGAGCAAACGCAATAGTGCATGTTCCTAAAATGATACGAAAGTGCATGAATTCACCTTCCTGGCCGTCTCTGCATTTATGCATCATTTATCCTGTGTTTGTATGTCAATAATAACAACCGATGACTACCTCTGAAGGTACCGATCAACAGAGCATGTTTAATGACAACATATCACGAAAGCGCAGCTTTACAAGGAAAGTACTGGTCCGTTTCCTTGTGGTATTGTCTCAAGCACCATAAAGGTTCGGTTTAATGTTTTTGCCCAGGGGAATGAAGCTGCTTCTTTTTTTGTACCTGAGCATCATCAGCAAAAAAACGCTAAGAAGTAACGCTGAGCATTTTTGTGCTCTGACATTTAACGGACAAGATTCCTTTATGGGTGTGGTGCCATAACCGCTGATTTGTAGGTATTAAGGTCACGCGGGGAGAAACATCTAAATACCGCGTTCATAAACAGGATAAACACGTCTTCCCATTCTATGCATCGCATGTGGCGCGAGAATTGTCTTCTGTAATAAGCTTGCAACTAAGCCATAACTGTGTTTTTGTAAATGAGCATTTATTTGTTAACATCTTTAAGTCCCTCATTTACTACCACGGTAGTAATTATCTTATACTTCCTTTCTATCAATGCGTTTATGGGCGCATATTCTAAACACCCCAATCAGCGCATCTTAGCCGATATCGTTAACGTATATTTAGCCCTTATTAAATTTCTTGTTCAAATTTGTATCCTAAAATCATCTGTACCTTATGGGCCAAAAATCTATGCTTAACTTCTTCTTCTAAACAGTTTCGTGTGAAGTGACGCCTTTTGACATTTTCCCATGCAATAAAATTCGTTTCTGTAAAGGAAGAACAGGTCCAGTGTCTAATAAGGCTCGTCGTTACCTACCTTCGACATTTAAAGGTATTAGGACATGTGGGTATACCATGCATGAAACAGAGTCTTTCATGATCTTCCCGGTTGCTCACTGGGTGTTTTGGCTGCCTGGAACAAATCGCTGCATAAAAGACTTCTTGCCCAGTCCCTCTATATTTCCCTCTCGACTCGTAAGACTGACCCTTCATCCCCTAATTGTGATCCTTCGTGGGTGACCATGGCCTCGTACTTCCCTTCTCCAGACCTTGCTTCCAGCTATGGGGGCTTCATCTTTCCTTGCATAAAAACAAGGACTGCATCAGCGGGTTACCGGCTTCGCTCTGTGTTCCCATTAATAGCCTCTTTCTTACGTTTGAAAAGTTTTAGCCTTGTTGCCACAGTGATGGCAGAATGAAAAGTCCTCGTAAGTTTGGTCCTTTTACTACCGCTCGATCTTCACCTTACTTGTTGCTGTTGTCTGATTAGTAAGTGGAAGAATTAGGACATAAGCGTGGAGCCTTCAAGCAGTGTTACATCCTTTATCAGACTTGCGGGCGAAAGAAGGAATCGTGTATCAAGAGTAATCTACTAGTCTGAAGGGGCACCCGTGAGTGAAAAATATCAAATGGCAATGATCGAAGCTGTTCAGGAATGTTTTTCTGTAAAGATCTAATGCTGACCTTAAAAAAGATTGGATACAATAGAAAACAAATTAGAGGGATGAAGAAGGGATTGAAAAACGAGGTTACGAAACACAGCTATGGTCGGGAGGAGTAAAGGAAGGTTCAAATTTCTTTCTTCTTTTTTAGAAGAGTGAAGAAAAGAAGCTCACTCAATTGACAGATAGTAAGGAAAACCTGACTGGCGATGTATTACGAGCAAAAGAGCTATTATAAAAATGAGTGGACCCAAGCGAAGTTCACCTAGCTCATCTGCGAAGGAAATCAAGCTCCCAAATTTGGCCAAGTTTATTGCAGTTGCTGCATAGTGTCTACCATATGTGGCATTTCATTTACGGCATCTCTTCTAAGTAGGTTTCTAGTTCGCCAAGTTTACACGTCATACTGTATACACCGAACCCAATAGCAAATCCAAAAGAAAAACACGTTCACCAGATCTCATTCAAAATGCATCCTATGGATGAGTTGAAACCAAGATGATAGAAAATCCAGACTAGGTAAAGTTGGTTTAGTCATGGAATGAAAAGGAAAGCGCTCTGCATGGAGCTACCGTTCAAAAAGTAAACAGCAAAGTTTAATGGCTGTTATATTAAACAGAGAGGTACCCAACGCCTACAATAACTGCAGTCTGTGGCATTATATTATTATTATTATTATTATTATTATTATTATTATTATTATTATTATTATTATTATTAGCAAAGCTGCAATCCTAGTTGGAAAAGTAGAATCCATAGGTACAAGGAACCCTAGATCGAAAGCACCTCAGTACCAAAAAAAAAAATTATAAATAAACTGCAAGAAAGTTACAAAAGGAAAGCAAACAAGATCCAACAAAAACAACTATGAAAAGAGATTCATGTGAGCTGGCTCAACAAATAAACTTTTGAACCCAATTTGAACTTCGGAAGTTCCAACGAGACAAGTGGGTATACGACTAGGATAATCATTCCTTAATTTGGTCACAGCTAGTATTGTGTAACTGATGCAGAGATAGACTTGATATGTTTTTCAAAAATGAATTTGCAATCAAGAAGAAAGTCTAAAATCCTAAAAGAATTGCTTGTGGTCAAAGAAACGGCAGTGAAAAGAGCTGAGCTTTTTTACGGTTTAAACCAGAAAAGATTAGCCCGAGCAGAAGGCAGCTTTGAATCATCAATTAAGGCCGAGCACGAACGTGAACACTGGAAGACACAGGATTCATAAATGGGTCACAGCCTACATTTTCACGGATTTACCGTAACAGAATCGCATCAAGCTAGGATGCTATCGTCTGATGAAAACAGTAATTGAAATTAACATCTCTGCAAAACCGCCTCTCGTCGTACAAAGAACCTTTGTTCTTAAAGAACAAACAAGAAGGATTGCCTACTTAACTCACAACATAGACAGCCTACTGAACGTACATTATACAAAATTAAGGGCCGGCAGATGTAACCTGTCCTCAGAACAGTATTTAGGGACAAATTCATACGCACAAGCTTGCCAAGAGCAATTGCCAAAGAACGGAAAGCCAAGAATAACAAAAGAGAAAAACATTAAAATCGATGTTGACATCATCAGAGAAACCCCGTACTAGAATGCCCTCAGAAATAATCAAGCTCCTGGGGATACCAATGTAGAAACATCTGTCTCTCTCCCCATGCGGTTTCAGAGTCATCCATTTACTCGAGCATCATAAACAAAACAGAGTAAAAATCTCAGGATTACCTAAAAATCTCATTAGCCAATCAGAGTTCAAGCCGAGGTTGTCCTACATTGGCATCCAGGGACACTGGCCAAAGAGCAAGGGTAACAAAAATAAAACGATTTGATGGATTTAACAGCTTTCTCTGCAGGAATCTTGGATAGGGATGAAAATGTTGCCTAAAAGGAAACTAATGTAGAAAGAGTGTTAGTATACGGTGAATACATCATTAAAAAGCTATTTTTTGCTATATATACATATTATATATATAAGATTAATGCCCGCTGACAACTACTTCCTTTTCACGCATACACACACGCACAAAGACACGCATATATATATACATATATATATATATATATATATATATATATATATATATATATATATATATATATATATATATATATGTATGTATGTATATGTGTGTATGTGTATAACTGAATCACGAAAATATGGAACGTGATGAATATACAAATAATAATAAAGATAAAATCCACGAAAGAAAGAGAAACACTGGAGTGCTGCGAGGCCTTTCGACTGTCGTCCCTTACTTAGCAGACTAAGTAAAAGACAACAGTCGAAAGGACGACAGTCGAAAAGGCCTCGCAGCACTCCAGTGTTTCTCTTTCCTTCGTGATTTTGTCTTTATATGTATGTATGTATGTATGTATATATATATATATATATATATATATATATATATATATATATATATATATATATATATATATATATATATATGTATATATATATATATATATATTTATATTTATATACGTAAAACATATACATATATATGTGTGTGTTTGTGTTTGTATGGATGTTATATGCACATATTTTCTTTTTTAATGTTTATTTTTCGATTTTTCAAGAAGCCATTCTACTCCAAGGAATGTCCACTGAAGAAAAGACGCACCAGTCATGTGATAGTTCCTCAACATACAGCTACAAAAAAAAAAAAAAAAAAATCAACAGAAAGGTGCGCCGATCAGATTCCCAAAAAGTTCGACGTTTAGATTTTTCAATACTACAAAAAAAAAAAAAAAGTTCTCCGATAATCTTCACATTTGTGCCTTCATTACATTTTGAATGGCAAAGATTAACAGATCAGTCAAATTTTTCTCCTTATCACATATTTTGCGGCACATGGTCAGTGGTTTCTCTTCCACAACAACACTTTTATTCTCTTCTATTTCAAGACTCGCTTCTTCCCTCGCACTACTTTCACTTGCAGTACTTGCTTCCAGAGGAGTATTTATTGCTTTATCTGAAGCGCAGCATTTTGCTACCGTAACTTCGGTACAATTGGCAGCCCTGTTACGCTTCGTAAAAACCGTTCATTCTGACCCAAGTGTGTCATGTTCGTCATTATAGGCCTACCTTCAGTCGCAAATTTCCTAATTTCCATCACAATCTTTATCAGTAACGACAACACACGATCAGCTGTTATTCAGTTCCACCTTTAGACAAACCACTTACATCTATCAGTGTTGTCCTAACATTTAGCTGTTGTGCATTCTTTAATCTCTATGGCCTTCCCCTTATCACGCGACTCGTCAACTCGTGGTCCAAATGCCATGAACCTAAACATAACACACTTCCAAGCCGTAACATGAGTCACGTTTCGCCTCACTCATGATTTAATTCCTCTCTCATTATGAAGACTCAAGAGTGTAAGGTATTAATGTCATTGTGTTTCTGTCGGTAGTCGAATGCCAACAAGATTCTCTCTCTCTCTCTCTCTCTCTCTCTCTCTCTCTCTCTCTCTCTCTCTCTCTCTCGTTAGCTTAACCTGCATTTTCATAGTCTTCAATTTTTTTTTTTTGTGCGTGGTAGGAAATCGTGCCACACATGTGTACCAAACCATCATTTCAACATCTTTTGGGATGAGTTTGTTAGTCCCATGTCCTTATTCATCAGGACATTCATTCAAGTATCAAGTACATTCATCCAAGTATCAATTACCTAATTCATTACCTTGGTACTAAGAATTTTAGTGAACTGGGGTCAAATTCAGCCCACTTTATTCAGGAATCTAACCAAGCTCTTCTAGCTAGCGAGAGTGGTAACTGTTGAGCCACGAGAACCCATATATAATTATATAAGTGTATGCGTGTGTGAGCGCAGTAAATGCAACGATATATCGATCGATATGTCAGTCTTTCCCTCTACCTCTACCTCTATCCAGTCATATTTAAATTGCGTATTTAAGGTTACAAGCACAGTAAACAGGTTTGTTTGTGCATTTATTTCAAAGATTTTTTTATCAGTTTCAAGTCAACGTATTGTTTCTAGACATTTTAACCGAAGTTGTACGTCAATAACGAAGGTAAATACGCCTCATAAATTAAAAAAAAAAAAAAAACGTTTATTGCCAATATACCATGACGTTTGCAAAAACAAATAAACAGAATGAAAATAAAGCATAAAAATTACATTGAAATTTTCTCTCCGAAACTCACGCACACACACTTACATATACTCAAGGTTTATTAATATTAGGATCGAATAGAGGGCCTCACTTTCAAGGGAGAAGGTTCCAGGTTTCTCGTTTATGACGTAACTCGGCATCTCTGATGTCGTCTTGTAAAGGTGCCGCTTTCACCTCCTTGTATCAAAGTATGCGTGAAACATAATATATAAAACTCGTGTCTTTTGAAAAGCAATTATTCTGAGCCTTACTTCATCCTTTTACAGCAACCGCTCACCTACAAACACATACACACATACACAAACACAAACACACGCACGCACTCCTGCCGTGTGGCCATTCACTCTGAGTTCAATGACCTCACCCTCTTTGGCCTTTTCCTGTAGTTTTATGGTATTGTAAGGTTTTCGCTTAACATTTTCTTAATAAGGTTACGCATCCCTCTAATATAAAACTATTTTGTCATCCTAAATGGTGCTTTTCACTCAGAATCAGCGAAAAGAAGACGAAAATGTAGGGGGGTCACTGTTTCTCCAGAGGTGGTACGTGCGGAGCTCATGTTAAAAGTTCAACGAACTCTCGGAGGAGACTCGGTCTAGAAATTGGTGATGCGATTGTTGTGCCGTGTCCCTTTCTGTGCCTCTATTTATGGATGTGTATGAGCGCAGGCATGACCCCTTTTGTTGTTATCTTCCGAGCTTTCTAAACACTCTGATAGGAAAAACGTTGGCTCATTGATTGTCATAGCATCATCATCGTTTTTCCCCTTACCATATCGATCTCCGTTGCAACGAACGCATCCTACATACCAACTGAGTCCTGGCGTTCCAATACTTTTTTCGTGTTTAATCATTATTCACCGTTGGGCTTGCCTTAATAATCTATGGTATCGTTTACTCTTCGGAAGAGTGAACTTGGTTTGATCCACTTCCACATCTTGCGCCTTGTTTTCTCTTTCACTTGGTCTATATTTTCTCCCCAAAGCACCGTTCGCTTTCTCTTTTCCAACCTTAAAAGGGTTGCTTGTTAGACAAGAGCCTGTGCTGATACAAAGCTCGCTAGATTTTGACCATAGCCTTTTATCATGATGATATCTTTCCCTCCATTATCAGCGATTTAGAAAATAAACAGTCTAATTCATGACCCAGTCTTGGACGCACTTTGCTCATTACGTTTAGTCATAAGAAGTAAGAGAAGAAGAAAGTGGGACGTATATCTTAGGGAAAGAGATAACACAAATGTGCGAAAAGGCGAGAGAGAAGCGGAGGAAAGGGAAGGCAAAAGCAAGTACCTGCAAAGAAAATGAAGAGGAAGAAGAAAAAAGCAGCAAACCAGCGTAAAAGAAAGTGTAAAATCACCAGAAGCGCAGCTGCGGCGTTAGCAACATCAGACACTCGGTTTTCTGTGAGTGGGTCAGTGACCCGGTCGGATTGTTGTTTGTACAGTAGGTCTAAGACCACTCTTTCGTTCGTCACTGAGTTATTTTCCTCTATGGAACGGTCACGCCCAAAGTCATTGGGTCAGCGTGGGTCAAGGAAAAAGCATAAAAAAATCATTGAAATGAACAATACAAACGAAAGGCCCAGGCCAACATGTTCGTGCGTTGGACGGGTCAACGACCGATGACTGGAGGAGAGAGAAAGAGAGAGGGAGGCAAGGTTTTTTTCTTTTTTTCGAGGCGGTGGCAGGGAGTCGGAGGTTGGTAGCGCCGGTGTGGTGTCACCGTTAGGGGACGGGGCCGAGACGGGGTCTCCACTTGCCAGGGAGAGGGGAAATTTTGCGGTCTGGGGTTTTGGGGGGCCTAAAGGGGAGATCATTGTTGGCACCCAGACTTGGATGTGTGTGTGTGTATGTGTGTGTGTGTGCGCGCGTGTGGGAACCAACCTCCCATCCTTCCCCTCCATAGACCCTTCCCTCGTCTACCCCTACCATACCACCACAGGATGGGGAACCCTCCCCCCCCACAACTCAAGGCAGAGGAGAGAGTAGACCAAGTACAGTCATTTCCACGAGTGTGTGTGTGTGTGTGTGTGTATTGATGTGTGCATATATGCGTGAATGTTCTTAGGCGTGCTTATACAGCAG
Organism: Macrobrachium rosenbergii; assembly: GCF_040412425.1. Lineage (NCBI taxonomy): Eukaryota > Metazoa > Arthropoda > Malacostraca > Decapoda > Palaemonidae > Macrobrachium > Macrobrachium rosenbergii. Next base: position 55,340,465 of record NC_089753.1, read on the forward strand.
CGAGTTATATTGTGCAATCTCCACTTCAGCCTTCATTGCTTGTTGCAGGAACGATCGATAATAGTAGGGAATTTGCTTGACTCGGAGGTGAAAATAGAATTTAGCAGCCGTTTCATATGCGATGAAAATCGCATTTTTTCGACGTATTGGAACGTTCTTCAAGAAACAACCAAATAAAAAACCAAAGAGAGAGATGCAAAAAGAATGAAGGGGGAGAGAGGCAGTCAGCTCACAAAAGAAACTACAGCAGCGCTCACAGCAAATATAGGTCACGAGCTCCACCCCCCTTTACCCCCTTCGTTTCTCACTCCCTCCCCCAACCCTCCCAGTTCTCCTTACTACCCCAGTAGACTCCTTGCTGTTCCTCCACATCCTCGCCTTTCAAATTCCTTTCTATCTTATTGAGATAGAGAGAGCAGCTAATAATACCCATTTGGAATTAAATATCATGTGAAGGTAGCGGAAACACCAGTGTTGTTGAGAGGGCAGAATGAACGACTCATCGAAATAGTCGTAGGTAAGGTGGTAACGGGACGCAATAAGGTAACGAAAAGATGTGGCTTTTCAATAGGATGTTTACCGTTAACAGGCTTTACCGTTCCGTCACGGGAAGAATACTATTCTTTCCTCCTGCTAATTGCGCGTACCATTTATTAAGGGCAAAATTTGCTAATCAGTGTACCCAGGTAATTCGAATTTAGCTGGTAAGCTGCTTACCTTATCTTCTTGTACCAGTCGCACCCACAAAACCGGTTAATCGGGACACAGATATTATGTTGCTTAGTTTATTTAATAGCATTGTTAGGACTGTTGTATTACAGGGGAGAAGTCCTGGCTTCCATCGTCAAGCTATCAGGTATATACGCATTGTGGCATCTTCCGTCAAAGCCCACATGTCTGTCTAACTAGGCAGTGAGTAATGTACCTGATTGATAGTCGAGTACGCTGGGTTGCAATCAGAGAGGAGAGGAGCATAGAAGTAGCAACTGCATCTCAAAAAATAAAAATAAAATGTATATCATCCTGACATACTTTTTGCCTTTATCTTTCAGGACTTGAAGCTTTTAATCTCTTGACTAAACCCTTATCTGGAGACATCACGTCCTGAAGGCCAAATGCAAATGCTGAAGAAAGGGAAAAACATGTAAAAGTAAATCTCTTATATTTATGTTATGTTAATAACCTGTTATGGTAAGATGTAGGTTTGTTCGTCAATTAAAAACTTATAGAGGTAAGGACTTGCTGTATTTAAAACATAAAATCATTATTGGTAAGGAAGGAAGAGGTCAGCAAATAAAGACGAAACTTCATCAAAATAAACAAAAGGGAGAGAATAATGCGCAAAAACTCTGACCTTGTTTAAAGTGTCAGGAATGCCATCTTTAAGTGATATAAATTACATTCAAAGATGGCAGTATTATGATATTGCTTTCATTTTCTCGTTTTCACTCAAGATGTAAACACTTAGATATACATACATATATATATATATATATATATATATATATATATATATATATATATATATATAATATGCACATGTGTGTCGCTAGATATGTGTGTGTCTGTTGCCAACAATATATTGCAATGGAAAGCATACTTATGCACGTATATGCTGTAATACACTTATTCTTCTTTATCATCATATTCAATTTGCTGATAAGAAATTGGGAATAAATACCTGTAATTTACACCTACACATACACACGCACATTATGTAAATATAATATATATATATATGTGTGTGTGTATGCATATATATATATATATATATATATATATATATATATATATATATATATATATATATATATATATATATATATATATATATATATGCAGAGAAACAGAGGGAGATTGTGACATGGTGCAGGTGTATGAATTAAAGATAACACGTCTGAAATAAATCTGAAACGAAATTACTAATCAGGGTGAGAACGCGACGGTGGTAAAAGTGTTTTGTTCCCCATACGCGATGTCCATAATATATGTGAGTGAGTGAGGCCTTTCCGGCACCGGAGACACTCGGGTATGCGCGCGCACATGCACACGAAGCGAGTGCCTCCATCCCGAGGGGTCAATGGCCTCTGAGTGGGATTGACAGTGGGAGCTTAGTCTGAGGTTACCCTGATCTCCTTCGCGTTAACAACATTTTAACCTGGTTTATATACAAGCATTACTGACACATACACACATACATACAACTTACATGCACACACACACACACACACACACACACACACACACACACATATATATATATATATATATATATATATATATATATATATATATATATAGAGAGAGAGAGAGAGAGAGAGAGAGAGAGAGAGAGAGAGAGAGAGAGAGAGAGAGAGAGAGAGAGTTCTCATATCTACCTAAACCTTTTAAAATATTACTGAAAATACGCACATGCGCGTGCACAAACATACATATATATGTATTTTATATATTAATATAAGTTTTATACATACATATATACATATATATATATATATATATATATATATATATATATATATATATATATATATATATATATATATATATATATCATCAAATTCACTTGCAAAGAGATATCCCGTCTACCACTTCTTTAAATGCGCAAAATATCTGTATGTTGTGAGTGTCTTTCAAGAAGCTGGGAGACCTGTGTGCCTTAAGGACTTTTAAATTCTACAGTTCTGCCATGTTTTGAATACTGTTTCCCCATGTGGTCTTTAGCAACTGTCTCGCATCTTGAATTGTGGGACAAAAAATTGAGATCCTAAATTTCGTTTCCCTGGTCTTGATATTAACATCTAACCAGACTTTCCATTCACATATTCCCAGACTATACCTTCCACCACATAATACTCCCCGCAGTGGGACAGTGCCATCAGTGCACCTCATGCGGTGCACTGTAGGTATTACTTAAGGTTCTTTGCAGCGACTCTTCGGCCCCTAGCTGCAAACCCTTTCGTTCCTTTTACTGTACCTCCCTTCATATTCTCTTTCTTCCAAACTTCCTTTCCACCCTCTTGTTACAATTGATTCATAGCGCAACTGCAAGGTTTCCCTCCTGTTACACCTGCCAAGCCTTTTTACTGTCAATTTCTGTTTCAGCGCTGAATAACCTCATAGGTCCCAGCGCTTGACCTTTGGCCTAAATCCAATATTCTGTTTTATTCTACCACACAATACTAGAACGATAAGGAGTTTATTCTGACAGATTTCCTCTTATGAGGTTCAATACCGTAAAAGTTTTTAGTTTTTTTAGTTTTCTGTAAAAGAAAGCTATTGTGATGGCTTTGTCTGTCCGTCCGCACTTTTTCTGTCCGCCCTCAGATCTTAAAAACTACTGAGGCTAGAGGGCTGCAAATTGGGATATTGGTAATCCACCCTCCGATCATCAAACATACCAAATTGCGGCCCTCTAGCGTCGGTAGTTTTTATTTTATTTAAGGTTAAAGTTTGCCATGCTCGTGCGTCTGGCAACGCTATAGGACCGGTCACCACCTGAAAGTTTCATAGGCCGCGGCTCATACAGCATTATACACTGTACGAAAAACTCGATTGCGCAGAAGAGACTTCGGCGCATTTTTTACTTGTTAATAGTCGTGAACAAATTGTGGAATGTTCTTCCTAATCCCGTGGTTGAATCGTTGGAACTTCAGAACCTCAATCGTGGTGCAATGATTTTTTCCTGAGCATCCTGTGTCTCACTACTTAGTCTATTTGTTATTTATATTATTTATTTTACTTTGTTATTCATCTTACTTTTCATCGTTAATTTTCTCTCATGGTTCAATCTCTACTTCTCCATTTCTCTTTCTGCATTAGGCTACTGTCCTCGTTGTGGTATTTGGGCATGTACCATTCTGCTTATCGTCTATGATTGCTGCCTGGCTTCTATAATGATAATGATGAAGATATATAATATTGATAATAAATATATATATAAATATATATATGTATATATACTATATATGTATATATACATATATTAAGAGACAGAGACAGAAAGAGGAATTTTTCTGTGTACCTAAATTCTTGACCAAAATGTCCCTAAGAGTATAACGGCGAAGATTTTTTTTTTTTTTTTTTTACTTTTTTACGACGGGTTTATTTCCCCAAGAGAGAGACAATGGAAAAGTTAGCCAAAGTTTGTTTGAGTCCCAGACGGTTTTTGTCACTGGAACTCGAGATTTTATTTTTCCTATGATACATCTCTGTGGGTTGTATTTCATGTGTAAACACGCACACATACACACACAGACATATTTTATATATATATATATTATAATATATATATATATATATATATATATATATATATATATATATATATATATATATGATAACAATATATATTGTGTATGTGTATTTTACGTAAATATATACACACTCCATAGTCATTACTGTTCTATTAACAGTCTATTCTCTCTTTTCGTCCTTACTTTGATATATTACTATTTCCTTTTCACAAAACCCTCCCTCTCCTCTTATTTCGTTCTTTTTATTTGTCATTTTTCCTGTCTCTTTCCTTAGTATATCATCACCATCAACTAATTTGAGCAAATTTCCCCATTCAATGTGTCCTTTCACTTTCTCCATTACCCGCCAGTTTCCATTTTAGAAACAGATCTCTGGGTGTCATCAAACGGTTTTTATTTGTTATTTTTTCCATCTTTCATTAGTTATCACCATCATGTTTATTTCAAATTTACCCCATTCACTGTGTTTTCACTGTTCTCCATTATCTGTAAATATAATTACAATGTATATGGGATTATATATATATATATATATATCAAGTTAAGCCATGTTATGTTTATATATGACTATATTTAGTTTTATGTTTATGCTGTAAATATAATACAATGTATATATATATATATATATATATATATATATATATATATATATATATATATACATATATATTGTATATATATATATATATATATATATATATATATATATATATATATATATATATATATATATATATAAATATAAACTTTATCACATACACAATTGTTCTGTGCATTAGTAGAATTACTAAAAAGAACCTCATTCAAGCTGGATGGTATCTGATGGCGTATTTATTCAGAAAAAGTTACAAGCTTTCTTGGACAAACAGTCCACATTATCAAGTATATATCCGTGCAATGATAATGTGGACTGTTTGTCCAAGAAATCTTGTAACTTTTTCTGAATAAATACTCCATCAGATACCATCCATATACATATATTTATATGTGTATATGTGTATGTCATATTTAGTATATATATACATATATATATGTATATGTGTGTATGTACATATGTATATATATATATATGTATGTATGTATGTATATATATTATATATACATACATTTGATATATACAGTATATGTATATATGTAGTATTCTCTTTTATCGATTTTATTTGGTTTGTCATTCTATTCTATCTATTTGTTTTCTGTGGAAGGTTCCTTTACAAGTTAATAACCTTTCAGACTTTTTCCATATGAATGTTTGCTCATTTCGAATAATACCGACGTTCTTTTCTGCCCTCTCCTCACCCTAAAGGGACGCAATCCTCATTCTCCTCTTGACCCTGTCATTACTTCTGTTTCACCTCTATTTTTCTATTCTGTTATTGCAGTCTTAATATCTTTTATCACTGAACAAATTTCCCTGTAAAAATCTTTGAGTCCCTGGTGATCTCACACTTGCCTTCAGCTCTCCCACTTCAAAGGATTTCTTCATTCCTTTTGCTTTACAAAAATTGGGTCAATTGGAGGAATGGACGTCTCTGCCTTGCTAATCTGAATCTTCGACCAGAAATTGGTCTGGTTCTTTAATGACTTCCGTAAAAAGCTGTCCTAGGACTTCAGTGCAGAAGAGAGTTGGCAGTCAAAATGTTGTTATATGAATTATTTTTCTTCCTAAATAACTTAGATTATGTTGAATCGCAAGAGAAATGTTTCATTTACAAGAATATATTTCATTAGAGAAGAACCTCTTGAAATACTTCTATGGCTCCGTCGAAAGTTAAGTATACATTATTTTTACCAGACCACTGAGCTGCTTAACAGCTCTCCTAGGGCTGGCCCGAAGGATTAGATTTATTTTACGTGGCTAATAACCAACTGGTTACCTAGCAACGGGACCTACAGCTTATTGTGGAATCCGAACCACATTATAGCGAGAAATTAATTTCTATCACCAGAAATAAATTCCTCTAATTCTTCATTAGCCGGCCGGAGACTCGAACTCGGGCCTAACGAGTGCTAGCCCACAACTCTACCGACTCACCCAACGAAGAGCTATGGTTCCGTCGAGAATAACTGCTCATGGTGTGAATGTAACTTATCTATCTGATACCCCTGTCGTCCTCGCACCAGCACCTCATTCTCTCTGAACCTCCTTCGTGACAGACATCGATCCTGAGCTCTTATTTCTCAGTCATTTAAATGGGATTGATACACATCTCACTTGGCAGTCTGGGGAATAACGCAAAAAGAAATCCCTTCTTTTTTCTGCATTATTTTCGTTTCTCCATATATCAGTCATCATCTTTGCAATTCGACTGACATCCACGTCCCCCAGATGGCCCATCCAGGTCGGTCCACTGTCACTTACATGTGCACATCTTTGAAATGTACTTGATTCATCATTAAGCGGAAGGCGGGACCTTGAGTTAAAATCAATAGTATTACTGATGCCGAAATGAAGCCTCTGCAATATATTTTCAATTAACAGACTCTTTAAACAAATATGTCTTTGTTTAATGCTATGGCAACGAAATGATAGCACTGAATAATCCAAGGATGCATAAATTTAATTTCCATAAGGAACACTTTGCCACTGTCATAAAAGCAAAAGGAAAAATAGCACTGCCATAAAGTTATTCACCCAATCAGTAGCTCATTAAGCAGTTAATTGTACCGGCAATGGCCAAAGCTAATCAAAACACTGATCAACGTCCAGTTTTTGTATAATGAAGAACAATTTGTTTTTCACGGCTGAGTGCATTTCATTACGAGCCAGTCATTTTAGCCAGATAGCCCTTCCAGTCTTTTTTTCCAAAAGTTCCTTACCAGAGCTGGAATGGGCATTTGCATTCCTTTTCCTAAGTCCTCTGCTCTTAAAGAGCAAATTCTTATCTACTATCTGAGGTCGTCTCGGGAGGAGATCTAAACTGTTCAGTAGGAGAATGCAATTGTTTAGCTTCTTCATCTTCTGATTTATCCATGACTTGCTGCTTGCTTCCATCAAGACCGTTCAGTCACTAAGAACGTTTAAAACACGGAAAATCTAAATTTTTCATCTTGAGCGTTATAGTCTTCATGGCTACAATTCATCAAATTCAATCCGATTTCTCCCTAAGGTTAAGGATCTTGCGAAGACTACGTAATGCATAACTGTGAAAAATTTAATCTAGTTCAGTTCGACCGTTCTTGAGATTTCACGCCAATACACACAAACAGACACAGGCGATGGCATAATCTACTCTCAACTTCGTTTGAGCAGGTAATAAGGGTGACATAACAATTGTGATCAGAGGTAGCACAGGTGAGGGACTAGTAGGGACAGATGCACCCTACTTCATTTATCTTCTGCCGTCCAATATTATCCGGTCGGTAGAATGGTCAGTATGTCTTGTTTAAGGGCAATATACGCAAAAAATATCATGGCCACTTAGTATTAACATCTAACAGGCCACTAGGGGGTTAGCGTCGTTACTTGCCACCCTCTCCTAACAATTGATTCATAGTGCAACTGCGAGGTTTTCCTCCTGTTACACCTTTCAAACCTTTCACTGTCAATTTCCGTTTCAGCACTGAATGACCCCATAGGTCCCAGTGCTTGGCCTTTGGCCTAAATTCTATATTCAATTCAACAGGAATATTGAAATTATAATAAGTTTGTAGATTAGCTAGAAAAGACTGTGTGATCATTTAGTGATTGGGATTTGCTGTCTAATGCAGACTTTTCTTTTCAGTCCTCGTCAGATGTTTATCTAGAAGTGGTTCTCAAGCTTTTTTGGTCCAAGGCCCACTTGGCTTCCGGCCTAACTTCTTGTGGGCCAACAGTGACAATGACTGAGCAGTGTTTTCAAACCTAAGGCACCTCTGTGAAAAGTGCCATGTAATTAAAGAAGTAAATGACGTCATTCTAGCAATACTGGAATGCTGACTTTGTAAAAAATAATTCCTTGTTCGTCGGAGCCAAAAGATAGCACCACTCTTGTTGGATATTGATCGGATTCCAATGCGTTGGCTTACTCTTTCGGTCAGTAAAAATATAATTTATACCATCATTTTTTCTTTATTAATTCATGCCATCATTTAAATTTGTTTCACGTCATAATTTTTAAAATTTAATTCATACCATCATTTTTTAATTAATCCATACATCATCCTTTAATTTTGATTCATACAATTATCTTTTAATTCATCTAAACATCATGCTTTAGATTTATTTCATACCATCATTTTTTTAATTAATCCATACATCATCCTTTAATTTTAACTCATACAATTATCTTTTAATTAATTCATACACCACCCTTTAGATTTACTTCATACCATCATTTTTTAATTATTCCATACATCAAGCTTTAAATTTAATTCATACCATCATTTATAAAATCAGTTGCATACCATCTTTTTTGAAAGAAAATTTTGTCTTGTTGGCAAGGCAGAAGGAAGTTTCGTTTACCCGACTGCCCTCTGGATCTTGCATTGTACTCGTACTGGATCCCTTTTCAGTTGCTCAGACTATGCAATTAAAAGAACAAGACGGTCGCTTTGACCCTCTTTAACTAAGCAATCAACCAGCCAAGGCAGCAAATGAGCTACCTGGTGGCCAGTTGACAATATTGGGTCGCTGCCACAGATAAAGGAATACATGAGGATAGCTGTTTAATCCCAAAAGACTTGTTGAAAATCAGATTGTTTAATATGTGATACATACATATTAATACATATACATACACACACACACATATATATATATCAAACTACCACTTGGGACAAGGTCCAAGTATATAATGCATTACTGGTGCTTGAATGTTTTTGTTTATTTGTACTTAGGTTAACGGATTCAGTTTACTTTATTAAAATTAATTACGTTACCTCTTGATTGTTTCACTGCTCTATCCTTTTTCTATATATTATAGATATGTATAGTCTTGATTCAAATTAATTACTTTACCTCCTACATATTCAGTTATCTACATTTTTTATATATATATATATATATATATATATATATATATATATATATATATATATATATATATATATATATACATATATCAGACAGGTGATCACTATAGATTCCTCTAGGCCACAAGTTTGGTTATTGTTAAAGTAATAACCAATCAAGTCTGTTTGATATTCATTCATATGCTAGACATAACTGTATATGTATATATGTATGTATATATATATATATATATATATATATATATATATATATTTGTGTGTGTATGTGTGTATTATGTGTATGTATATATACATACACACACATATATATATATGTACATATACATATATATATATATATATATATATATATATATATATATATATTATCTATATGTTTGTATGTGTATGTATATATATATACATACACACACATATACATAAGTATATATACACTTTCAGATGTATTTGTATGTATGTATGTATAGTGTGTGGATGGAATAGTGATTATGAAAAATTACAATTACCTTATATAATTATGTTATTTCTGTTTCTTTACGGCTCAAAATGTATAATTACGGTATACGTTCGCGGGTTTATGTGTGTGCGTGTATATCTGTATGTATACACACAAGAAGACTTGAAAATATACTTTACTTGACTGTATAGAAGTATTTGTGCGTGTTTATATGTGCAAGCAAAAAGTTGCAGTTGAGTAGCATAGCAACAATGAATGAAGAATATGTGATGTGCTTAAAACTATTTTTTCTTTTCCTCTTATAATTCTTATAGTTCTTGCATATGTCAAATTCTGGTGCGTTACTTTGATGTATTGCTTTTATCTTTTATCCAGATTTAATTGTTATGACTTTTTTTTTATGATCTTTTGGGTTAACAAAGGATTTCTCTGAAGTTGTTTTCCCATTCATTCTCCCCACCCCCAACCCCTCTTGTTCAATGTTTTTCTATCTATGTTGTTCTTTTCTCTCATTCTTCTTCTTCTTCTTCTTCTTCTTCCTGTCCGTGCGGACGTCCATCAATTGCGAAGGGACCCACTTTTTCCGCTTGGCTCGTCACCTGAATGATTCAGGAGTCTATGTACCCAGGAGGAGGTCGTTCACCCTCCAGGGTACGCTAACACCACCACTCCAGGAGTAATTGCCGTCAGACAGAGCGCTAGGACACTCGCTCCCGTCGCCATTGTTATCGGCAACGACGACCAGCCGACTGACTGATTTATTGTCTTTCACGCTAATTAATACACGCGAGTGCATCTGGGTCAGGTTAATGGCGCGTTTACTCCCTCTACGAATAATGGCTGCTTTTTTTAATGTCACCACGCCCTATAAGGTCAGTGTATGCAACGGAAGGGTAATGCATTTTGGGGTCAACAACTTCCTCTATGGGGATAAAGCGGATAGATGACGTCATCGCCTTATATATATATATATATATATATATATATATATATATATATATATATATATATATATATATATATATATATATATATATATATTATATATTATATATATATATATATATATATATATATATATATATATATATATATATATATATACTAACTTCTCTCTCTCTCTCTCTCTCTCTCTCTCTCTCTCTCTCTCTCTCCCTTTCCTGTTAAGATAGTTGCTTCAGTTACAATGCCCAACATTTCTGACATTTTATATTTCACCCCTTCTCACCCCCACTTCCTATCGGGGCTGAACTTGGACCTGAAGGGCATCGGGAGTGTCACTATTCATCTCAGTGACCTCGAAAACTATGGATTAGACACTAACATCTGTCGTTCTCGGGCTTTTTACATGTCACCCCCACCCCCTTTCGTGCCAGTGATGTCTTACCCGCCACAATATTCTTTTCCAGATAGTAAGTCATATGTATAACGAAATGAGGTATGATAAACACTTAGAGTTTATTTAATTACTAAGTCTAAGGGCAGAACAAGCCCTGTTTCAGGGAAGGCCTTCCCACCCCCACCCCCTTTGGTACTAGTGATGTCTTACCCTCACAGTATTCTCTTCCAGATTGTAAGTCATATGTATACCAAGTTTGGTTGAAATTGCTCAATGCATTTCAGAGTTATGCTGGAACATACATACACACACACATACATACATCCATTTTTATATATTTAGATATATATGTATATATAAATGCATACATACATACACATATGTATGTATATACATATATATATATATATATATATATATATATATATATATATATATATATATATATATATATATATATATATATGTATATAAAGTATATATATATCAGACTTATCATACTGACCAGATTCATATATTATAAAGGCCACAACGACCTCTTAACTTTTCGATATGAACTACCTCTAGTTTTACTCTCCACTGCAAGCCTTGAATCCGAGAACTGTTTCCAAGAATTCGTAGAAAGAGCTGAAAATCTATTCCTTCCCAGTTAGGGTTCTGTGCACACCTCATAGGAAAATGTCACCGACTATAATCGCTACACCATCGAAAAAGCCCATTTATTTCAGCATTTTCATACATATAAATTGTCTTCTAATTTTCAGATACATTTTTACTACAGTCGTGTTGTTTAGTGTACGTGTGAAATGAAGTAAATACGCACGCCTCGTCTCGGTCTCTGAAATCGGATTAATATGCTTCGTCTTAAAAATGCTGGAGCGTAATGAATCTTATTCCGTTGGAAATGTCATGTTCATGTGTAACTTTTCTTAAAAGATGTGATTGAAATTACCCTTCATTAATACTAAATTAGTATATAATGTTCTTGTTTTTTTTATTTATGATATTTTATTTATGGTATGATATCTATGACATAATTCAATTTTTTTCCATTTTGGTCATATGAAAATGTTTAATGAATAATTCGTTCATCCATTTTAGAGGTGCTACACTATGAAGGTTACTCCCCTGAAGTTGGTAACTAATTCTTACGAATAAAAGTTGACTTCAAGTATCTAGATCTGGCATTTTTTTTATACGTAATATGCTCTTACTCAGAAAGTTGTATCCTTGAAATTTAATTCCCATTTTCTTTGAATTCAAAGCCTAACGAACGAGCAACAACCAGATGTGTGCGCAGATCTAAGGATATCCTCGCAAATTCAACCCTCAAATCGCACAGGAAGACACACGAAGCGAAAGCGTTATTGAGGATATTGGTAGGAATCACCAGGGCAATGCACGAAAAGCTGCCGCGGGCAATTTAGAGCAAAGCAACACATCTGGGTCACGAGGTTAAACTAACCATGAGGACTGTCCTGCTTCAGCGCCTGCTCCCCATTAACCCAAGACCCTTCCTAGATGCTGGTGGAATGCTTTCATTACTAATGGTGGTAGTAGTAGTGGTAATGGGCATAAGCCTTTGGATCGGCCCCCTACCTCCTTCAATTTGCCTGTGACCGTCTTTGCTTAAATTGTAGGGTGTGATACAAGGAGGGACGGTGAATTAGTGGTGGCAGAAATAGTAATAAACCTTTGCAACGACTCCCTGCATCACTCTTATTTGCTTGTTCCCGTCTTTTGCTCAAATGGAAGGGGCCGTGAGGAGAGACGTGGGGAGTCAATGGTAGTAAAAACAGTATTGGGGGAACAGGCGCTTGCTACGACCCCTCGACTCTCTTTTGCGTGTTCCGTCTTGTTGACGGCCTCTTACAAAAAAAAAAAAAAAAAAAAATAGTAGGATGTTGAAGAGGGGACATGAATGAAGGGACCGTAGCAGTCTTCCAAAACGTCTTTCCTGAGTTCGTCTACTGAAGCTGACGAACTTAATGATATTATTAATCAAAATACACTATAAGATAAGGCCAAGTGGGTGGGCAGGAATCCGGTAAGGCGACCCCAAAGAGTCGAGTAAAGCTGAGATGATACAAATGAAATAATTGTGAAGGTATTGGGTTAACGAAGAGAAATCGAAATGATACTTGACCGTTATGCTTTCGTCAAGACCATAAGAAAATAGAATAAAATAATGAAGAAAACACCATGAAACTGCAATTAATTGTTTCCGTGAAAGACACTGTGAAGCTTCTCCTAAAACCAATTTAAATTTAACTATAATAATAGGCCGAAGGTATCATCTCCAGAGGATATCATTGTTATTAACCCTATTTCAAAAGTCAGTAGGACAGCCATCTTTGCCTTTTTCTGGTCCAAATCCAAAGACCACAAGAAACAAGTAAAAAATGCGCCGAAGTTTCATCGGCACAATCGAGTTTTCTGTAGAGCATATAACGCTGTATGAAACTCCCAGCCACGGCCCATGAAACTCTCAGCGGCGGTCCATGAAACTTTCACCCGCGGCCCTGTGGTGGTCTGTCTTTTTGGCACCTATAGAGGTGCCAGACGAACGATCATGGCTAAATTTTTACCTTAAATAAAATAAAAACCACTGAGGCTAGAGGGCTGCAATTTGGTATGTTGGATGACTAGAGGCTAAGCAGGGTTTAACAGCGAGGGAAGCGAACCCCTCTGCCTCGCAAAGGAAGAATTCCAAGGCTTGGCAGTTGAGGGAAAGCATCAGTCATTGATCCTTATAAACCGAGGACTGTTGACTTACAGAGCAAATGTAGGGAGGGTAGGTTGACAGGTGTTACTCGACCACCTGCTTATTTCCATCCTGGTTTTTTCTTGTGCCTTCATCATTGCTGACATACATGTGGCATGTGGTTCAATTTATACATACATACATACATACATACATACACACCCACACACACACGCACACACTTTTATATATATAAATATACTGTATATGTTTATATATATCTTACATATAACATATGTACATGTGTGTGTGTGTGTGTAAAACGCCTTCGCCATTTTGGGGATGAGGTTGTTAGCCCTGTGCTCATTTCCCCGCCGATGGTTACGTGGGGTTATGCACCGACAGTCTAGCGTCCGCTTAAGGGTCACTGAACGCTAACCATTCCAAAAGATGTATCCACTGCGGGCCATTACACTAAAACATTGTCGAAAATGATGTCATGTATTACATTAAAGCAATGCTGTCTATTGAACTAAATGATGGCGAGAACGGGCAACACGGCTGTTAGGAATAATTCACGTAATCAAGACACTTCGTTTAATGACAGGCTAATTATGCCGCGTTATGCTATGATCTATTATTAGAAAGGTCAATACTTTACTAGGCAGAAATTTTTTCATGCAGAGCGTGATTCTATCAAAATCGTTACACATAATTACAGACCAATTACGCCGCTTCATGTTATGGTCTGCTATTTCCCAGTTACATACGATACTCAAGAGAACATTGGCATATACAATAACGCTGAGGAGGGACAGGACTGCCGCAGAGTAAACAAAAGAATTCGTAGCAACCAACATTTTTGCTAAGCTGGTCAGCGTTGTATTAGGTCACTATGTATTGCAAACGGGCTTTTACGTTGTCGTGTAAGTTTTCTTATTCAATGAGATCGGGAGGGGAGGCATATATATATATATATATATATATATATATATATATATATATATATATATATATATATATATATATATATATATATGTGTGTGTGTGTGTGTGTGTGTGTGTGTGTGTATACACAGACCGGTAGCTAGTTAGATAGATTTTGTAGCTACATCTTCTCTACCTTCTGAGGGTGGCGCTAGAAGGACTCAGCCTTCTGGTTTTCTGACCCATACGTCTTTTCCTTATAGCAAAATGGATCCTGCTCTACGGCCTTCTTCCTCAGCTGCAACTCACTACGGTCAACTAGCAACCAGGAGTATATTTCGCTGCTTAGGCCAACAATGGCACAGTAGGTTGTAACGCATAATGCTTGCATCGCCTAACTATCGGAAACAAAGTAAAGCAAGAAAAAAAAGGAATGTTTGGTCATTAAAGGGATGAGGTCAAAACTGTTTAATCAGTGGAAAACCTTGAGTTATGGCCAGACTTGCAATGAGAGATAATACCCACGTAATGAGATAAACTCACCAACTCAACAGCTCTGTTGGTCCCTTGGGCCTCTTGGTACCTATTTGCGCCCACATTAAACTCCAAAGGTCTTTGACTCTAAAGATGAGGTAGGGAGCCCCGTGCCCAACACCCAACAGATTGACACGATAGCTCAAGTGCCAAGGTACTGACCCGACTCAATGTGTCTCAATATCTCTTGACTTGACAAGGGCAACATACAAATTGTTGCTCCATGTTTCAAAGCCAGTCTGTATTCCTGCACCGGCAGCCATTTTGATCCTGCGTTGCCAATCATTTTGCATGGGCTCCAGCACTCTCTCGATGCTGATGGTCCTGCCATCTGCCGCTCACTGCATTGGTGTGGAGGTTTTTTTATTATCTCCATGCTATCAGAGCATCAAATATTAGATCCTTTTTCCTTGCAGATTGTTCTCAGTTAATTTCAATGATCAAACCCACTCACAGTAAATTGGCTCATGCTTTCATATTCTTTTTATGTTTCTCAACAATTTAGAACCCTCTCACTTCACATACATTTCCCAGATAATTTCTTTCTACAGAGTATTATCATTGTTCTCGTCGGAAATAGAAACTAGAGCGATGGAATGAATGGGATCATTTGTGAGGACGAGTATTAATGCTAATACAATACAAGCGCCTGGTATTATATAACATGTTAGTTGTTGTGCAAATTTCAATGAAAGTTTTAACAAGCGATGACACACATACAACGTTATTAAGAAACTAATGACTGTCGCAATTACCTGAACAATAATGACATCAGTTACCATATCTGCTATGGTCGTCCTCATAATAGACTTAATCATTAAAACATAATTATCAGGGGATTGCAAAACGGTGAATGTTTGGCCTGAACTTTATAAGGTCGGTCGCACTTCACCCCTACACAATCCATAATTATCTATGCATGACCCATAACCAAAAGCCAGCACCGTTGCTTCTAAAAATACCCTCTCCTGAAGAGGTGTTGTCCGAAGATGTGCCATTGCGCTTCCTGGTTTCAGGGTCTGTCTCTGAGCGATGTGGACCTTGTCTAATCAAAGCGGTCATCTTGGATTCGCGCTCTGCGTATCTCTGAGGTTCATCTGCTGACCATTCGGGCATTCCCTCCCACAAAATAAAAGCATCCACATTTCCTTAGTCAGACAACTGGACTGACATGGTGGAACTCACTGATATCGCCTTGTAACAGCCTTTATGGGCTCTCTTTATATGTTCTGCAATCTCATGTCTGTCAAAAAAGCTCTGCAATCTCTTGTCTGTCATAAAACCTCTGCAATCTCTTGTCTGTCAAAAAAGCTCTGCAATCTCTTGTCTGTCGACAAAGGTCCATGGCTAGTAGTCAGTATTTATCTTTTCGTCTTTCTTGCCCCTCTCTCTACTTCAGAACCTATTAACAAGTTTCTAAACCATTCCGAGGTATCTTTTGAAGCTACTTGCAGGGTAGATTCTCGCAAATGATTCTTGCTTCAATTTTTCTTTTATAAAGGGAAAAATACTTTTGGGTATGGGCAAGTACCTAATCCATAAAATCCATACGAGGAAACATACCACCCATCACAGGGGCCTGGTGTGAGCCGCACTTGATCACAATGAGGCTTGAAAACGAACAAAGTGAATGAGGTAAGATACCTTTGAACATACTCTTTTTTTTCTAACGAAGCTTTTTTTTTTTTTTTTTTTTTTTTTTGGAAGGCATCATGTCATGTAAGTGGGGATATTCGAGATTTTTTTTTTACGTCGAAAAGAGAAGTGCACCTTGTTTTCCATGTATTCCCAGAACAGTACCTTGACATGATCACAATTCAAATGAAAATCGACTGTGACCAGGACGAGCGGTTGTGGCCAGCAACGAAGACTTCAAACTTTCTTACCTCTTACAAGCTATTGCAGCAGCCAAAGGAACATGTTAATATCCTTATCTAGTCATAAAAGTGGTAGCAACCGTTAAGACTACCCTTTAAGTAACGGAGATGAGAGAGGGTAGAGAAACTTACGTACTCCGCGCGAAAAAACCCTCAGTGAAACAGGAAGCCCTGGAAACAATGCTTCTGCGACCTGCAGTCCATTGCTCGACCCAAGAAACAGAAGCCCTCCCTCCTGTTTTGCCGCGCTTAAACCTCTCAAGTACCGCTACTTGACACGTTGCGATAAATAGCTCGGGGAGGGAAGAGGGGAGGAGAAGGAGGAGGAGGAGGAGGAGGAGGAGGAGGAGAGGGAGGCGAGGATGATGTCGACAGGACCTTCTTCATGTTCTCTCTGATTTTTATCCCGAGACAGAAGAATACGGCGACAGACGCCTCCTTTGCAAATGACGCGCACGTTTATCATTCGATGATGGGTCCCGTTTGTTCTGGCCTCAACCTACGGCACGGCCCCCTTTAGCTCCGGCCAGAAGGGTTACGGAGGTCAGCAATCCAGAGGGAACAGCAAAGGAGAAACTCAAATGAAAAGGTATATACAATGGGGAAAAATTACACATAAGAGCACACAGTGACCGAAGAGCAGAGTTTCTGCAAAAACCGTAAGATAAAACTCTTAAAAGGTGTTTTGTGACAGTTTCTGTCTGTGATTTGACTCTTAGATTGGCGACGTTGTCATTTTGTTGATGGTTATTGTTATTCAGAAACTGAATGGTTTTTCTGACTTTTTCCTTGTAAGACGCAATGTCGATTTTTTTTCTCGCTGTTGATGTTTTTGTTGCTACTGTATTTGTGCATCTCTGCTTATGGAGAACCTTCAGTCACTGTTACATGAACACGTTTAACCATCAAGCTTTGTGTTAAATGGCCAATATCTATTCTGTTTGATAAAGGTTAATGTGAAATTGTTGCGCCTGAACAGAGTGCGGATGCTAACGATCTACACAGTAAGGAGCAAAACAATAATTCTACAGACAAAGGCACCCAAAGAGATAGAAGAAATGTTCTCCTGGAACGTTGCTGGACATGACATCTTCCAGCGATGCCAGGAGAGAGGAACAGATCATACTGAGCAATTTTCTCTGGAAAATAAAGATCCTGCGAGTTTCCAGACATTCGAACAGGGAAACAAACTCTCATCAAAGACAGACCAGATCTGAATCCTGTGGCAGTAATTCCTTCATATGGAGCCTTGCGGACAATACCCTCTTTTTTTTTTCTGGACGATGCTGGTTGATATGTTTTTCAAGTACTGAGGGAAAAAAGGTTTTTGAGTCGAGGGTAACACTCAGCACTGACAAATATTCAGAGCCATGAAGCACAAGGTTCCCACTCCCTGCAACGATCCGCTCCAGATGTCTGTTAAGGTTGACAGCATCTTACTTGCAACAAAGGACACATGAGATCAACTTACTACCGAGTTGTCGAAGACAATGCCCGTGGTAGAAATGACTGAAAACTACCTTACACAAAAGAACATATGTGTGTGTG
Source organism: Macrobrachium rosenbergii (assembly GCF_040412425.1). NCBI lineage: Eukaryota > Metazoa > Arthropoda > Malacostraca > Decapoda > Palaemonidae > Macrobrachium > Macrobrachium rosenbergii. Next base: position 55,359,057 of record NC_089753.1, read on the forward strand.
CATATATACATATATATATATATATATATATATATATATATATATATATATATATATATATATATATATATATATATATATATATATATATATTTATATATACACACACACACATGTACATATATATATATATATATATATATATATATATATATATATATATATATATATATATATATATATATATATATATATATGTATATTATAACAGATCCATTACGACTCAGACTTCCATGCTGAATCGTAAGGTATTTATTCAACTTGCTAGTCTAAATGTTGTAGCATAGCATTTATTACTAAATAATGGAGAATGCTCCAACGTTAAATTACTATCACACTGTACTCACTGTTAGTCCTCAGGTTTAACTTTGACCGATTGCTGTGGCGTAGACTCTTCTTGACTGAGGAAAGGGAGTATTCCCGCACTTCAGCCTTCGGGCGCTGACTCGCTTTCATCCTTTCCACTTATCCATCTGAAAGTACAAAACACAAATTCTGAAATACAGACTTCTGAAATAATGCCAGTACAATAATAAGTCGTCTTCATTAGTGAATGACTCGACTCTTCTGGTCATTACTTGGATGGGTAACTTCCAATGAATGCCAGACGTCGTTGGCACATGAGCTCCCTTGAATTTTGTGAGCTCAAAACAGTGCTTGGAAACTTGCAACAGGCCTTGGGAGTCTAGGGTTGCAGCGAATCAATCGCTATAATGACAGAGAAACCGCAGATTTAAGCTTTCGTAGTAATGAACGTTTTCCAAAAATATGCCGCATTCTTTGTTTTATTAGATCATCGCTACACATGCACTGCACAGGCCTTGCCGTCATTGAGCCAGATACCATATTATGTCTAAGCAACTGGAAATTTTCGAACGAATTTATTTTTATGCACTTCAAAAATCTGCTAAAGTTAAGTCACAAAGAAATGAATCATTTAAAAATGAGCTGACATTAAATTAGGCCGGAAGTATGTTCCCGATACAGTCTGCAGCAAACCTGCCAAGGAACGTTAAGCTGTAGCCATGTGATTTAAGGAGTAACTGTGCTCTACGGGGTCCCTGAATATTGCATTTGTAGTGCGTGCTGTTCTTTTTATGTCAAAATATTGCATGAAAGCAAACAGACTATACGACGTATATAAGGTAATGGATGTGCCGTTTGGAAATCAGAGAATATAATATTATGAAGATAAAGCAAAAAACACAAGAGAAAATAAAAGATTTATTGACGCACACCAACAATTGAGAGAACACAAATTGAGGAGAAATTTCTGAATTTGGCAGGATGGAAATGAGGGAAGGGGTTGAGCCAAAAGCTCCTCTCGTGCACAGCTCCATCTGCTCCAAATCCTTTACTTTCCAAGACGGTTTTATGACGCTCTTATTCGACACTAGGCGATTCCATAGTATACTATCAAACTATGTCACATACTGTGTTAGCTTTTCGGAGTTCATTATGACTTACTGCCATTGGCACTAGACTCCTAATGTCTGTTGTAAGTTCCAGTAACGTTCAAGGAAGCACATTTTGGCATCAGCCAATCATAACTGGTCACCCATCCAGTTATTAGTGTTGGTGAATAGTCTCAGTATAGTCAGAGTAGCCTCGATGAAAAATCCAAGCGAATGAATTATTCTCCGTAAGGAAAACGAACAGACTTGGGACCATCCGAGGAGGATGCATCGATCGCTGTGAAAAATGACAGTCATGAAGGAGCGCCATCACTCCCATCCGGATATCGAAAGAGTCTCTCGGCTCCACGATAGCGTTCTTCATCCCTGATTGCACTGACCCACATCAGTTTACAGGGAAAGTATAGTTGCAACTGTTGTAATGCGACTGCGCACTACAATTTCTACTGCCATACGCGTTCATCGTAGTACTTCTCTGAGTAACGGATTTCCCTTTTTTCAGTACAGTTATTTTGTTTTTGGTTGCTACTGAAATCAAACGATAGTGCATCTAAATTTCTTATAGAAGGAAGTTATTTCTCATCTTCATCGAGAAAATTGATTTTATCATAAGATTTAAAAGCGCAACTGCTACGTGTACAATGGAAAGCATATATACTGCAGGAGTTTATACTTAGTGGTCCAAAATAAAAAAAAAAATGCACCATAGGTTGCCAGTACAGTGTTGACATAGTTTATATTGAAGTTCATCCCTTATCTTGGGCCTACTTCCATTTGTTTAAAAAGACAGACATTGAACATTCGTAATGATTGCTTTCGTAAGGAACGTCATAATTATATGAAGTCTGAGACACCAAGAAACTCGTCGATCTCAAAATTAATAAACACCAGGGGGCTGAGGTGGAGAGAACATGTAGGCGTCTGGAGGAAGATAGAATCTCGGAGTCGGTGATGGAGGTCCAACGTAAGAAGGAAGCAAGGGCTGGTAGATATTGATAATCCACCTGACTATTCAGAGTGACGCGGAGGGGTCTGGTACTTGGGACAATGGGTTACAGTGGGGCCTGTGAACCAAAGGTCCTTTTTTTGTGTGTACTTAAAGCCATCAACAGAGACAGGTTCCGACAGCACACGCGTAAGTGTAGGCTACAAATATACTGTAATAAGTGTTGGTGGCTTGACTGCTGTGCACGAGTGTCCACAAAGTAGCAAGGAATCCATGCAAAAGGTTCAAGTCCACTGCCATACTCCAGGTGAAAGTGCAATCCTTAACTGTCGCAGCCTGTTTGTATGTTTCCATATTCTTTTAACGTCACATTTTCTGGGATAATCAAATATTTAGCCTTCAATTAATAAACAAAAATCCCAGGTCAAAAGATGCCACCAGCCAAGTACAGTCTTCTGTTAGAGATAAGAGATAACGCAGTCACAAATTCCAAAAGCAATGGCGTAGTAACACTAACTTGATTTCATAAAGTCTGTAAGGTTTTTGCTTTGTGTTTTGTATTTATTCGTTTAGTCGGTCATCTGTTATTTCTAATCATTCTTTCGAAATTATTTGTCTTATTTTTTAACCGTAACCCAAGCATACAAGACTCCAAAGGTGAACACTGAATTTGAACCTTCCATGGTCACTTTCACTCGGATTCTTTATTGTCAATTTCCATAACCTTCAGCCGAACTCTCTGTTAACTTTGGGGCATTCAGATGAATATGTTCAAGAAAAATACACTATAAAACTTTGAAACAGTTTCATCAATACTATTATTACTGTTAATATCGACATTATCGTTCAAAACAAACAAATATTCATATGCTGTGAGGCTGAGAGGTCATTGACCTGCAAAGCCAGATTGAACGGAATGTCAACAACTAATCAATACAAATAAATAAACACATAGATTTAAACATACTAAACAGTAATACTCGTTTAAGTAATGAGAAAAAAAGAAAGATATTATACCTTTTATTACATTAACAGCTATTTACCTGTGCATCTGTATTTCTCTCCTCCATTTGTAGCTTTCTGTTTTGTCTGAAGAATGTAAACACTGAAAGCTTGAATTTATACCATAAAAGAAGCTTTCATTTCTTTAAAAAGCTACAAATGGTCACAACACTCAATGTAATACAAATCATTCATTTTAAAAACTCAGCTGCCCATTGCGTCGAAAAAATATCCCTTATTGCTTTTTATATGAACTCTCTCCGAACTAATTCAGAGCCATCCATTTCTACAAAAATCAGTCAGTCTCAAATCGTTCTCAGTGGGTCATCGCGTCAAGAAGTGCAAGAAGAATTTACTTAATCCACCCTGACCCCAATTTTGATTATTATTATTATTACCATCATTTCTTTTTATTATTGTTGTCGTTACCACATCGTAGGTAACCTGCTTTGCACGTGATTCCCTGGCATTAATTTGCAAGGGAGCAACCATTCTTATGCCTCCGCTTCGCCAGTGTTTTCATCGGGAAGAGTTCATTGACCCTGCCGAGCAAAGGGGAACAAGTTACTCAAGTAAATAACTCATCGTATGGTTTATCCTTGTCAGCCTGATCAACTTTCTCTCTTCTCGCGTTGTAGACGAGTCGTCTTTTTCATTTATGAAGAGAAGAAAATAAAAGAAAACCCCTTCGTTGAGGTTCGTTTGAGAGAACAAGCGAGTAAGTACAGGAATGTTTTCAGCCCTTAGCTCCCCGAGAGGCCAACGACCCCAAGTACGTTTGTGTGTGTGTGTGTGAGAGAGAGAGAGAGAGAGAGAGAGAGAGAGAGAGAGAGAGAGAGAGAGGTAATAAGTCTTGTGAATAGTTGTACGTTGGAAGCATTACAATGACCAAAGCAACTAACAGATTTTTTTATACTGATTCCGATTGCTGTCTTGTCACAACAATAAAGGCGGATGCAGGCACACCCGGAACTACAATATGCAGAACAACAATATAAGAAACAACGAAATTCACAACTAAAAGGAAAACAAGGCATGCAATGCAAGCATGGGGTCCTCGTTTTAGTTACGAAGCTTGATGAGAATCAAAAAGGAGAGGGGCCTGAGGAGGAGGAGGAGGAGGAAAAGGTGGGGAAGGAGGGGGTGGGATTCCTTTCGAGAAGGAGGGGGTGTGTCATCGTGTATCATGGGCGTGGATGGAGTGACGTCATCACTTTCAACATTTGGGTCACGCCGCCCAGAAGAGGTGTTTGCATTTTGCGGAGAGGGATGTTCCTGGCCCCCACCAAGCCACCTCCCCTTCCCATCCCCAGTACTCCCTCCTCTTCCTCCTCCCACGACACCAACCGAGGTGGCCTTGCACCAGCACTCACTCCCCTCCTCCCATCCCTCCAACACCTCCCCCAAATCTGCTCTTTTTCTTTTTCTTCTCCTTCTTCTTCTTCTTCTTTTTCACCCAGCAACTTCTTCATTATAAACTTCTCGCTTCCTAAGCTTCTCTCCCTTTCTCCTTCACTTGCTTAATTGCCTCTGCTCCGTTCTCTCAAGGTTCCTCGACAAAAGGGACACAACGAAAACCATCCCGGGATTTTCGGTTTTGGTGTCCCTGCCTCCGCGGAGCCTCAGTCGCGCTTTTCCGCTCTCTCGACGATGTTCAGTTGTTACTGTTTTTTCATGGATGTTTGTCCCTATTTGCTGTCGTTATCCATCTCTACCCATCTCTTTACAAATAATTGTATAACATATATATATATATATATATATATATATATATATATATATATATATATATATATATATATATATATATATATATATATATATATATATTATATATATATACTATATATATGTATATATATTATATATATATATATATACTATATATATGTATCTGTATGTATGTATGTATGTATATATATACATATATATATATATCTGTATATATATATATATATATATATATATATATATATATATATATATATATAAAATCATGAAGCTACAAATGTCGCTTAATATCAAATTCACGCTACTTCGGGAATATCCCCGATGGGGAATTATCACCGAAGGAGAATTTATAAGTGATAAATGGATTGGTGCTGCCGGGTCACGATCCCTCGTCACAGATACTTATCCAGCAACTCCAGTCGACGTTCTACCACTGAGCTAAATACCCCCGATGGGGAATTATCATCGAAGGAGAATTTATAAGTGATAAATAGGACGAGGGATCGCGACCCGGCAGTACCAATCCATTTATCAACTTATAAATTCCCCTTCGGTGATAATTCCCCATCGAATATTTGAGGTAGCATGAATTTTATATTAAGCGACATTTGTAGCTTCATGATTGTATATACAATCTCCACGGTGTGATAAAAATTTCATATATATATATATATATATATATATATATATATATATATATATATATATATATATATATATATATATATATATATATATATATATATATATATATATATATATATATATATATATATATATATATATATATACTTTCCCTCAGGGGATGGCAACATATCAGTATTTCTATTGCTAAGACCTGATCAGAAATCCTTTGAGACACCTAAAGACGCAGCGCCCATCACCGCTATTTTGTATGCATTCTCAACATTCCCGAGCATTAAGGCACTCCTTTTCCAATACATCTTAAACTCCGCCGATGCAGAACTTTCTAGGTAATCCTCTCCTCCGTCTCTCAGCTTTTCTGAATGCTACTGCTTTCATCAATCTTTCTTCCTCCATCCTTACACATACACTGATCTTTTACCACCTCTGTCTCTCCATATTCCTCGTCCTTTCAATTCTTACTCTGCAAACTGTTTACCTCAACGGCTTCAATTTTTGTCCTTTTATTTGCAGTCAACATCAGTAGTTTACTTTCATAGAGGAGAGCTGGCTTAACAACCCCTTCATACATTCAGACCTGGCTTCAACAGACCCTCTAAGTCTCTTCCCACTTCCTGTCGTATCCTACGATAATCTGTCGTATTCACTCCAAGGTAGTGAGACTAGTCAATTAGTTTCGTTCTTGCACCATCCAACATTCAGACCTGGCTTCAACAGACCTCTAAGTCTCTTCCCACTTCCTGTCGTATCCTCACGATAATCTGCCTGTCGTATTCACTCCAAGGTAGTGAGACTAGTCAATTAGTTTCGTTCTTGCACCATCCAACATTCAGACCTGGCTTCAACAGACCCTCTAAGTCTCTTCCCACTTCCTGTCGTATCCTACGATAATCTGCCTGTCGTATTCACTCCAGAGGACCCTCTAAGTCTCTTCCCACTTCCTGTCGTATCCTACGATAAGTGAGACTAGTCAATTAGTTTCGTTCTTGCACCATCCAACATTCAGACCTGGCTTCAACAGACCCTCTAAGTCTCTTCCCACTTCCTGTCGTATCCTACGATAATCTGCCTGTCGTATTCACTCCAAGGTAGTGAGACTAATCAATTAGTTTCGTTCTTGCACCATCAACATTCAGACCTGGCTTCAACAGACCCTCTAAGTCTCTTCCCACTTCCTGTCGTATCCGTTCTTGCACCATCCAACACGATAATCTGCCTGTCGTATTCACTCCAAGGTAGTGAGACTAATCAATTAGTTTCGTTCTTGCACCATCCAACATTCAGACCTGGCTTCAACAGACCCTCTAAGTCTCTTCCCACTTCCTGTCGTATCCTACGATAATCTGCCTGTCGTATTCACTCCAAGGTAGTGAGACTAGTCAATTAGTTTCGTTCTTGCACCATCCAACATTCAGACCTGGCTTCAACAGACCCTCTAAGTCTCTTCCCACTTCCTGTCGTATCCTACGATAATCTGCCTGTCGTATTCACTCCAAGGTAGTGAGACTAGTCAATTAGTTTCGTTCTTGCACCATCCAACATTCAGACCTGGCTTCAACAGACCCTCTAAGTCTCTTCCCACTTCCTGTTTCATCCTACGATAATCTGTCGTATTCACTCCAAGGTAGTAAGACTAGCCAACTAGTTTCGTTCTTGCACTATCCATATTAACAATCTTTGTTCCGTCTTCCTGGTTGCCATTAATCCTCATAACCTTGCTCTTGATAACACTTACTTTCAACTTTCTTCTCTTACAGACACTTTCAGACTAGTTTCTACAGTTTCTTTTCACCATCCTCAATTAGTACCACATTATCTGCCAACTTTAATCATTCCACACTACAGTCACGATTCATTACTCGTCCAACGACTTAGCATCAATGTCTAATTTATTTTTCACTTACTTGTAGCACTCCATCCGTAGAGATACTAAATGGCCATGGAAACATAATACACTCTTGTCTCAGACTCCCTTTTATACCAAAGTAGTCACTTTCTGAACTATATTTTCTAGCAAATAATTCGTTTCCTTCATAAAAACTTTTAACTGTGCTCAACAACCTATACGCTATACCATTTATCCTCCCCACCCAACCACTACATTGCAACTTCATTTATTCTATCAGTTATAAGTTTTTCAGGATTATGTATGACGCATATGGCTTCTCCATTTCACTTGAAATTTCTCTCTTAACTATTTCTTAACATACTTCACTAATGCAATCTGTCCTTTATTTTAACTGACACTGTTCTTCCCCATCAATCGTTCTATCCTCTATCTTACCCTACTTTTTCTTCTTCTTTTACTTCAGCACCCCTTGCGTTACGCATTCCTTACTTCCCCCTTCCCTTGTAAAGTAAGTAACTTTATACGCCTGGAATTCTTAGTCTCCTCTGTCATCTTTAACTTTGTACTAGGAACAGTTGTTCCTCTCATCCATTCTTTTTTTGGAAATTTTTCCTTCATGCAGACATACCCTAATACTTCCGTTCGGCCACTCAACCACATTTTCACCATCCTACTATAGCATCTCACTTGTAGTCCCATCAACAAGTGTCAGGTGTCTCTCTATTCTTCAGCCTCTTGATTGTCCTCCTTACGTCCTCAAATGTCACTTACTTAAGAAGTATTCTCAAACACTCACTATCCTTTGCACTCTTTCATCATTCAGCCCTGCTTCTTTTCTGTCTCCCACATTCAACAAATCTTCAAAATACTCACTCCATCGACCGAGGACTGCATTCACTTCAGAGAGCATCTCTCTATTTGTAACTCTGATTCTGAAATCCATTTGTTATTAAACTTGCTCTCTGAATTTACTTCTCAATAGAACCACCTCCTTTTCTTCCTAAAGTCCTAGAACCACCTCCTTTTCTTCCTAAAGTCCTTGCTCACTTTTTTGTCTCTTACTTTCTACTTGCCTGAATTATCCATCCTCCCATATAATATACGTGGTTCTCTCTGCTCTCATGCAACTATGCCTCAAACGCACTTACATATGTGTGTGTCTGTATATGTACGTATGTTTGAGTCTTCTCCTGTCAACATTATTCTCCTTCTTGATTCTCTTGTTGATTTTATTTGACCATCGTCAAACAATTGTTAATTGTAACTATATTTGCATTTCTTTTCATCACTATGCTTTTTCACATATAGTCATTCTGTTCTATGGAAGGTTATTTAGACAATGGACAATTGGCCAAGTACTAAATTATTTGTGTGCAGTCAGAGCTTACGCACCTCTGCCAAAGCTTCAGCATAATAACCCAAATACCCTGTGTCACACGTGTTTTCTTTTACAAATACGAAGATGCAATTAGAATGTTACTCAAATAAACTGTCATATTACGCTTTTTGGTTCCTTTACACGAAACTGAGTGTGCAAAGAAAACTGGGAAACATAAGGCGACAAATTAATTCAAATGCTCCAGAAGGATGCTGATATCAAAACAGAGATGGAGATACACATAATGTTGACTGTTGTTGCCAGGGGCTACTACAGTTTTCTTCCAGTCCTAAAGAAAAAAAAAAATTATTATGAGCCTGCAAACCACGTATCAAACAGCGCCATGAATTTGAGTCTAGGAAAGCACCCAGATCAAAAGAGTATTGTATTTGACCGCGAAATACAGCCCTGTATTAAGAAGAGTAACTAGAACGCTTGACAAAAACGGATAGTCATGGAGGTGTTATAGTTATGAGATGATAGCCATAACAAAACAACAGTCGATGTTAACATACATGAATCGTGAAGTCTAATATAAGAATAACATGCATGTTCCGACGACAGGATAGCATAGTCAGTAGCGGGAGGTTTATTGGACAGAGAAATAGTGGAGCTATCAAGGCAGAAAGGATTAGCAAGGTAAAGTGGACAGAAAACCACAGAGGTTACCAAGGTATAGTGAAGATTAGATTTGATTTTATGAAATTTAGGCTGTTAAACCAAGCACCGGGGCACTCTCAGCTATTCAGAACTTGAGACAACGAGAATTTTCTAATTAGAGCATTACGCTCGTAAGATAATTGCTAGTTTTCTGCAGATTTAAACAAAAAATACTATAGCCTGAATGTTATAGGCATAGACTTTCCTAAATCTGGAAACAATTGTTTTGCAATAATATTGTACAATAACAAAACCGATAACCATCGTTTTACAACAAAATTATGCTATAGTCTAAATCATTAAATCAAGCGTTACCTCTGCATGACAACTCCTGGATCGGGATTATGTTACATAATCAACTAATTGCTGAAGTCTAGTTCTGTTAAGGTTCATACTCACACCCAGCTGATAACATCAGTTACTGCTATGTTCTAGATCTCTACTAAGGCTTGCAGACATACATTACCGATTCAATTATATTACGAGAGAATCTGATCTAAACAGGGAGGTAAATCCTCGGAATGAACTGAAGAATAAAGCAGATGGATGGTCCAGAATAATTGCAACTAGCAGTTGCATCACTTGTCCAGTCTACTGTCTTTCTTTCTAGGCCAACTGCTCCAGGGGACTACCCCTGCCAGGAACACCAAATAAGACGGCAAGGCTTCCTAAAATTAGCCAGTTATTTATCTCCATAACTTCACAGTTATTAAAAAAATAAGTGAAAAGCTTAGGGAAAGTGTAATTATGCCTTCGTCTAATGTTTTTTTTTTTTTCATTTTGGAATAACATGATAAAAAATGCAGCAAGAACACAGCAATGCAGAAAGCAAAACTCACCAACAGGCTCGATCAAGCACACCCAGCATTACAAATTAACTTGAACTACTTAATATGTTTGACAGTTGTCCACAACGCTGAAAATGTTACAAGGCTAAGCTCTATATTAAAAAAAATTGTTTCCCCATCACCTTTCCCCCTCCCCCCTATCTCTCTCTCTCTGCATGATATTGTATAAATAAGTTACGTAAAAGTGGGTGATTTCGTATGAGAGAGAGAGAGAGAGAGAGAGAGAGAGAGAGAGAGAGAGAGAGAGAGAAATAGTCATCGGTCATCGGCCATTGAACCCTGACGCTAGAGATCAGTGCCCCGCGCGTTGTATGCTGTCATGATACTTTCGTTCTGTTCAGCAATTCATACTGCTACGACTGTTTTTCTTTCCTCTTCACGTCTCTGCCCTATGCTCCTTTCTTCTCCTTACAGTAGCTGTTATTTTTGCTCATGAAGAAGCCTTTTCTGCTTTCACCGATCCTCAAAAAGTCAACGAACCGGTGGGGGGTAGGGGGTCGGATTAGCAGCACGTGATAGCGGTACGTAAGCGTTTGTTTATTCCGTCCAGGATCTGGTACAGATTCTTCTTCTATGACGAGCGCGCAGGTTGGCAGACCTTGTCGCTGTGGTAAAAAGAGACATTCTTGTGCTATCAAGAATGTTCTATGGACGCAAAAGATACGGACTAATATTGTGACATCTTGCGCCCTTCCCTTTTCGTAAGCTTGTGCATTCAGTGTGCTTGACAAGCTTTCGTATCCACTTTTAATAGACATCACTTTATTTGGGGGTTTGTCGATTATGAGCTATTCGCGCGCATGTTCGTTTACGCCGTTTCTATTGACATTTCCCTCATACTTCCAATCATTCCCTTGGTATAAGTATATGAGTACTTCTATCTGCTTTTAAATATCATTTTTGTAGTATTTACTGCAAAGCAATTCGTCTCTGCTCTATTACATAATCGCTTCGTTTTCGAAGGTTTAAACTACCTTCATGTCGCTCCCTGCTACTGAGAAAAGAGAAGGGCTGAGCACAGGGTCAACGCTCCTCCTACCTTGCGAAGTACCAGAGAAACTTACAACAAATCTTGGCGGGCCTGGTGAAGTGGCAATGGGCCATGATGAGGGCCCGAAAGCCAACAGCGTGAACATGGTGCATAGAATGACGTAATCCGATTACCGTAAAATGTCCAAAACCCGTGATATAATAGAGAGGGAAGCAGAATTATTAATCATTTTTTCTTTTGAAGCAAACTCTGAGCAAAATCATTTCTCGCCCCGGTAATTTCTTTACGTCCCTTGTTTATTTTTTTAATGTCATTGCCCTTGGTAGGTGTAACGCCAGATAACTCAGTTTGCTAGGAGATTTATTTTGGCTGCACTGAAATGTGGAATAGTTTGCCTTGTGCAGTTGTTCAAGCGAGGAGCAAATTCATTCCTGATTTCTGCTGATGTCTCCTTAAATCAGGTGCATGCGTTTTATTTTCCATTTCCTCATATTTATCCGTTTACCACTTTTCCTTTAACTTGTCTTTTTTATTTTCTATTCCCTCATGTTTATCTGTTTATCACTTTTTCATTTAACTTTTCTCTCTTTGCAGGCTGATATCCCTCAGGAGCTTTCTTGGGTTTAAAATCTGTTGGCTCTATTCACAAGGGTTTTCAGCTCAAGATTTAAAGGACGAAAAAAGAAAAAGCCAACTAGTTAGTACATTTACTAAGGCCCTGTCATAACAACATTCTCCATTAACTTAATTCGGTTGTTCCCCCATTGTTGCAAACGAAACTGTCTCCGCGACTGAAAAGGTTCTTGAAGTAAAGGAATCCAGATCGCCGTATTAGATCAACCTGGTCTCCTTTTCGCATAAAAATCAAAGTATCTTCGCGGCAAATGAAACAGTTCTGTATGAGGCGGAATCCGTCACCTGCTGCCTCCTGCAATGTGGTTTTACCTTGCGCCAAGAATTTGCCTTTGCATCGTTTTCATATGCAATGTCAGTAGGTAGGTCATCGGTTCCACTCGAATGTTCCCTTTTACTCTGTCTGGTAGAATGTTTTGACAGGTGTGCGCGCGTGTGTATGTGTACTTTAAGGACTTCCGAGATTATGTCCACTTAACAAACCGTTCGCACTTCTACGTACATTTAAATGAATGAATATGCAACATTTAGATATGCACACGTCGTAAGTATATGCATAAAGTTACGCATCATAAGCAGAACAGTTTTGTATAAATGTGTAATCATGTATGCCCATGTTGCAAAACGAATGTACAAGAATGTATTGAGATGCGTTTACCTATGCACGCGCTAGAAACATGCCGTCATGCATGTTAACGCATACAACTGCATAATTGTGCATGCATGTATAAGCACGGTGCCAACGTAGGCAGAAATGTATTAATGTGGAGTCTTGTAAGCTTGTATATACGAGTGCATGAATACTTTCATGTGTTTATCAATGTACACGAGAGAGAGAGAGAGAGAGAGAGAGAGAGAGAGAGAGAGAGAGAGAGAGAGAGAGAGAGAAATGTTTTCAGCCATAGATCACTTCTGAATGTTTCCGCATATGTGGTATGTAAATCCGTACGCGTAAATGAATACTGATGTATGTAAATGATTCCTCCAGTAAGGGAGGCTAGTATTATTTTTTATCTTTCATTTAATTAAATTCATGATATACTTTGCATTCCAATTTAAATTGAATTTTTTTGGTGATGCCAATGAAATTCAGAGATGGAAATCTGATGATGCGGAATGCAATCAGATAGCGCTAACATTTCCCGACATATATGAAACAGAAATTATAGGACAGATAATATCTAACGGCCTTGTTTATTTTTGAAGGTCCTTCTGTCGGCCTACGTTTGATCCTTTAAGTTGGCTTTATTGTTTATTTTTTTTGATTGATTGATTGATTGATTGATTTATATATTTATTTATTTATTTATTTGTAACTTAAAAAATAATAAATACATTATTTTTTTTAAACGATTTGTTTGTTAGTTTTTAAGTTGATAATTTCCTTTTGTCTTCGAAGTCACAAGTATTTCCGTTTTAAACTGATATGTCTTTATCTTCATTAATGAGAACATTGTCATCTACAAGAGCGCGACATCGTCGCTGGATGCAATAATTATAGAGTAATCAATCATTTGGGAAGGAGATAATTGTAATCTATTATACTGCTGCTTCAGCAGCACTTAACCTGTAAAGATTTTACGTTGTAATTCATTGAATAAATACTTTTTCTCTTGGCGGGAAGGTTCTCTAAAAGTCGTTGTTTCATTCACTGTAAGGCATGGACACGTTAATGCAGATTTTCATTTTACTAATGAAATTATAGCAAGAACTGTGTACAGTATGAATGCGGCCACGCTCGCTGTAACTCAGACCAGCTCCAACCCACTATTTGAGATACTCCGAAACGTTATCGCTTTGATAACACTTTTCCTTTTATACAAAATACTCTTTATATTTCAACTGCTAGTCTACGTAAATTTATTCATACCTTACTATAAATGAAACAAACATTTTACGACTATCGTGTGACCTTCTTGTGAAAAATAAAAAACAAAAGACAAATAAATAACAAATAAGACAAATCAACCATATGTATGTATATGTATATATATATATATATATATATATATATATATATATATATATATATATATATATATATGTAAATATATATGGGTTCCGTTCTCAGCTCACTCTGCTGGCCGCGAGTTCGAATCTCCGACCGGCCAATGAAGAATAAGAGGAATTTGTTTCTGGTGATAGAAATTCATTTCTCGCTGTAATGTGGTTCGGATTCCACAATAAGCTGTAGGTCCCGTTGCTAGGTAACCAATTGGTTCTTAGCCACGTAAAATAAATCTAATCCTTCGGAACAGCCCTAGGAGAGCTGTTAATCAGCTCAGTGGTCTGGTTAAACTAAGATATACTTAACATACAAAAATATGTATATATATATGTGTGTGTGTATAATATATATATATATATATATATATATATATATATATATATATATATATATATATATACAATAAGTGGTTCTGCAGCAACCAATTAGGAAGTCCAGTTGCTGTAACTGATCGCATTAGCGAAGGCGAAAATTTGGTTAACAACACGTTTGTAGGTCTAAAATATTTTAAAAGGTTTACTCACTATCTCGTCTGAGGTATAAAGGATTACTAACAAGAGAGAGAGAGAGAGAGAGAGAGAGAGAGAGAGCACTTTAGACAGTCAAAATCTAAGACGGGCCTAAGGCAGCCTCTCTCTCTCTCTCTCTCTCTCTCTCTCTCTCTCTCTCTCTCTCATGCAGGTCAATCCCCAACCATGATCTGACTGACCTTGATATGCCTCCACTGCAGTGCTGTTATCCTGGGTATCGGCAAGGGAAAAGGAGGGGGTGGGGGAATGGGATGGAGGGTGAGAGGAGGGGAAGAGGGAGGAGGAGAGGGGAGGGATAGGCACAATGAGGAAACTGTAGTAGGAAACAAAGAACACAACGTGGATCAAGAAGTAGGAAGACGTTTCTCATCATAAGGATATTCCAAGGAGCAAGCCAGGGTAGTTTTCTAGAGTACCTTAGCGCATTACCATTAGTTCATTGTATAAGATTATTGAAATATTTGAATTGTGATTCTAATCTGTCTATTTAGTTAAATACAAATCACACACATACACAGACACGCAATCACACACACACATATATGTATACATATACGTATGTATATATGTATATATATATATATATATATATATATATATATATGTGTGTGTGTGTGTGTGTGTATTATAATATATAATCTGTATATATATTATATATATATATATATATATATATATATATATATATATATATATATATATATATATATAGAGTTATATAGTTATATATATTATATATATTTTTACAAATATTACTGCTGTTCGCCTCGTAACTTTTTGATTGTAAAAATATCAGCCTGACTGAGACCGGGAAAAGACATTGTCTATATAGGTGCTGCACTCCTAGTTCTAAAAACCCAACGTCCGTTGGAGAACGGGATAGGTAAGTTAGGCCTTTTACCCTATAGAAAATTTCTATCAGCCTTAAGAATAGGTGGTCCTAAGGTCCCTTTTTCCTTCCTACCTGTCTCATGGCGAATGTTTTGAAAACAAGAACGTGGACACCTGGGGTGACTGTTGTTGACCTAGGCCGGTCCGAGAACTTCAGAGAGAACCAAGCTTTCGGAGAGATAACACGTCCAGTTGGACCTTCTTCCTTTCTTTTGTCTATTATTCTATTAGTGAAGTGAAGAAACAATTGCAAGAACTCACGTCGGCAGTCGTTGATGCGCACAACGTTCGTCCTAAGGTAAAGTCGCTTTTTGTTCAAAAACTTCGCCCAATTCTTATCCTCTTCTGTATTTCAAATTTTTGTTCCCTTCAGCCACCACTTACGGTATATATGTGTTCACGAAGTCTAGATTAAGTCAATTATTTTATTGTTAGCTTCAACCCCATTATTCCAGTGCAAAATACCTAGATTTAGGTGCTGGAAATCAGGTTAAATCTCGATGCTTTTGTATGCCTCGCGTCCGAATGTTTGGAAGAACTATTATATTTAAATCAAATTCATCTCAACTATTCTTTGTTAAGGTTAATAACCCCAACTGGCGACCTTTACTAATTAACGTCTGTCTTTGAGGTGCTTAACTTTGCTTCAAGTGACAGGTTACGTGTAATCTTGTTTGCAGGGCTGTAAAATTTACGTAATTGAATACATGATCAACCAAGACCCTCCCACACGTAATATTGGCGATCTTATGTAGAATCTAAAGTACATTAGAGAAGAATCTGGAGAAAAAGGAAATTAAAATTACATTAATTCCAAAAATAAAAGTCAGATATCGAACTCCATTTCATTCTTCCAAACAAGGAACGAGGCATAATAATAAGCAGTAAAGAGGATAGTTATAATAACAAGTGTAGCGAGAATTAGCGTAGGAAAGGGTGCGTCGAGAGCAGAGAGTCATAATTTGTAACGGTTAAGACAAGGACATTACCGTGTTCGGATCGTGAGTCAAGTCGTTCAAGTAACGAATTCAAAGGCCGAATCGCGGAGCCCAGTTCATGTACACAAAGTAATATACTAATCGCGTCGGCAATTCCGATCGTTATTGTTTGCATATAGCGGGAATCATTCAAAAACCGTGTCAGTGAAGTAGCAAACGAACTGAAATAGTAATTTTACAATAAAGGCACCGTTCAACAACGTAAATTTACGCAGGCAAGCTAGCATTTCTCTTTTCATTCTTTGTTTAATGTCCGGGTGAGAATACGATAACAAAGACAAAGTTGTTTGTACTTAGTTTTCCATCTGTAACGTAAAACGCTATGCATGATTGGTATATTTAAAGTAAAATCTGATACCTACGCATTTGTTGCGTTGTTTTGAATTTGTTTGAAAGAAAATACCCGCCATCTTGGATCCCTCCGCCATGTTCGCGCGGTTGTTTTGAACGGCTGTTTTGAAATTTAGGCCTAACGGGACCTTGGCCGCCATCTCAACGACCTTGTTATTGTGACGTCGACTCTGCTCCCCGCCACTCTTGGGGCATATATTTTTTTTTGCTTTTCGTAGCGAACCCACCTCCTAATATCTTAGCTAGGAAAACCAAAAGATAATTAGCAGGGAAAGTTAGGCCTTAGTTAGAGTAATAACAAGTTCCTATACGAATACCTACTATAAAATCATATAAAGAAAATTTAAAATTTTACGATAAACTTTTGTGACGTCGGCTCCCGGGAAAATTAAGATAATAAAGTAATCCCTAAGGTAGCCAAGACGACGCATCTATATCATTTTATTAAGATCCATGCCATTGTGCATGTATAAAAATCTTGTTTACATGTTCTTAAGCAGCAAGAAATTAGCTGATTGAAAATCTCTCTCTCTCTCTCTCTCTCTCTCTCTCTCTCTCTCTCTCTCTCTCACTGTCTGGGTAAGCATTCCTAACCTAAGTGTACGTGACCCTCTTCAAAGAAAGAACGGCCGACACTAGGCTAATTAATTCGAATACACAAGCCAAAAAAAAAAAGAAACACCTCTGTCCCACAATAGATGAGGACAAGTTAAGAGTACTTACGATACAGTGATAAACTGTCGGTCACGAGTGAGGCCTGCTATCCAGACCGAAGCAAACAGTAGTTTTCACCCTCTGAAAAAAGAAGGGGCCAGCCGTTGCCAGTACTGGGACCAGCCACTCACGAGGATCTTTAAGAAAAAAAAAAAAAAAACCCAAATTACCTTTTAGTCCACAGTACAATAATTTGCAGCACTCACTGGAATAGCTTACTTTCATCTCTCTCTTTACCTCCCTTTCTCTCTCATCTGATTGTTGCACTCTGCAGGTGTAGAGTGCCTTTCCTCCCATATATCTAGTTGACTCCAGCAGAGTGGTCCCTAGGGAACACATTGGCACCATAAGTGCCACCAAGCAAGAATCCAGAAAATAAATAAAACAAAACCAAAAGGGAACACAGAAGAGAAAGTTCTTGCTGAACCAACCTGCACCAGTGTCTAGGGATACTGAGTGCCACTATGTGACCTGTACACGGCACACCCAAACCACAGTGCCACTCTTTGAAAGGGTGCCACGTCATTTGAAGAGACACTTCCTCGGCTGCCTGGCACGCCTGGCCGACCGGTTAGACTCACTCCTTCCCCCACCAGAACATGGCAGCAGAGCATTAGTAAACCTCCTGGGGCTGGGGATCGCGGCAGGTCCTCAATCGGCCTGAACTTACTTCACTCAAGTTAAGGAGCAAGTGGACCCACTTGGCCAAGCCGGGAGAAGAAGAAAGACCTCGAGCAGAGGAAGTATGAAGTCGAGCAGAGGAAGTATGAAGAAGAACGAAGGGTGTATGAAGCCGAGCAAAGGCAGTATGAAGAGGAAAGAGAAGAAAGAAGGAGACAGCATGAGTTAGCCTGCAAGGAAACTGAGTTAGCCCTAAAGGAGAAGGAGCTCGAGCTGAGAGAGCCGAAAATGGAGAATGCCGGGTTATGGTTAGGCCATCAAGCCTCCAGTCCTACACCTGCTGCATCAAACGCCCACTTCGAGAGCATCAATTCTCTAGTCCTCAAGTGGACTGAGGACGAGCCAGAACGCATGGCTGGAGCAGACCGAGGCTCTTTCGATAACTACAGCACCACGGAGACGGAGAGCCTTAATACTAGCCAAACATATGGAGGGAAAGCTACAGCGCCGTCACTGAAAAGAGCCAGAGAGGCAACATGGCGGAAGTTCGCAGAGTCATTACAAAGGCCTACTAAATAACTCCCCAGAAAAATGGAGACAACGGTTCCGAGGTCTTGCCAAGGAAGTCGGCTGGTCTTGACGGGAATGGGCATGTCACAAAACCCAGTCCTGCACGCGCTGGTTCGACTCGGCCTGCACGACGCTTGAGGATCTTCTTCAATCGGACCATGCTAGAAGACCTTTTCCAATGTGTGCCAGGGCCCCTTGCAGTATATCTTAACGATAAACAGCCCTCCACACTTATGGAAGCTTGTCGCATGGCTGATTCATGGGAAACCTTCAATCAGTCGCATAGCACCTCTCAGAAGCGAATCATCCCTCCGGCCTACCTCTCGAACTCCACTCACCAAGAATGGACTGCCTAGGGCAAGACCCTGTGCAACTATTGCAAGAAGGGGGCCACGCTGAGCTGAGTGCCGATACAAACTCGGCACTAATAGCGCCTAACCCTACCAGCCACGAACCCCGCCCCGATTCATCCGCTTCAGCCCTCCTCCAACAGTTACTGCAGGCCAATGGTGCCCATCCAAAAGGCCCAGGCAGATCCTGTGGGGCTAAGTAGCTACTACAATGCTGGATCTCCGGCCTGTCCACATCATGTCCCCACCACCAAATTTGTCAACCTAATCAGCACTTCATTTTCTGCTGCTGGTCCGCATCGATCCTTACCCCGAGACTGGAAACCCAGCTCATCTCGGTGGCTCCTCTTCAGAGCACTAGCCTGCCAGACCCTTCCGTCACAGGTAGACACACTGCGCAGACATTAGCCTGATCATCAGGGCCCGGGCGCCAGCCGGTGCCATGGCGATTTAAGAAACGCTGTGGAAATGAGCGGATAGAGGGTTACCACCATCACCGTTCCTACTGTCCAACCCAGGTTATGACACCTTGGGGCACGATACCCCACCGCCGGGCGTGGTAGGTGGAATTCGCCCGGAGTGGCCTTCTTGTTGGGTCGATATTTCGCGGAAGCCCGTCACCAACGCCAATTCAGCCACGCTACCTCCTCCACGGAGGCCCCATCTAAAACTCTCAACCATGACAACCCACCTTCCGCCCACCAAAGTGGTCAGCGGAAGGGGCGCCACTCAACCTATTTTCAGGCCTAGCCCTCTCCACCGCGAAGGGCTGGCCCACTCAAGAGGTCCTCCCCTCCGCTAAGAGATTCAGGAGGAGCAGTACCGCTGCAGGACGTGCAAGCGGGCAGACCACTCCACAAATTGGGAGGAGCAAGCAACGCCCAGCGGACGTCCCCGAACAAAACTCACCGAGAGGCTACGATCTCCCGCTGGGGCAGGAATCTCTGCCGCAGCCAACCACAAGTCGCCTCACAGGTAGTGCACCGACCCTCATCAGGCATGCTCACCCTCAACTGCTGCCAGTGCCACGGCGTAGCACGGAGTTGCAGACTCCGTCCGGCCCCGGACGCTGAGCTACCAATGGAAAAGGCCCCTATGTCGGTCTAAAATCATGAGGCGAATCCTCCTCCGGGAGATTTAGGATTCCCCATGCAGCTGATCATTGCGACTGGAGCCTCCAGCACCAAACTTCTTCTTGCAAGATCTTTCTTGCAAAATTTGACTCCAGGATGAACCCCGAGGATCGAAATGGCACCTCCCTTGGAAGACCAGGAACTGGCATCCTCGGATCTAGTCGAGATCGCTCTCGCCCGGGGTTGTCGCAGCAGCCGAGTAGGAGCCCTCCTCTATTTTTGCAGTTGCCCTGACTCTCGCGCCTCGCTAGCCCTTCTGGCCTGTCCCCGAGTCGGTGCTCATCACCTGCTAGGCCAGCTACCGATAGGCCTTGGAGGAAACCAAGAAGAAGAAGAAGGGGCGGAAGAGAGCCCAGTAGTTGCCGAAATATGTTTCTCCTTCCTCCTGGCACTAGTGCCCTCTCGGGCACAGTGCCCTAACATCTGCAGAGTGATCCTGGCCCCTTGCCCAGAGAAGGTAGCCAGTGTGATCTCTTCCTTTTATTTGTACCTAGCCTAGGCCACCTTAAAGTACGGTACATCAATTTAGTAACCTTGTTCTTTCCACTTACCAACGAGTCAAACAGTAATCATAAGTAGCCTAACTAATTTCAGTAATCTTAACTATTGTGAAACGAAAGCCACGATGCTCCTCGTGACACGCATGGCCTAAGACCTCAGTGAGGCACCCATTTATCATATGAGGCAACCCTCATGAATTACTAGTAAATTTTAATTGTATTAAATATAAATCATGCAATTTTAGTTAGGAATATTAACTCTATGTTGGTGCTACGTGTCGGGTTAGATAGGTTAGGCTAGGGAATATCATAGAATGTACCACTAGGGCTAGGTCTAAAAACACATCATGATTGTAGGAGGTAGCCTATAATAACCGTGAGCACCTTCCAGTACTATTAGAATTAGGTTAAGTAGTGATTATAGCTCATATCCTATCTAGGGTTAGGTAGTTCAGGCTAGGTAGGCTAACCAGACTAATCTGCTCAGGGAAGGAGAGTAACTCTACGAGAGGCGAACAGCGCTTGTTAGTATAGACCTTCACGCCCTAAAAGGAGTGAAGGCCCTCTTTAAGGGGGAGCTTACAAATATTACTGTTCGCCTCGTAACTTTTGGATTGTAAAAATATCAGCCTGACTGGAGACCGGGAAAAAGACATTGTCTATATAGGTGCTGCCTTAGTTCAAACTCAACGCCCGCTGGAGAACGGGATAGGTAAGTGCTAGGCCTCCTTTACCCTACAGGAAAAATCTCCCTATCAGCCTAAGAATAGGTGGTCCTAAGGTCCCCTTTTCCTTCCTACCTGTCTTCCCATGGCTAATGTTTTGAATACAAGAACGTGGACACCTGGGGTGATTGTTGCTGACCTAGGCCGGTCCGAGAACTTCAGAGAGAACTAAGCTTTCTCGAGAGATAACACGCCCAGTTGGACCTCTTCCCCTTTCTTTTGTCTATTATTCTATTAGTGAAGTGAAGAAATACTCGTAAGAACTCAATGCCGGTCGTTGATGCGCATTAACGCTCGGCCCTAAGGTAAAGTCGCTTTTTGTTCAAAACTTCACCATTCTTTTTATCCTCTTCTGTATTTCAAATTTCCTTTGTTCCCCTTCAGCCACCACTTACGGTATATGTGTTCACGAAGTCTAGATTAAGTCAAATTATTTTATTGTTAGCTTCAACCCCATTATTCCAGTAAAATACCTAGGATTTAGGGTAAGCAAAATCAGGTTAAATCTCGATGCTTTTGTATGCCTCAAGGTCTGAATGTTTGAAGAACTGCTATGCTAAAATCAAATTCATCTCAACTATTCTTGTTAAGGTTAATAACCCTTAACTGGCGACCTTGGCTAATTAACGCCTGTCTTTGAGGTTAACTTTTGGCTTCAAGTGACAGGTTACGCGGTAATCTTGGTTTGCAGGGCCAGAAATTTACGTAGAATTGAATAATACATGATCAACCAAGACCCTCCCACACGCAACAATATATATATATATATATATATATATATATATACAATAAGGATACAAGGATGAGGTTCTTAGCCCCACGCCTTTTTTTTAGACTCTAGTAGAATCTGGTATCCGGATGTCCATTTCCATCTGGGTGGAGTGGTGGGCGGCAAACAGAGACGATTACGTACCTAGAGAACGTTAGCCAAGTACTGCACCACTCGCCCACAATGACCACTTTGGCTTTGAGACCGATGTCTCTGTACTAAAAGAATCGACCTCTGGACAAAGCGCTGACTAATAAGTGCTGGATCAATTGTCGTCGAACCAACCGTACTGAATCCGTGAAATGAAAATTAATTGGCCCGACATAATCCTGGTTGCGATAAGAGACCGCGCTGGAAAAGGATTTTGAGGGATTCCAAACCTGAGTTAAGGAATAAATTTGGTCTATGTGATCAGCAACTCGAATTCATCGAATGGAATGTGATCACTCATTCGTTTTAGTTCACGATGGCCATATGCTTCTAGGTCAGCCTTAAGTGAAAATAGTGACGTAGAGTTGAATAAGAGATCTGATATGGACCTATGGACTCGAGCGTTGATGGCGCAGAAATGGCATCCTTAGGCGTTTCTTCAACGGACTTCAGACGGGGATTTACGTTTTCCCAGCAAGTGAAAGAATGTGAATGTAAAAAGATTAATGCAATAAATAAAATGATAAATAGGAGGATGTGGTATGTGGATCCAGTGATTACTATTACGGTTATTACTAAGTTAGTTTCTTAACCAGATTAGCATTTACTTTTTAGATTCAAGGCTTTGTAGCGACAACCGCATCCAGAAAGTGTGGAGAAACAGAGAAGTTACAAAGGCATTAAAGTGTTACAAATATATATATATATATATATATATATATATATATATATATATATATATATATATATATATATATATATATATGTATATATGTATAGTAGAAGTTATCACTAAATTATATATATATACATATATATATTATATATGTATATATATATATATATATATATATATATATATATATATATATATATAAAACAAAGGCCACCTGGACTGACAAAATGATACCTTTTTCTATCCTAGGGCTAAATAAAACAAGAAAAAAGAATAGAAAGATTCAGTGAATGAATAAAGCAAAAGAGGTCAGCTTTTGAAAGCAATGGTCAGCTCTGGAGAAAAGAAGAATAATCGAGGAGCACCTCATTATGTGCAAAAAGAAGAATTCGGAGGACTTGGTATCTTAGAAAGAGTTTGTCAAAGTCAAAATCCGCGTGAGACGATTCAGATTATTCAGAGAAGTTGATCTCAATGTGTCAGCACCAGGTTTCATAACATTATTTGTGGGTCAATGGAGGCGGATGCCAATGGGGGAATAAGGAAGAATTTCCATTTGATTTATAGGTGGTTACGACTTGTGATGCGCTAAGATATTGAGTAAAAGAAGAAGAAGCTTTTTCAGAATTGGTTTTGAGATGAAGGACAATTAATGGTATTAATACAGGTGGAAAGAACGCAGTGGCAGAATTTCAAATAAAACGAGATTCAGTACTGAATCTCGTTTAGTTAATAACTGTATTAACAATGGGGGCTTGCCATGAACCAAGCTCAGTATTCTCTTCAAAGGATAGAGTACAATGGAGGATTTGAATCCTAGGTGGCTGTGTCAGGGGAGAGAGAGAGAGAGAGAGAGAGAGAGAGAGAGAGAGAGAGAGAAAGAGAGAGAGAATTATGCTGACACCAATCACTTCAGAAGAAATTCGTCACGTGGGATGCATATCAGTCCCGTTACCTTCAGTCATTAATAAGGCACAACACGTTCTCACAAAAAGAACTGACGACAACTCTTCAGAGAAGATGATTTGGCATCACACAAAGACAAACCTGGATCTCTGGTGAATTGCATTATGGTCTGGAAACAATTCTGGGGGTAAGTACATCTTGAAGGTCAAGTAATAAGCCGGTAAAAAAGGTCAGTCATTCCAAGACATGTTTGGTAGAAAGGGCTGTGTGCAGAAGCATGAAATGGACTCGGCCGCAATGTTTTCACTGGTACTAGTTTGTACAACAAATTAATTGTCCTTCACGGAGACAGTTATTCTGGTACGTTCCAGCGTCGCCTCGACAAGACATCCTATGTCTAATTCCGTACAGATTATTCTAGCCTGCATACAGTCAGAGGGTGTCTGCTGCTTTACCTATTGTAGCACCTCCTTCCGCATATAATAACTTGCAAGTTCCCAAGAACCCTCCTGTTGTCATGTAACATTTACGAAGACCCTCCTTTCTTGACAGTTCGGGGAATTCAGGGCTAAGATCACTTACTAAAAGAGAAACGGCAAAAAAGACCGTTGGGTAAACTGAGAAAACGAGAGTAGTTTCGGAGAAAGATAGGAACTGTACAGTATAGTAAATAAACGAATCATCACGCAAATGCATCAGTTAGAGTTCCTGTAGTTTTACCATTTCTCTTCACACGGTAACCACAACAGTACTACGACACGCCTTCAGAAAAGTTTGCTACAGCGAACCGTTAGTCCCTGATATTCTAGCCCAATTATTCCATCATGAGAGACGTATATTTATCCCGCCAGCCTTTTCCTCGAGGCATCATTTTCCCATCACCCCAGATTGCCATTTGAGGAAGCTTCGCTGGTGCATCTCGCGACGGATAGGTATCGAGACACTCCTTTAAGGCAATGATTTCTTTATAATGAGTGAAATATAAGTTAAGTTAGCAAGTCATGTATTTCAAAATTGTTGCGAAATTTTGTGAATGAATAAATGAATGAATGGATGTGTTCATCGAACATTTGCTGCTCATGGTGCGTGAGAGACCATAAGGGCGCAAGCCTAGAGAAAGATCTGCGGAGACTGGTAGTTATTATAAGCTACACAGTCCCACTTTAGATAGAATCATCTCTGTAAGCAGGAAGATTGAAAAGGACAGTTAAAAAATGGGGCTGTCATACAAACTAAGCCTTTGCTTGCGAGGGAAGGTCCCTCAGCCTTTGACCAAACGTCTCCAACAGAGTATTGTAGCTTACGGGTTGTTCACCTAGCCCAAGGGCGACCTGGAGGTGGCTGCAGTACAACTTAACCTCAGTCTGCCCCTTAGCCGTAACTTGCAACCCGGTATAGTTTATCTTTATGTACAGGAACATAAGTATTGTACATATTTGCAAATATATATTACTGCAAAGTTTAAATTAACGTTATTGTTTGCTGGTTTTTCTCTGTCATTTCTAAGATATGCATAATTATCCGCCAAATGGACGTTGTCTTCTAATGGTATCAAAGGTGTGCTGGATCATACTGTATGAATCAACCACATGGTTGCATGCTAAGAAAAGAGATGCACTGTCTGCAAAATTAACTATTCACTATGTGAACTGACATAATTGCACGAAGCTTGAATTAGTCATTCATCAAATTCATGCAAACACTCTGGACCAAAGTTCAGCACATCCATGATTCTACGTTTTGCAAGGCACAGTTCCAGTTTGTGTGAATCACTTTACCAGTCTCGCACAACAACCTACACTCGCAGATAGATCCGTTTCAACACACACAGACAGTCTTCCTGATTCTGAATCTTCCTTCTTGGACGTTTTTCTATTGATAATTCTTCCGGCTATTACTATTATTTTCTGTTTTTGCCAAGCTACCACATTAAAGCTTCAACTTCGACTGCTGCTGAAGTATTGGCGATCACTTTTTTTTTCTTTTATTTAAAAATGTTCAGTGTACAATATACATGGTCTCGAGTTGCAATATTACATGAAATTTCTTGTAACAGTGTTCCTCAGTAACTCATTTAACCCTACCTCATTTAACCTATCTTAAATTTGTTTTTTTTCTTTATTATTTTTATTTTACAAATGCTCACCATACAATATTTACTTTATATTTAATAAAAATTTTCTTTAATCTGCAGCATACACAATACTTAGGCATTAACATTCAAAATGTTTTCGTAACATACACCTTAGGAAATAAGTTTTTCATTTTTAACTTATAATTCTCCATTGAGAGCTTTTTCCGAAGATTCCATTTATGTTTTATAATGCTAAATAAAACGTTACTACTTATATTCTGTCTTTTCCCATTCCATACTGTTAATAGAAAATCAATAATAAGAACTACAGCACAATTATGATCCTAATTAGTATTACAATTAAAATAAAAAAGAACAACATGAAGAAAACTTTGATTT
Organism: Macrobrachium rosenbergii; assembly: GCF_040412425.1. Classification (NCBI taxonomy): domain Eukaryota; kingdom Metazoa; phylum Arthropoda; class Malacostraca; order Decapoda; family Palaemonidae; genus Macrobrachium; species Macrobrachium rosenbergii. The sequence continues at coordinate 55,385,520 of NC_089753.1, forward strand.
CTTAAGTTACATAATGTACTCAAAGCTGTTTTTTAAATTTTACCAGCTGTTGAATCTGATCACAAAAACTATTAGCGATCACTGGTATAAATTTTGCCGGCCTTACGCCAGCTTGCACAGTGGTAAAACATCAAAGTGGAAAAGAAACCTGGTGTGACCATCTGGACCAGGTTAAACAACCGGGACCCTACGTAACCAAATACTCGCGTATTTGAACATTTTGGTTTTGCGTTATGTGTTTGCAAGTACACATTTATCACATATACACGCGTATTTATATGTAAATATTTCGCTATCTGTTTCACTTTCTTCGCGTAAGTGGATTCCATTCTGTAAATACATGCTTTGAAGTTTAATTGCCTGTGTTTATGCTCCATATCAACGTTGCTGCTTTTGAATTATAATCATAGTAATGATTTAAGTTACTAAAATCTTGTATTATAAAGTACAAGTGGCTGAAAGATGTAAAACGGGGATGCAAAAGTTGTGCAATATAAAAAAAAAACTCGGTCAAGAGTGATAAACTGGTTTGGCCACAGAAAATGGATGGGGACAGGAATGGAAGAAGAGTGGCAGTAAAGCTGATTTACGAAGAGAAAGAAAGAAAGAGAGGAAACGAAGGCTCTTAAGGACTGAACCTATAAAAAAAAAAGTATACCTTAGTTTAACCAGACCACTGAGCTGATTAACAGCTCTCCTAAGGCTGGCCCGAAGGATTAGATTTATTTTACGTGGCTAAGAACCAATTGGTTACTTAGCAACGGGACGTACAGCTTATTGTGGAATCCGAACCACATTATAGCGAGAAATGAATTTCTATCACCAGAAATAAATTCCTCTAACTCTTCATCAGCCGACCGGGGGAATTGAACTCCGGCCCATCGAGTGACAGTCTGAAGCTCAACCGACTCAGCCAACGAAGGGCTAAAAAAGCTCTCCTAGGGCTGGCCCGAAGGATTAGACTTATTTTACGTGGCTAAGAACTAACTGGTTACCTAGCAACGGGACCTACAGCTTATTGTGGAATCCGAACCACATTATACCGAGAAATGAATTTCTGTCACCAGAAACAAATTCCTCTAATTCTTCATTGGCCGGCCGGAGACTCGAACTCGGGCTGAACCTATAGTAAAGAGGTTTCAAAACGCAGGCGTGCATACAGGATCCAGGTAGGGAGGTCTTACAGGTGGGGACTCGGCAACATGTTGCGGAAATGACTCGTGTGTGACTGTAGGTGGTAACATGGGAATCCGCTACGGCTTCTGTCGTTGTGTCTCAGGCAAATGAAGACGCCTTTTGAAGAGAACAAAATCGCCTTGGGAAAACCAATTGTATTGCGTTGCACACACGCACACACACACACACACACACTGCCCTAACTGTAAACCAGCACAGTTGACCAACCACCAAGTATGTGTTTTACTTATGTCAGAAGAGGCTCAATAGATGGATTAGGATATAGGTCCAAATCATTTCCCCACCCGCGGGATCGATCTCGGGTCTCGCACTGGATGGGTGAGGCAGGGAGCACGATGCTCTGTTGACTTTCGATTCCCTAATTGAAACGAAGGTGAGACTTGTGCGTGAACTGAAGAGGGGCGGTTTCACAAGAAGATGTTAACAATAACGTATTTCTTATTTTTTTCCTTTTCTTTCTTTATGGGGGTGGGAGGGGGGTCCTTGATGCTATTCTTCGGATGTCGGGGGAGGAGGTAGTCAATTCAATGAAAGGTAGGCGGAGTTTGGCGAAGTGGGCGGAGTATGTTCAGGTACACGTGGTAGCAGTGGTGTCTCATCGGCGAGTACCGAAGAGAGCTCTCAGTTAGTGCCGGGCTGTTGTCGTGCCTTGTTGTGCCTTCCACAGAGCGCTTGCGATATTTTTTTCCTTTTTTTTTCTCTTGGCCTTTTCCTTCGTCTTTACGTGTTCACCTTTTTAAGTGTTCGTTCTTGGACCAAGGGAGTAATCGCCGTGACGGAAGCGCAAGAATGGGTTCATGTGTAAGAAAAAAGTGATCATTTGAAAATCATTTTATTGTGTGATCTCCCAAATCTGGAGAATTAATCATTCTAAGTCTGCTGTGCAAGTTTTTTTTTTTTAGGTTCAAGGGTACGACTCGGGCATTGTGTAGTGGTTCTCTCAAATTGTTTACGATTTGAAAAATTAAACATGTGCTGCGAGGCTGCCTTAAGTGTCTATAATCGCTATTTTTTTTTTATTTAATGTGCATAAAAAGAACTGCAATGTGAGAAATTAAAAATGAATAGCCATATAATAATATAATATCAATAAAAAGAAGCAGCAGTACCATTGGTGAATCTTTCAGGTGATGTTCGTTGGGTTATGTAAATGACCGGACCTATACTTAGACATGACGAAGGTGTAAGATGTTCATAAACCTTTCATTATTTACAGCTGACTGAACAACATCCATTGTGTCTGACGATATACTGAAATTGCTATACAAAAGAGAAAAACTAACACGGAATAAAGCTACGTGAATTGAATTATAGTGTGAAGTACCGTTCCGAGGTGGGGTCAGTGACCTCAGGTAATCAGTATTGGGACACAGACCCCATCTCCCTGAGCGCTCTCTCTCTCTCTCTCTCTCTCTCTCTCTCTCTCTCTCTCTCTCTCTCTCTCTCTCTCTCATTTTTATTGTAAAGACGGCATTTTTTAAAAACTTGTTTCGAAAAGTTAACATAGCGATTAACGTAATATGTACGAGACAGTCAACCCCGATCTCTTTCTCTCTCTATATTAGTTCACATTTTTATAGATATTTTATGACAGCGTGATTTTATTTTAAAACATGGAGAAATGGTTATTGAGGCATGACTAAATCAACCCATTGGCGTTTGTGCAATGTTTTGAAATCTGACCACCAAATTTTTAAGTGTTCTACAGACGCCTACATTAAAACTCGTACACAATATAGCAATCGTTACTTTGGCCTTATATATGTATCAAACGCTTTTGTCTTGGTCAAGAAATACGGCAACACGACCTATACTCTAGTTATGGTTTGCTGAGGGTTTTAACATGACAACGCCATCAGTACGAATTGTTTCCTTGGGTCGACACTCCTTTGAAATATGGCATTTAATTCCTTTTCAGTGTAATTACTGTAGATAAGATTACAATTCAGCTGATGGAAGTGTTAACGTATGGAAAGGAGGCCTAAGCTTTTTCAGATTTAAAGTCAAATGGGTTTTTCTTTCAAAGTAAAAAGTATACTAATGAGAAATGGTAAACATCATTAGAGGTATTTTTCTTTAGTTCTATATTTTATTTTTCTTAACTTGTCAAGGAGTGATTGTGATTTTTGAAATTTCCTGATCGAATTCTGTTTCACCAAAGGGGGGCGGATAAGCATACTGTACAATCGAGTCCCTGCATTTGCTCAGTGCATTCCTTGGTTTGAGAGCATTGCGTCGTTTTAAATCTGCATACTCAGTTTATTTCCTTATTTTCAGTAGAAGGATGATAAGATAGAGATTAGAGTTTCGTTAGCAATCAGTGATGGGAAGAAATGCAATGAAGAATTCCTGACGGCATGCACACGGAACGCAGAGGAAACCACTTCGAGTTTTAGATGAGAAACGGTTTCCCAACCTGATGTCAGCTGTGGGTGGTGCTGGTGTTATCAGACAAAGAAAAGAAATCACAGTTGGGGATCCTACAACAAGGACTCGGTAGTCACAGTTCATTTCGTCGAGCTGCCCTAGAAACCTATAGATCCCAGTGTGACTCGTTTCGCGTTCGTCCACCCACCTCCCTCCTCGACAGCAACCATGGACTCTATTTGGTCGACGAGGAGGTACGTCCCCGTCACCGTGGACATCGACCACCTGACGATGAACTGCAAGCAGATCCTCAAAGTCGCCTCCAGCAAGACACTGAGAGCGAAGCCCGCGCACAACCCCAATCTCCACCACCAGCAGCAGCAGCAGCAGCAGCTTCAGAAGAACCAGTCCCATCTGCAAATTCAGATCGATCCCGTGGAAAGCGAACCTCTCAAAGGAACAGATGTCGGACCAGTCCCTCACATTGCACCGTAAGTATCTCTCTCTCCCTCTTTACCTAAAGTGTTGTGAACGAATCCTCGTTTTTTTCCTGTTTTTGTTTAATGCCGCGCTTTCTGAAATGTAATGAAACGGGTAACAAATTATATATATATATATATATATATATATATATATATATATATATGTGTGTATATATATATATATATATATATATATATATATATATATATATATATATATATATTTATTTATAAATATATTTATGTACATACATTTTATATATATAGATATATATGTGTATGTACAGTATATATATATATATATATAGTGTGTGTGTGTGTGTGTGTGTTTGTTGTTTATTTTTTCTTGTTGAAGTAAGCGGTCTGCCTTCAGTCTTTTCCCATTAGATTTACTAAGAAATCAGCATCAATCCCATTTTCCACATGACAGATATCAGCTGCCTTTCATATGGAACAGGCCGAGGTCATTGACTTACAAATAACATCCTTCCACAGAATAAGATGTCATCACCTGAAAAAGAGAAGTTTGAAAGAAAAATATGCGAAATGATTTTCGATAAACCAACAAACATGAATAATACGGCTATAAGCACAATTTAATTCTGAAAACCTAAGGGTTCAATACCCTTACCAAGGACCCTCAGTTCCTACAAGAAATTTCCTTGTTCAGTAGAATTACCCCGATGGAGCAGTCCAGCTAGTTAGCCGAAGGAAGTACACACACACTTTTTCCGTAAGTGCAGATACCTCCAGAAGATATTAACCTACTGGACATAAGAAAGTCTTTAGGATGAGGTTGCCATCCCCCTTTCCTTCTTCACCCTGATTGCAATCCACCAAAGTTGCCCAGCTGCCAGGTACAGAATTCGCTTCTCAGATCTGTTGACCACGCCCAAATTGTTCGCCTCAGTCGTGAATCGAACCCGTCTGACCCAGAAGGTGCCAGGCGCCTGGTTCTCCGCAGTCATAAAGGAGGTTGCTTACTCATATGCCCTTTCCACTCTGGATGTGTGATTGCGACTTGAGGTTTGTAGCATACCACAGTTGACTCACCGCCAGGTACATAATTCACTGCTTAAGTATATCAAGGTAACATCAGTTATAGATCGAGAATGATCAGTATGGGGCTCTTTTGCTCTTATTGCTACTCCTTTAAGATTGATTATAGGCCTAAGTCGCGTACATTTTACAGGAGAATGAAAAACTTGGCTCATGCCCCAAGCTTTGTTTGTATATACTTATTCCTGTATGTCGGTCATCTTAACTTATGTCTTGGTTTTCATTCTCCTCACTCGTGGTCATTCTGTTGTTTTGTGGATACTTGCTTTTATCAGATATGACCTCAAAGCCAAATTCCCTAGGAATGTCTGTGCCTTGAATAACAATGAGTAGAATATTATGGTAGGTGTTTTTCCATTATGAGGCCGCAATTAATAGTGCCATACAGGTTGTATTTTATCCAATCTTTCCTATAATTTTGTCAGAACGGTAAGTATTTTTCTGATTTTGAGTTACAGTTATGGGCTGCCCAGCAGAATTCTTGTTGGACTGCACGTCAATTATCATTTTCAGAGGAGAATAACCTCCGCACAGATTGTTTTTTTTTTTTAAATGCCATGGTATTTTTTACTGACACCCTTTACCTAAACAGTGAAATTATTAGGGACTTCGTTTTTCTTTATATTGCCCATGGCATTATTATTATTATTACTAATTGAGGAAAACACCGTCAAACGTCTGAAATTTCTGGTTTTATAATTTTTTTTTTTTATTTTTTACAAAATGCCCCGTCATTAGCTTTCGTACTTTTTTACAAAGTGCTTTTACACTTTATTAAGAGGCACTTTGAACTTTTTGATAAAGCTCCCGAGTAAAAACAGATGAAATATATTTAGATAGGCTACCAGTATCATTGTAAATTACTTCTCCGATTATTATCATTATTGAAAGACTATAGTTCTTGCTCTGCCTCACAGACCCCGAAATTGATTGACCCTTCTCCTTATTTTTACGATAACCCCTGGAATCGATTTATTCACGAGGATCTTTGACAGGACTTCGTTAATTTCACCACATAGAGAAACCGTACCCTCGCAACGGCTGGTGACCTAGTTTCGCTACGAAGAGGCCTACGCTGCGCAGTCTCCTTTTCACTGCCTCTCGCTTTTTTACTTTTTTTTTTTTTTCTATTTGGATACTTTCCGTTTCTTGCTGATAACTTTTTTTCTGTTTCGAACCTATGTGATGTGATATTGCGTGAAGTAAGGTAATATATATATATATTTTTTATTTTACTTGCATATTTTTTGGCCGTTTTCTATAGTTTTTGCTTAAAATGAGTTCGTCTGTTATTTAGTTGGATATTTATGTAAGATTTTTTAAAAGTGATATGACGTTTCTTGTACGTGACGAACGTATGGGTGTGGTTGTTACGACGATCAAAGGAGCTTGTTGTATCTGCGTTAGTAACGTATTATTATTATTATTATTATTATTATTATTATTATTATTATTATTATTATTATTATTATTACTCTTGAATGAAAGCGCCATAATTCAGCATAAAGCAAAGGAAGGCCTATTAGTTCAAACATATGGCGACAGATACTTTCAGGACCATTGAAATAGGCCTACAAGACCCTCGCACACATCTGCGAGCCGCGTGAAAGTCCTTCTTCCAGAAATCTCTCTCTCCACCAACGCTATCTAAAGAAAGACATGGAAATTCTAAGCTGCCCTGACAGAGATCGTCAAGACAAGTCATACTGGCGAGGGCGAACCTATTGTTGTTGACGTTAATAGGTCTTAGTCCAGAAAAAGGCTTGCACAGGGGAGGTAAGCACAGCCAAGGTCTAAAGAAGGTTTGTAGGGCTTCTCCTCTGGACTCCTTTTGAAACGAGTAAAAAATGCGCCGAAGTTTCTTTGGCGCAGTCGAGTTTTCTGTACTGCGCATAATCAAGGCCACCGAAAGCAGATGTAGCTTTCGGTGGTCTCGGTATAATGCTGTATAGGCCGCACCCCATGAATCTTGAACCACGGCCCGTTGGTGGCATAACCTATACCGTTGCCAGAAGCACGATTATCGCTAACTTTAACCTTAACTAGAATAAAACCACTGAGGCTAGAGGGCTGCAATTTGGTATGTTTGATGATTGGAGGGTGGATGATCAACAAACCAACTTGCAGCCCTTTAGCCTCTAGTTTTTATGATCTGAGAGCGGACAGACAAAGCCGGCACGGTAGTTTTCTTTTATAGAAAACTAAAAAGGTCTTCTTGCTGCAGGCCTATGGGTAAAGCTATGTGCAGGTGGAAACAATAATATAAAAAAGGCTTTCTAAATTAAAATGAGGCGTAGAAGCTTCTTTGAAGGGGGAAGGGGATGTTAAAATAGTCAGCAAATACTGGCTTCTCATGATGTGATCATGGTTATGAGAGAAATACTCAGTTTATACAGTTTGCCTTTCATATATGTCAAGATCTATATGCAGAGACCTTTCAAGACCCTCCTGGGCTTCTATTGTTATTAATAATAAGCTCAGTAATATTCAGAAAGCTTCCTGTGTGTATCTCTATATTTTGTAACTGTGGATTTCACCCGTCATTCAGCAAATATTTCAAGACTCGATTATCACTTTATAGCTTTTATGAAACGAGATGCTTTCGCGGGAGCGTTTACCATTCGTAGTGCACGCCTGCAGCTGTTTCGAAAATTTGCAAAAACCACTTCTTGAAGATGAGCACGAGAGACGAGTATGCAAGGAGAATGGTGTTTAGGTATTCAAGGACTCGTTTTAAACCAATAAGAAATAATGTAATAGACATTATAGAATGAAATATTGTCCATAATTAATGTTAATCTTTCTTGTACCCTAGCATCACAAACCATGAATTTCGCCCGATCAGCTATTTGATATCCCTTGCCTGGGTATCGACCCATAATGCCACACATTCATCTATCCATATATACAAAACATGTGGAGTAAGTGTCAACACTATATGTTTACCATTCTTAAGAAAATCAGTCTTAAATAGTTTATTTAGAGACTTGGTCACTGTGCCATTTCTTCCTCGTGAGCGTCTACAGAAGCTGTTATAGGTGACGGAGAGTCGGGTGCGATTCCATAAGGGCGCCTTAGAAAGGGGTATCACATTCGAGGGCAGCAAGCAAGCACGTTAACCCAATCCCAGCTCTTACGTACCGAAGAACCCCCAACCTGTCCGTGGTTTTTCCCCTTTTGCGATATTGCGTTAACTGGAGAAAACCACTCAAGCAAGAGCTTCAGCATACCTGTGTGTGGGCGTATTATGCTGTGCAAAAACCAGTTTGGTTGAAGACGATTGGTTGGAGATTGGTTATGCTGGCATGTCTTGTTATGAAGAGTGACGTCAGCAAGAGCTCAGAGATGTTTCATGACTTGCAGACCCCTGACAGCGAATAAACATTTCTCTCTTTCTCTCTCTCACTCCCCCCACAAGCATTTTGGTACGAGTTATAAGAGACGACAGCGTATCCCGAACGTAGAATATGTGAAGGAGAGCCTGGTGTTTTTTCTTGCTGCTAATATTTGTTTAATGTTGCAAGCAGGCCTGCTAGTATTTGTTTAATGTTGCAAGCAAGCACAATTTTATTTATACTCTGGTTTTTACATCAAAGTATGTGAAGACTACCAATGCAACATACTTATGGGTATACATACTAGTAAACACATGCAGGTTATTCACTGGTACTTTGGCAAGTGAAACCGAGAGAAGAAGAGCTAAACATTATACGGTTTTAAACTATCCCCGACATAAAAGTCGGAGGCATTTGCCAAACTCTCCATCCGAAACTGGAGAAAGTGCCCTTTTCTTTGTAACTATTTCTGGTTAAATCACCTTTCTCGTTCATCAGAAAAGCTCTGCTCCTGGCTAGCGTCATCTGCCATATTATAGAAGTACTCTGCAGTAACATGATATTTTGTTATAGTCTCAACAGGTAGTACTAAAAGAACATTTAATACCGTCAGCCAACAAAAAAATTAATAAATCATTACTCGGACAGGTTTAGTATGAGATCGTTATCTGAAAACATTCAATTCCTGTAATATTTTATCTCTGTTTTATGACCATGTGTTTTTCAGACCAACATTATCACTCACATCGAAGCATGTGGTGAAATGATAACACTTTAAACGCGAGGGATGTAGGTCATCTTGATGGATATGCGAAATGGTTGCAGTATTCATTAATTCAATTACACAGACGTTTTAGCAATAGGCTTTACATTGACTCTCTCTCTCTCTCTCTCTCTCTCTCTCTCTCTCTCTCTCTCTCTCTCTCTCTCTCTCAGCCTCCATCCTGTGCTCAATGTTTAATCGTAGGTGTCCTGTAATTTGGTAAGTAAAACCTTCAGAAATTAGGTCTATAAACGTTATTGCGTTGGAATCAGTGAATCCCTGCGTGGCATTGAAACGCCCATATTAAACCTTTTGTTTCTCCCTGTAAAATGATTCATCTTGAGAGGAAAATGATCTAGTCTGGTCAGTTTTCATAATTATGACATTTGGGACATCACCAAGTTTTTTCCTACATTTTATCACTTCGTACATCGGAAACTCGTTCTGCCATACTGACTGGAAAACTCGTCATACATTTTTAGTTTCTGCAAAAGAAAACAATTGAGATGGCTCTTTGTCTGTCCGTCCGCACTTTCTCTGTCCGCCCTCGGATCTTAAAGCCTACCAAGGCTAGAGGGCTGCAAATTGGTATGTTGACCATCCACACTCCAATCATCAAACATACCAAATTGCAGCCCTCTATCATCAGTAGTCTTTTTTTTATTGTATTTCAGGTTAAAGTTAGTCATGATCGTGTTTCTGGCACCGCTATGGGTGCCAACAATACAGGTCACCATCGGGGCGTGGCTGAGAGTTTCATACAGCATTACACACTGTACAGAAAACTCGATTGCGCCGAAGAAACTTCGGCGCATTTATTATTTTCGTTTTTGGTTATCCCCAACATTTTTATTTTTAGAGTTTGACCTTTAAATTGTTCTTCTCGAAGGTTGGTGATCGTTTGATTGTTTTCTGGAAAGAGGCATTCTTTTATCTTGTTCCGGAACTTGAGGGATCCTCTGATTGTTCTTATAGAACCCGAAGGATCTTTGTTATTCCACAACTTTAAGGATCTTTTCATTGCTGTTCCAGTACTTTCATGATCTACAGATTGTTGTTTCAGAACTTGAAGGATCCTGTGTGTGATGTTTTAGAACTTGAAGGATCCTTTGTGTGTTGTCTCAGAACGTGAAGGATCTATCAATTGTTGGTCCAGAACTCGAAGGATCATTTGACTTTATCTTTAGAACTTGAAGCGTACTATTCGATTGTTCTGGAACTTAGGCTAAAAGATCCTTTGATTGCTTTTTTCAGAATTTGAAGGACCATTTGATTGTTGTTATAGACCTTGAAGGATCTTTTTGTGCCATAACTTTAAGGATCTTTTGATCGATTTCCAGTACTTGAAGGATCTTTTTTGATTGATTTCCAGTACTTGAAGGATCCTTTGATTGATTTCCAGTACTTGATTTCCAATATTTGAAGGATCTTTTGATTGATTTCCAGTACTTGAAGGGTCTTTTGATTGATTTCCAGTACTTGAAAGATCTTTTGATTGATTTCCTGTACTTGAAGGATTTCTTGATTGATTTCCAGTACTTGAAGGATCCTTTGATTGATTTCCAATACTTGAGGGGTCTTTTAATTGATTTCCAGTACTTGAAGGATCTTTTGATTGATTTCCAGTACTTGAAGGATCTTTTGATTGATTTCCAGGACTTGAAGGATCCTTTGATTGATTTCCAGTACTTGAAGGATCTTTGGATTGCTTTCCAGTATTTGAAGGATCCTTTGATTGAGTTCCAGTACTTGAAGGGTCTTTTGATGGATTTCCAGTACTTCAACGATCTTCTGATTGATTTCCAGTACTTGAAGGATCCTTTGATTTATTTCCAGTACTTGAAGGATATTTTTATTTATTTTCTAATATTTGAAAGATCTTTTAATTGATTTTCAGTACTTGATGGATATTTTTATTTATTTTCTAATATTTGAAAGATCTTTTGATTGATTTTCAATACTTGAAGGGTCCTTTGATTGATTTCCAGTACTTGAAGGATCTTTTGATTGACTTCCAGTACTTGCAGAATCTTTTGATTTTTTCCAGTACTTGAAGGATCCTTTGATTTCCAGTACTTGAAGGATCTTTTCATTGGTTTCCAGTACTTGAAGGATCCTTTAATTGATTTCCAGTACTTGAAGGGTTTTTATTGATTTCCAGTACTGGAAGGATCTTTTGATTGATTTCCAGTGCCTGGAGGATCTTTTGATTGATTTCCAGTACTTGAAGGATCTTTTGATTGATTTCCACTACTTGAAGGATCTTTTGATTGATTTCCACTACTTGAAGGATCCTTTGATTGATTTCCAGTACTTGAAGGATCTTTTGATTGATATCCAGTACTTGAAGGGTCTTTTGATTGATTTCCAGTACTTGAAGGATCCTTTGATTGATTTCCAGCACTTGAAGGATCTTTTGATTGATTTCCAGTACTTGAAGGATCTTTTGATTGATTTCCAGTGCTTGAAGGATCCTTTGATTGATTTCCAGTACTTGACGAATCTTTTGATTGATTTTCATTACTTGTAGGATCTTTTGATTGATTTCCAGTACTTGAAGGATCCTTTGATTGATATGCAGTACTTGAAGGATTCTTTGATTGATTTCCAGTACTTGAAGGATCTTTTGATTGATTTCCAATACTTAAAGGATCTTTTGATTGATTTCCAGTACTTGAAGGATCCTTTGATTGATTTCCAGCACTTGAAGGATCTTTTGATTGATATCCAGTACTTCAACGATCTTTTGATTGATTTCCAGTACTTGAAGGATGTTTTTATTGATTTCCAGTACTTGAAGGATACTTTAATTGATTTCCATTACTTGAAGGATCTTTTGGTTGACTTCCAGTACTTGAAGGATCCTTTGATTGATTTCCAGTGCCTGAAGGATCTTGATTGATTAACAGTACTTTAAGGATCTTTTGATTGATTTCCAGTACTTGAAGGATCCTTTGATTGATTTCCAATACTTGAAGGATCTTTTGATTGATTTCCAGTACTTGAAGGATCCTTTGATTGATTTCCAATACTTGAGGGATCCTTTGATTTCCAGTACTTGAAGGATCCTTTGATTGATTTCCAGTACTTGAAGGATCCTTTGATTGATTTCCAGTACTTGAAGGATCCTTTGATTTCCAATACTTGAAGGATCCTTTGATTGATTTCCAATATTTGAAGGATCTTTTGGTTGATATCCAGTATTTCAATGAACTTTTGATTGATTTCCAGTACTTGAAGGATCCTTTGATTGATTTCCAGTACTTGAAGAATCCCTTGATTTCCAATACTTGAAGGATCCTTTGATTGATTTCCAATACTTGAAAGATCTTTCGTTTGATATCCAGTATTTCAACGAACTTTTGATTGATTTGCAGTACTTAAAGGATCCATTGATTGATTTCCAGTACTTGAAGGATCCTTTGATTGATTTCCAATATTTGAAGGACCTTTTCTGATATCCAGTACTTCAACGATCTTTTGTTTGATTTCCAGTACTTGAAGGATCTTTTGATTGATTTCCAGTACTTGAAGGATCTTTTGATTGATATCCAGTACTTCAACGATCTTTTCACTGATTTCCAGTACTTGAAAGATCTTTTGATTGATTTCCAGTACTTGAAAGATCTTTTGATTGATTTCCAGTACTTGAAGTTTTTTTTTATTGATTTCCAATACTTGAAGGATCTTTAAATTGATTTCCAGTACTTGAAGGATGTTTTGATTGATTTCCAGTACTTGAAGGATCTTTTGATTTCCGGTACTTGAAGGATCTTTTGATTGATTTCCAGTACTTGAAGGATTCTTTGATTGATTTCCAGTACTTGAAGGATCTTTGTTGTTGCAGGGCTTGAGAGAGCCAATAATCGTCATTCCAAAACTTGAAGGATGCTCATTGTGTTGTTTAAGAACTTAAAAGATCCTTTGATTGCTTTTTCAGAATTTGAAGGGCCATTTGATTGTTGTTATAGACCTTGAAGGATCCTTTTTGTTCCATAACTTTAAGGGTCTTTTGATCGATTTCCAGTACTTGAAGGATCTTTTGATTGATTTCCAGTGCTTGAAGGATCCTTTGATTGATTTCCAGTACTTCAACGATCTTTTGATTGATTTCCAGTACTTGAAGGATATTTTGATTGACTTCCAGTACTTGAAAGGTCTTTCGATTGATTTCCAGTACTTGAGGGATCTTTTGATTATTTCCAGTATTTCACCGATCTTTAGATTGATTTCCAGTACTTGAAGGATCTTTTGAGTAATTTCCAGTACTTGAAGGCTCTTTTGATTGATTTCCAGTACTTGAAGGATCTTTTGATTGATTTCCAGTTCTTGAAGGATCTTTTGATTGAGTTCCAGTACTTCAACGATCTTTTGATTGATTTCCAGTACTTGAAGGATCCTTTGATTGATTTCCAGTACTTGAAGGATCCTTTGATTGATTTCCAGTACTTGAAGAATCTTTTGATTGATTTCCAGTACTTGAAGGATCTTTTGGTTGAGTTCCAGTACCTGAAGGATCATTTGATTGATTTCCTGTACTTGAAGGATCCTTTGATTGCTTTCAAGTACTTGAAAGATCTTTTGATTGATTTCCATTACTTGCAGGATCTTTTGATTGATTTCCAGTATTTGAAGGATCTTTTGATTGATTTCCAGTATTTGAAGGATCTTTATTGTTGCAGAGCTTGAGGGAGCCAATAATCATCATTCCAAAACTTGATGGATGCTCATAGTATTGTTTAAGAACTTGAAGGATACTCTTGTCAGCTGTTTCAGAACTAAGGATCATTGAATATTGTTTCTGAACTTGAAGAATCCATTGAATGTTGACCAAGAACTTGAAGGATCATTTTATTGTTGTTCTGGATCTAGAAATATTCTTGTTGTGATCTGGATCTTTATTAGATCACTTGATTGTTGTTTCAGAACTTGAAGGATCGTTTGATTGTTGTTGTGACTCATGAACGGTCCTTTTTTGCTCCCGAATTTAAGGATCTTTTGACTGCTGTTACCTTACTTGAAGGATACGCCAATTATTGTTTCAGAGTTCGAGGAAGCCAGTAATCATTGTTTGAGAGCTTCATGTAACCTTTGTGTGTTGCTTTAGAACTTGAGGATCTTTGATTGTTGTTCCAACACTCAGATGACCTGTCGATTGTTGATTCAAAACTTGAATGAACGATTGTTGTTTGGGAACTTGAAGAATTTTTTTTATTCCAGAACTTGTAGGATCTTTTCATTGCTATTCTGGTACCTGAAGGATCCAGCGATCGTTGTTTTAGAACTCGAAAGAGCTAGTAGTCACCGTTCCAGAATTTGGAAGATCCTTTGAGTGTTATTTCAGAACTTCAAGGATCTGTTGATTGTTGTTCCAAAACTTGTAGAACCATTTGATTGTTGTTCTGCAACTTATGGAATTCCTTCATTTTGTTTCAGGACCGAAGGATCCTATGATCTTCCAGTACTTGAAGGATCCTGTGATTGCTCTTCAAGTACTTGAAGGATCTACTGATTGTTGTTCCAGAACTGAGAGGATTCTTTGTCTGCTGTTCCAAAGCTTGGAGGATTCACTGATTGTTGTATCAGAATTTTAAGGTTCCAGTGATTTTCGTTCCAGAACGGTCCTTTGATTATCATTCCAGGACTTGGAGGGTCCTTTGATTGTCGTTCCAGAACTTGAAGGGTCCTTTGATTATCGTTCCAGAACTTGGAGGCTCATTTGATTATCGTTTCAGAACTTGGAGGCTCCTTTGATTACCGTTCTAGAACTGGGTGGGTCCTTTGATTATTGTTCCAGAACTTGGAGGCTCCTATGATTATCGTTCCAGAAATTGGGGGCTCCTTTGATTATCTTTCCAGAACTTGGAGGGTCCTTTGATTAATGTTCCAAAACTTGAAGGGTCCTTTGATTATCGTTCCAGAACTTGGTGGGTTCTTTGATTATCGTTCCAGAACTTTGAGGATCCTTTGATTATCATTCCAGAACTTGGAGGATCCTTTGGTTATTGTTCCAAAACTTGGAGGATCCTTTGATTATCGTTCGAAAACTTTGAGGATCCTTTGATTATTGCTCCAGAACTTGGAGTGTGCTTTGATTATCGTTACAGATCTTGGAGGATCTTTGATTATTCCTCCAGAACTAGGAGGATCCTTTGATTATCGTTCCAGATCTTGGAGGATCCTTTGATTATTGCTCTATAATTTCAAGGATCCTCTGCTTATCGTTCCAGAAGTTGGAGGATCCTTTGATCATTGTACCGGAATTTGAAGGATCCTTTGATTATTGATCCAGAAAATGGAAGATCCTTTGATTATTACCCCTAAACTTGAGGGATCCTTTGATTATCGTTCCATTACTTTGATTATAGTCCCAGAACCTGGAGGATCCTTTGATTATGGCTCCAGAACCTGATGGATCCTTTGATTATCGTTCCAGAACTTGGAGGATCCTTTGGTTATTGCTCCAGAACTTGAAGGATCATTTGATTATCGTTCCAGAACTTGGAAAGTCCTTTGATTATCGTTCCAGAACTTGGAGGATCCTTTAATTATCATTCCACAACTTGAAGGGTCCTTTGATTATCGTTCCAGAATTTGAAGGATCCTTCGATTATTGCTCCAGAACTTGTAGGAGTCTTTGATTATCGCTCTGGAAGTTGGAGGTTCCTTTGATTTATGTACCAGAACTTGGAGGGTCCTTTGATTATCGTCCCAGAACTTTGAGGATACTTTTGTTATCGTTCAGAACCTGGAGGAGCCTTTGATTATCATTCCATAACTTGGAGGATCCCTTGGTTATTACTCCAGAACTTGGAGGATCCTTTGATTATTGTTCCAGAACCTGGAGGATCTTTTGATTATTGCTCCAAAACTTGAAAGATCCTTGCATTATCGTTCCATAACTTGGAGGATACTTTGATTATCGATCCAGAACTTGAAGGATCCTTTGATTATTGTTCCATAATTTGAAGGATCCTTTGTTATTGCTCTGTAACTTGAAGAATCCTTTGATTATCATTCCAGAACTTGGAGGATCCTTTGATTATTGCTCCAGAGCTTAAAGGATCCTTTGATTATCGTCCCAGAACTTGGAGGATCCCTTGATTATCGTTCTAGAAATTGAAAGATCTTTTATTTATTACTCCATAACTTGAAGGATCCTATGATTATCGTTCCAGAACTTGTATGATCCTTTGATTATTGTTCCAGAATTTGGAGGATCCTTTGATTATTGTTCCTGAACTTGAAGGATACTTTGATTGTTGCCCCAGAACTTGGAGGATCCTTTGATCATCGTTCCAGATCTTCGAGGATACTTTGATTATTGCTCCAGAACTTGGAGGATCCTTTGATTATCGTTCCACAACTTGAGAGATCCTTTGATTATTGTTCCAGAACTTGAGAGATCCTTTGATTATCGTTCCAGAACTTGGAGGATCCATTGATTATCGTTCCAGAACTTGGAGGACCCTTTGATTATTGCTCCTTTACTTGAAGGATCTTTTTATTATCGTTCCAGAACTTAGAGGATCCTTTGATTATGGCTCCAGAAGTTGAAGGATCCTTTGATTATCGTTCCAGAACTTTGAAGATCCTTTGATTATCGCTCCTTTACTTGAAGGATCTTTTTATTATCGTTCCAGAACTTAGAGGATCCTTTGATTATTGTACCAGAACTTGGTGGATCCTTTGATTATCGTTCCAGAACTTGGAGGACCCTTTGATTATTGCTCCTTTACTTGAAGGATCTTCTTATTATCGTTCCAGAACTTAGAGGATCCTTTGATTATGGCTCCAGAAGTTGAAGGATCCTTTGATTATCATTCCAGAACTTTGAAGATCCTTTGAATATTGTCTCAGAACTTTGAAGATCCTTTGATTATCGCTCCAGAACTTGGAGGATCCTTTGATTATTGTTCCAGAACTTGGAGGGTACTTTGATTATTTTTCCAGTACTTGAAGGATCCGTTGATTATCGTTCCAGAATTTAGAGGATCCTTTAATTATTGTTCTAGAACTTGAAAAATTCTTAGATTGTTCATCCGAAATTTGGAGGCTGTGTTGATTAATCTTCCTGGAATTGAACGATAATTGCGTAATTTAGAACCGGAAAGAATCAACAATATTTCCACCGTTTTTTCTGTAGTTGTAGCAACACTATGCATAAATCCTTGGATGCAAGATTTTTATTTATTTATTTATTTGTACTTAACATCATACCTCCTTCTGTGTACACGTACTTAAAAACACAAGTATCGTTCTCTTGAGTTCTGTGTCTTTATTTGGCTGTGGAGGGCATTATCGGCTCTCCTTATCTAGATGTAAAGGGCATTATCTTTCCTTTTATTAAGCTGCGGAGTGCATTAACCCGCCGTGGGACCTGCCGACTGAGGTAGACTTTGAGCTCTGTATCATTCGAAACAGCTGACGGGAAATTCGCTTTGATAAGTAAGCGAGCGCAAGTCATCGATTTCATTGTGTTTCCTTTGATTAAATGACCTCATTTCACCTTCGTTTTACCAGCCTTTGCACTGAAACAGACTGTTATCGCAATATTATTATTATTATTATTATTATTATTATTATTATTATTATTATTATTATTATTATTATGCCCACAGATTGTGTAAAACAAGGCATTATAAGCATTAATTGCGTTCAGCAAGCTTCAACATGAAAGGCTGCCCCTATGTGGAAAAATTAGATAAACAAAAGGAACCTAAATACTGTACTAACAGAAAAATGTAAGGGAACCCTAATGGTGTGTGCCACTTGAAAACTTCATACGGCCCCACTTAAACTTCTACAGTATTATTTCTACTACTTAAATGGTTCTATCGAGAATTCCTGCTCATGGTGCACGCACAAGTTGCGGGTATGTCGCTTAATACGCCTTTATTCAACTTTGTTTCGACAACAAGAGTTTTACAGTAAAATGAAAGATAGGTTTCAGAGAAATTAGACGTAGGACTCTGACCAAAAATGTACTTTGTTTACAGTCCATAGATAGGCAGAATCCCTTTCCGCATCACACCCTAAATCCCGATAACGAGGCTTGACTCCTGTCTCTGCTAAGGGTTACGTGATAACAAAGATAAGAGTCTCTCTCTCTCTCTCTCTCTCTCTCTCTCTCTCTCTCTCTCTCTCTCTCTCTCAGGAATTGGCTGCGTTTATTTGATCAATATTTCTGTTATATATCGTATAATTCCTATTCTTTTCGCACTTAATGATTCCCCCACTCTCTCTCTCTCTCTCTCTCTCTCTCTCTCTCTCTCTCTCTCTCTCTCTGTAGCAAACACCCGCACAAATTGGCTTCGTTTATTTATTCAGTATTATTTTTCTAAAAATTATTGTGTAATTCCTGCTCTGTTCCGTACCTAATGACACTCTCTCTCTCTCTCTCTCTCTCTCTCTCTCTCTCTCTCTCTCTCTCTCTCTCTCTCTCCTCGAGCGCCGCACAAATTAGCTGCGGTGATTTTTTTTAATAGTATTTCTGTCATATCGCGTGAACTGTATGGTCTTGGTGTTTTGCCTAAATACCATCCATCCGCCGTCCTTCAAAAGAATCTCATTATTATGGGTTTCCATACAGGCTACAGTCAAAACATCGTTACGTAGCTTACTCCAATTTATGGTCTTGCAAAACACACACACATAAACATAGACGCACACACACACAAACAGCCCTTTGTTGAAATGGCATTTATTCGTCGGTCGTCACGCCAGCCATCAGATCACCGCCCGCTTTCTTTTCTGGACAGATTGGATAAGCTGCTAAATGCCAATACCTCACGGCAGTCCTCCGGTTTTCAAACTTGTCAATGTCAATTTGCGACCAGGCATAAACTAGGAGTGTCGTCTTCAAGCATAAACTGCGTAGACATTGAGGCAGCTTCTTTCGGCCTTAATGTGGTTTCGGTAATTCTGGATCTGGCTGGGCGCCAGCGGGAATTTGATTGAGGTTATAGCCACAGACAACATTTTTTCAAATAGGAAACTGAGAATGACAGGCATAATGCTATTGAAAATTATTAGTGCATTGTCGTTTGGACGTTAAAATTACAGAGAGAGAGAGAGAGAGAGAGAGAGAGAGAGAGAGAGAGAGAGAGAGAGAGTCCAAATGATCATTACAGCTAATAATTGGAGTAAAATATCTACAGCATTAAAAACTCTTTAATAAAATATTTTCCCAGATAATCCACCAGGAAAAGTGGGACAGAGATGATGATAAAAGTGTGTCTGTGAAAGTATAGGGAAAAAAGTTCCCACAAAAAGAAGCGCTCACTCTGCCAGAGTAAGGAGGATGATTGGTTGCAAGTCTTCTTTATTAACCGATTATACGCACAGATGAAAGGCAAGAGAGAGAGCGAGCGAGAGACGTGTTAGGTTTCAAAATACAGTAATCGAATCTGCGACCGACGCTGCATTGTAGCGACACCGTAGACGGAAGGTCTCTTCGATCTCGTCTCGAGTTCCCTTCTTGTTAGATCTTCCTGACAGGGTAAGGGGAGACTCTCGCACGTGCATTTCCATGTGAGATCTTACGGAAGAACAGAGGGTCACCTGGTGAGTGGCTGGGCAGGTTTTACTCTTGGAGGTGGAGGTTGAACTGGAATTTTAGCTTCCATACATCCTGAAACTGGC
>NC_089753.1:55410366-55422866 GCF_040412425.1 Macrobrachium rosenbergii
GAAGCTACATTTTCCGGTTATTGACAGAAGGAAGCTTATATTTTCTGATTATTGACAGAAGGAAACTTATATTTTCCGATTATTGTCAGAAGGGAACTGATACTTTCTGATTATTGACAAAAGGGAGCTTACAATTTTCGATTATTGACAGGTGGAGGCTTATATTTTCAAATTACTGACAGAAGGAAGTTTTTATTTCCCGATTATTGACAGTAGGACGCTTTTATTTCCCGATGATTGACAGAAGGAAGCTTATACTTCCGATTGTTGACAAAAGTAAGCTTATATTTTTCGGTTATTGACAAGGAAGCTTATATTTTCCGATTTTTGACAGAAGGAAGCTTATCTTTTATGGTTATTGACAAGGAAGCTACATTTTCCGGTTATTGACAGAGGGAGGCTTATGTTTTCCGATTGCTCACAGAAGGAAACTTATATTTTCTGATTATTGACAAAAGGAAGCTTACATTTTTCGATTATTGACAGAAGGAAGCTTATGTTTTCCAATTATTGACAGAAGGAAGCTTATATTTTCCGACTATTGACAAAAGGAAGCTTATATTTTCCGATTATTGACAGACGGAAGCTTATATTTTCCGATTATTGACAGAAGGAAGCTTATATTTTCCGTTTATTGACAGACGGAAGCTTATATTTTCAGATTATTTACAGAAGTAAGCTTATATTTTCCGATTATTGACAGAAGTGAGCTTAACCAAAGCACATAGGCACAGTGGTGTGCACACTTGGCGGCATATCCATACAAACAGCACAGGCCTTTTGTCCTTCGTGGCCTTCAGTAGAAGCTACCTTTCAGAATCCGTGTTTTTCTTGGTGCAGATGTTGGCAGCTGAATGTCTTTTAAACCAAGGATATGGGCATGGGGCCAGCAACCTCATACCGAAGATAAATTCCTGTAGAAGCTTGCACCAAACCCATGAAGTCTGATGTGAACAGCATTGGGTCACAACGAGAACCGAGAAGCAAATAAAGCCAGTTAGAGAGTCATTCTTGACATCAAAGGTACTGACTAGAGTTCTTTCTTCTTTAAGTTTCTGTTTAATGAAACCAGTTTACTCATTTTCGATTGAAACTCAGATTGGAAAAAGTCTGTGATCATTAGTGAACATGCAACAGGCCTTAGGAATTTGGTGAAGGCTATAGCGGCTACAACGAGACCCGAACACAAGCTGAGTAGCAGAGTTACTCCAGTTGACATCTAGGGCAACTGACATCTAGGGCAGTCTTAATTTTAACCTGGCATGTACTGACGTGCTTCAAGGTAATTAGTAATTCTTCCTGTCAGACGGCCTCGTGACTACCTTGAGACGACACCATTCCACATTGCGATGGGGTGAATGGTTCTCTCCACCGCCAAGCTGTGGAAATCTGTCAATGCTTCTGTTTCCCTGGTTCACAAAACCTTTCCACTTGGGAAAAGCGGGTCTTGTGCTTCTATAATGGTAGGATTATTGCTATGAATGTTTGGCCACCCTCCTATGGACCTTCTCATGCCTAAAATCCGAAATAAATGTCTTTAAAGGTAACAAAAACACATCCAAGAGCAAGTGCGCAAACGCATGTCAGTTCTCCCAGATGAAGAACTTCCAATCTAAAAAGGTCAGGAAAAACCAGCCATGGCTTAGTAATAAAAGTACCGATAAGAAAATAGTAACCACTTATCTCACGAGCAGTCTTGTATGGGCAAGCTAACTGAATAACCAGTGACAAAAAAAAAAATGATAGACAAAATTCACTCGATAACACACTCGATGACTCGACAATGGGACAGTGGATTGGCAGACACAAACAGTTCTAACGGCTCCGTTTCTTAAGGTCTAACGTCCCTTGTGCCATTAGTGTGTCCACCTCTTGAGTTGGTCTCTTAAAGTGTTCGAAGATTCTCGGGGACTCGCGCATATCAGTCAGTAACCTTGGGAATCGTAATTGGGGTCAGTGGCCTTTCTGAGCAGGGGAGAGAGAGAGAGAGAGAGAGAGAGAGAGAGAGAGAGAGAGAGAGAGAGAGAGAGCTGGCTTTGTTAACGGCCAATGGTCTCCGCAGGTTCTGTATTACCAACCTTTCATAACAAGATTGTTATTTTACGTTATTACCGAAATAGTTACCAGGCAATGATATACTTCCTTATCATCATCTGCACCAGTAAAGTTATTGCTCTCTCTCTCTCTCTCTCCACATCTCAGATCTTTTCTTCACAAGTCCATTGCTTCAAAAACGAATGCAAGAAAGTATTCATTTTTTCAATTTTTTTTTCTTGAGGGACGAATACAATGATTTATGACTTCTTTGCTGTTTAGAAATTGCAATTTAAGGCGATGACTTGTGACCTGAGAAAGGAAGACAACAAATTTAATTTATTTGCCTTGTCAAATGCCATATTTTTGCGCATTTGTCACTGAAAGGCACAGCTGTTTTTTTTATACTGTATAAATCTACGGCCTTTTATACATTCTTTCTCCTATATAACACATACATGACCTCGCCGTAACAGAACAGAGATCGATTCCAGCGGGAGGGAATCGCCTTTGGGATTTTGGGCGTACGTCCTGGAATTCCCATTCTGTTTCTATTGAGCTAAGTAGTGAATAAAGTACCGGGTGGTCAGACAACTATGGTGGTTTGTAGCCAGGGTAGAGAAGGGCTTGGGGCTAGCAGCCCCATCCCGAAAGGACTTGCTGACAAACTGAACACTGACAAATGAGGCCATCCTTGGCAAGGGTGAAACTCTGATATGAGTTTGTAGACGGAAGAGCAATACTTGATTTCTGTATGGGAAATTGCGTTCTTAACTTTATATCAGGTAATGTGAGGTTCAGAAACATGGTAAAACCAATAAATAGATTATAATCTCTCTCTCTCTCTCTCTCTCTCTCTCTCTCTCTCTCTCTCTGCCACGTTTCCTAAAATGTAGCTTTGGCCTATATCTCCCAATGAAAGCTTTTATGATAAATGCTGATAAAAGGATTTATAAATGTCGATAGGAATATTCAGTGTCTAAAGATACTGCACATATTGAATTTACCAAGGTTTTCAGTACTATGGCAACGAATTTTAATACGTTATTGTAATTTTCAATAACCTTGAAAAACTAATCCTCTATTCTGAAAGTTTGCTTTTCAGGGGCAACGCACTTTTTCACTTGTCTTTGTAACTCTCAGTCCTCTGGCGACTTGGGTATCTTAACTGTCAACTACTATTGTGCACAATGAGGGTACCTTGATTGGATGAGTTTCGGGTCAATACGTAACGTCCCAAGGGTACGGATTTGCTGTCTCGACCCACATTTATTACTGTCATTTTTATGGTATAGGTAGGCTAACATTGATCATAAAAATAACTGGCGGAACCCGAGACATGTCCACGGTAACAAAAGCGTTATCCTGAACTCAGTTTTGTAATAAACATGACAAAAAGGCAAATTTAACTCAATTGTAAATGTAATGACTGCATTCGTAAACTTCACGATGAAAAGTTTGCATAAACAAAGGAAAGATGCAACACTGCTGTAGGAAGAAGGTGGAGTATATACCTGTCGTGGAAGAATACGAAATGTGTCAATGACCTTCAAACCGTGTACGGGACATGCTATTCCCAGAACCTAAAGTTAATTTTGGTCGTCACAAAATTCCGTTACTACACCCGACGAGGCAAGAAAATCGCAACTGAAGTCTTGCAGCCTGAAAACTATTTGACCCTAGAAGTTAAAATTTAGTGTCTTTCTAGTTGGAATGAACGTTGAAGTATTGCTATATTACTAATATCATTATTATTCAGCCCAGCCAGACCGCAGAGAAACAATGACCTAGTCACTGGAAAAGAAATTGCGTGTCATGGTAACCTCAAAATAACAGTGCCCTCAAATTTGGCTGAGAGTTATACCACATCAGGGCTTTTTGGGGGAGGTGGGGGGAGGGAGAAGCGGGCGGATTTAATAGCTTCGTCACGGAGACTAATTCAAGTTTTAGCTTTGGTAAGCAATGAGGAGGAGGAGTGGGAGATCAAGTTCATCTACGTGGGTTTCACTCTCTCAAGAACCTCAACCCGAACCTCGGTGCTCAGAAACTTGCTCCAGACTTGAGAAGTCTGGTGTAAGCGGCCATGAGTGACATGGAAACCTAGACTCCAACAGAGTAAGCTTTATCACAAGAAAGGAGACGAGGCTCAACAAACACCTGCAGTCAAAAGCAGGATAACATCGTTGCTTCTAGGATCGCACAGAACATGAGTACAAGTCATAAAAAAAATAACTTCTGACCTCATTAGTAAGTTGCGTCATGCAAAGCTTATTCATTCCCGTACGCAGTGGGTTATACTGACGGTAATATACAAGTCGTTAATGTGTATTATTCCAGTCCCCCAAACGAAAGCAGTGCCGATTGATGTTTGCAAAAAATTCATCATCTCCATTATGCTTACTAATAACTAAATGCTGGTCGATAACATTTTGAAGCACTTTTTTGAAACCGATGGTGGAACTAACCTTGACTGCAGCAAGTGTGTATGGTTAAGGTTAGGTTTATCGCGTTGAGAGCTATACGACCAGATAGTGAAGCGCAAACACTTCTCCTTTCCCATCTAGTTCCTCCTCATTTCTCTTATCGATCATTTTCAGGGACAGAGAGGAAAGGGTGATAGCAAGGTTGATGGTAAATAATGGCATGGGTCACTAGGTACTCTCTCTCTCTCTCTCTCTCTCTCTCTCTCTCTCTCTCTCTCTCTCTCTCTCTCTCTCTCGATCCGGTATCTCGTATCCAATTCCAGAGTCAGTTGACATCATTCCTTTCAATAACCCTACAAATGAGGACAAAATCCACACGAGGGAGAGCCCCGATTAGGTAATGGCACATGTTACGAGAGGGGGAATCAATCTGCAGGTGCTCTCTCTCTCTCTCTCTCTCTCTCTCTCTCTCTCTCTCTCTCTCTCTCTCTCTCTCTCTCTCTTTAAAATTTATTATGGCAGTTGACTGCCCTATCCGTTCGCATCAAGAAAGAGATGGTAGATTAGAATATGAATTAAAATATCATGAATATATATTGATAGTTAATCAAAGCGTCGAAGAGACGAGTGAAAAAGCTGGAAAATACAGTCGTCCGTTTATTTGGAAGCTGCAGAGACACATTAAAGGATCTGAATGTGTTAAGGAGAAGGATGGCGAATGTTTCTCAGCGCAAGAGTAAAATTATGAGGAAAAAATGGAGGTCATGAAAGACTGAGTTTGATTTTTCTGCGTGCTGCCGAGTTATAGAGGTTATTGACCCCTTGTAGTAAGTAGCCTAATTCGGAATAGCTGTTGTGGATGATTGTGTATCATGGAGTAATTGAGGGAAATCAAGTAGGTCATTTTAGTGGATCGTTCACTTATGCAATTGGCCCTCGGGTATTATTTTAAAACATTACCGCACGCACGCGCTTCCCAGTGTCTGTTGCAGGTTTCTAAACGTTGACACTTGGGTGAAGATGGCTGGCTGTCAATGAATACCTATACTCTTACAGGTTTTGAAAATGTATCAAAAACCACATGCATTTCAAGCAGGCTCGTTTAACATTTTTCATATTTAATATCGTTGATGACGTCACACTCAGTTTACAGTTCGGCTTCCACTGGACACTTGTGCCTTCTTAACCTTGTGTCCAATAATGGTTAACTCGAGTCCCCCAGAACTTGTTATTTATCTTCTAAAAATTATTCAAATTGAATTAGAGAGAAAATTTTTTGAAAGGCTTACGTTTTGGGATGAGCAAAATTCATTGGTAACCTATACCTGAGGAATTCTTCATAAAAATCTTCGTGTCTTTGATTTTAAAATCCCGTTTTATTTATTCTTTCATATCACCATGGCGTTACTGTCTTTGAATTTTAAATGGGAAAGTAGTTTTTGACGTTCTTATTTATT
This sequence comes from Macrobrachium rosenbergii, assembly GCF_040412425.1. Classification (NCBI taxonomy): domain Eukaryota; kingdom Metazoa; phylum Arthropoda; class Malacostraca; order Decapoda; family Palaemonidae; genus Macrobrachium; species Macrobrachium rosenbergii. The sequence continues at coordinate 55,416,281 of NC_089753.1, forward strand.
CTATAGTATATTTCTTATCTTTAATATTATTATATATGTGTTTTATATATATATATATATATATATATATATATATATATATATGTGTATTATTTTATATATATATATGTATATATATATATATATTTCAGTTAAAAATCCATCCATATTATATATATATATATATATATATATATTGATGCAGCATTTGACGTCATATGGAATATATATATATATATATATATATTTCATATATATATATATATATATATATATATATATATATATATATATATATATATATATATATGTATATATATATATATATATATATATATATATATATTGCAGTGATGTCAAAATGTTGTCTCAATACTTAAGTGAAGCCATCTCTAAAATTAGGCTAAGGCAGAAAATAAACACAATAACGGACAAAACACATAATAATAATATTAAAGATAAATAAATATATACAGTATATATATATACACATATATACATATATATATAAGTATATATTATATATACATATATGTATATATTATATATATACATATATATGTGTGTGTATATATACAGTAGACGTAAGCATAAATCATCTAAAAGCATGGGGAGGAATTTTGCAAGATGAATAACCTAAGTTTGTGTCGCGTAACCGAGTTGGAAACAGGTTGGCTGCAATCCCTCGCCGCCTCTTGGCACACTTCGGTGCCCGGGGCACTGCAAGCACCAAGGCAGTCCAATATTTTTCGAGGTCTGTTTGAGTGAACGGAGGAATGTCAGAAACTGTTTGACGGGGATCGCAGTCTTAGAATAGTTTTCGCTACGGCAAATGTCTGTTCGGAGAGGATGCCAGAATCAGCGAATTAACAGAAATAGTCAGGGAACTAAAACGATCAACCAGCTGTTAAGAGAGCCAAGAAGCTCCATAAGACGTGACATGTGCAGTATGAAACAAACGTTTAGTTAGTTAGTTAGTTGGTGAGAAAGTTCAAGTATCTGAGACTTACAGTTAGCCACGGCTCGGCCAAATACGTAAACCTGAAATAAGCTCAGAGGGGTATTCAAATAATCCGTCTATTTAGGGAAGGCTTCCTAAAAATAGAGATTGAAAGGAGGGGAAGATTAAAACGGTGTTTCGGAATGGAGTTCTGGTCAAGTCATTTGAAATAAGGCTCACGGGAGGAAAGCGGAAGTGATATATGCACCGATCGGATTACAAACGAGGCTGCAGCTGTTGGTGGTGGAAATAAATGAGAGAAGGAGAACGTGTAGCACGACAAGGTGAAACAGCAGTTCGGAGCAACGATACAGATTCTGTTGACTAACGGGCATCATTGTGCCCCATAGCCGCAGAAAAATGTGAACAGAGGATCGGTACGGGAATAGTTATTCTGTTACTTATCGACTCAGAATGTGAAAGCATAGAATTGCCCTGAGGACGTAACACACCAATGCTAGTAACGATGTGATGATGGTATACAAAATGAGTGAAATGAGTACTTGGATTTCGTTTTCAAAGGCGAAATTTTTTTTAAGTAATGCTGAAATGTTCCAAGATTGGAAATATCCTCAGATCATATTCTGCCAAATTATTAAACTTAAAATCCAGTGAACTGAGAATTCAAGCGTATCCCCCTTCTTACGTCAACGATATAGGGGGCATGATGAGATTAAATTTAATCTTCCTCTCCCTGTGGTGGATAAGTATTAATTTATTAGGTATTGATTTCAGTATTAGCTCACTCATGGACTAACGGAACACTTTTACCTAAATATCATCGCTAAACAGCATATTTTTGCTGAATTCATTCTTTGATGAGTAAGATGAAGTTCCTTGAAGTTTAGATCTTTCTACCAGAGGAGTAAAAAAAATGGTTTGGTCTGGTCAGCGCTTGGATGGCCTATGATTCTGACACACTCCGTATCCACAACTGACACCAGCGACACACCTAGGGAGTCTGATGGGGCAGTAACGGGAGTGAGTGAGCCTGCAATTCGAGTCTGCGCTTCTGCTAGCGAGCAGGAGCCGGTTCAAACCTTAATTAAGGACAGACTCTCCTGGCAATCTATGCTCTGAAAGTCCTCTCTCATAAAAAGCGAAAATCCGGTAGACTTTAGTGGTAACCAGTTCTACTTGGTTTCGGATACAGAAATCGGCGAGCGGACCTTCTGAATATTCTGATATTATCTTTTGAAGCACACTTGCCTCAGCCAAATGTTATTGTCGGGCGTATGTTTGCTGAATGTAATGTGGTATGCAGTGTAGGAATTATAGAGAAGCCCATCGTAGCTTACAAGTACTGAGCCACCAATCTACACAGCAACCTTCTCATTCTCACTGTGGATGACTGGAGTCATTCGCCCAGACTCTTCAAACGATGGAGGAAGTTGAATTGTAAGAAGTCGGAGGTAGGCTCCTTGAAGATTTTATATTATTTTATATTATATATATATATATATATATATATATATATATATATATATATATATATATATATGGAGAGAAAAAATGATGTCCACAAATATGAAACAAAGGGGAGACAAAAGGTTACATTACGGAAAATCTCTTTGTCCCTCGTTATGCAGACTAGGGACAAAAAGGACAAACGCGTCTGTGGATGTTTCTCCATGTATAAATTTAACGTCTTGGAGATTTTGTCTTGTGTCCTGGGAAGGGCAACGATATTTTCCGGGATAAAGATCTAGCATTCCATTGTTTCCCCATTCGTTTGCTTTGTATGGCCACACAACTCCCTCACACGTAGCCTACACACATTCATATTTGTTTATGAGCTGCAACCAAGTTTTCGAATGTGTATAACATCTTACATTATGCTATATCCACCATTGCAGGAACGGGATGTGATAAATTTAATATTAAGTCTCCTCTCTCTCTCTACTCGTCTTTGTGTTCGCTCTCTTCTTGATGTGCGTGCGTCTCTCCCGCGTTGTGTGAGTTTGATAAGACTTTCTTTCATTGTCTTTGTGTCTGAGGGAAAGACTCTCCTTCTATATAGTTCTTTGTGTATATGTGAGAGAGAAGGAGAGTGAGACACAAACTGAGATAGCAAGTCTGCTCTGCTCACTTTGTCTGGTCGGGAGAGCCGTGGAAATGCAACTTTAAAAAACATAATACACCCTTGTAGCTCCCACTTGCGTACTCCCGTTAAGACATTTACGGTGTTCTATTTGCTGTGGAGAGGAACATTGCAACACGCTGTAGGTTTCTGTTTTGTTCAGAACCTGAGAGGATAATCAAGATTACTACTGGACTCTTTATTATACAGTACCGATCCATAATTTAGATACGCAGAACATTTCGTCCCGTGCACTACAGTTATATCCAACCCTCTTGGGTAGCCATTTCGTCATTTCCACAGCGATAATTACTTTACCCTTACGAATTTTGGTAAACGTTGCAGATGCAGAAATAGTTCATCGAAAAGATGTGGGAGTCAGAATTGGAGACAGTATTTCTGTATGTTTATCAGGTGCACCACCGGACGACATGTTTTCCCGTGGTGCATGGCACCATGGCGATAGTACAGCGGGGTCAACAACCTTTAGGCAAGGGTTGATCCATTAGACTGCTGTTTGCTTGTTTTATTGTTTTGCATGGCTTTTATAAATCAGCTAACATATTTATTTATATATATATATATATATATATATATATATATATATATATATATATATATATATATATATATATATATATATATATATATATATATATATATATATATATATATATATATATATATATGAAGAGCTACGGGTCACGGTGAGATGGAAAAACCAGACAGTTTTATTGTCCTTTAAATGAATAGCCATTCGATTTTTATTGTTTAGTTTTCTTATTAACGACGATTTTTTTATTACCCGCCAGTACCGCGAGGATTCTTCCCCTCGTAAGAAAACAGTGAAAGCCGTACGTTAATTGGGTGTGACTAGCATTTTGTTTGTATCAGGTGTAATCCGATGTAATGTGGATGTGAAGAGGTTGTGCAGGTGGTCGGTATCATCATACTTACGTCCATATGTCGCCTGTTTATTCAATATATATATATATATATATATATATATATATATATATATATATATATGTATGTATGTATGTATATAATATACATATACATATGTATGTGTGCGCGCGCGCGTGTGTGTGTGTGTGTGTTTATGAAAGTATTTAGAATTATATCCTTTAATGTCATGGATTACCAAAGATATCTTGTTTGGACTATTATGATATTTTTATCCTTATTCCTGTAAGATATACATAATTGCTAGTCCTTAATGTTGTGCACTTATTTTCATTCGGTATCGAGTCATAATGAGGACCGAGAACCAACGGCGTGATTAAATCTCCAATTCGCTCTACCCAACGACTTGAGTGATGCTTGGCCTTCCTAGATAATCTGGCATATTATCTAGAGATGATCTACCCAAGAAGCAACAAGAACCTTGCTGACTGAAGGCTCGTTCATATTATCAAAAACTAGCTGAAAGGATAATTTAGTACACGATAGTGTTTTCTCATTAGTTTCCCTTCGGTCGATTATTGTTCCGTGATCCGAAATTCCTGGCAGCACCACGGGTTGCTGAGGTGCTGGCATAAGGCCAGCTTGATCTAAGAACAACCAACAAGAGCTTTTTTCCCCTAATTTCTCGTAGGGGATTAATGCTTCAAGTTCTCAAATTCCTAGCTGCATCGCAGGTTGCTAAGAGACTGCGACTGACGCCACTTGGCAATGAAATCCTCGAGTTTATAACGTTCTTTTGATGCTTAGTCACACTGGCCCCATGGTCTCCGAGCGGGATAACAGTAGTTTTAAAATATTCGCTATCTTCTCCCAAAAATAAGAAGGAAGTGTATCTCTCAGTATCGTTACTTACTGTACAGAAACCCTTTTGTCACCGCGTGAAAAACATGCCAGAGTGCTGGTTTCAGTGATTTCTTTCCTCCTACATTATAGCTATGGAAATAATCTTCTTCGTTTCAGTTCTCTCTATTCTGCAAGTCTTTCTTATTTTCCTTCCCCTTCCTTTTACACTTTCCATATGGGATCTTCATCCCTCCCATCCCAGCCCATTCTCAACAATAAAAGAAAACGAAGGTGACAAAGTTCAGAGCATTGGTTCTTCTAGTTCTTCTAGAATTATACTCTCCCGGAGTTAGAACGGATATCGTTGCATGCAATAACGTTACAAATACTGACCGAATCCTCACTGGGGTGGGGGTTGAGCGAGCCAATCACCCAGCCCCTGGAGTTTTACGTTGTAAAGCTGAATGGCTGTAAGTGCCCAGTGAAAACTGAAGATTTTGCCAAATAGCCTCTATATTTATTTTTGCATAAGGGAGAGAGAACAGAAAGACTCTTTCTGCAGGGTCATATTTTATTGACAATTCAGTTCCCTTCTTTATTATACAGTTATTCATTTATTTGATAAAGAAGATTTCGCAAGTGAGAGCGTTGTAAACACTTCACCCTTCATGGCTGCATTTTGTTGCTATCCCTTCTATTGTTACAGTAGGGAATGCGTAAAGGGGTTGGTGACCTCTCTAGTATCTTAAACCGTACTCTCCTTTGGGAAGACATATTATTGTTGAGGAGACCTCGCACTTCTTTGACAATCACTTGAATAACACAGAAATAAGTGACTTGTTGAACAGAGGCCGGCGCCTCTCTCAACTCTGTTTTTATTGAGGTGAATTGAATTGAATGCTCCATTGAGCATCACAGCTTATGGTATGGACGCAACTTTTTCGCTAAACTAGGATCGATTGGTAGCTATTGTCCCTCCTTCGAACCAACAGCTATCACGCCGTTATTTGGTAAGCACGCCTAGGGCAGAGATGTGGTGAGCATTAGTTGCAATATACAGTACTATCCAGAGGTATTTCAAGCTTCTGTGCAGTCAAAGGTCAACTTTAAATGACGATTGGGGTTGTTGTTATGGCAGATCCTGACAGTGGTCATTTAGACAATTTTTTGTTCGTTTACTGTGGAGTTTTTGATCCTGTACATTTTATTAACTCTGTTATAACTATTCAGTTCATTCCCGGTGTTGAGATATGGACATCCCACCTTGAAACAGGTTTAGCCAAGCAGTGAAGACTTGAGCTTCTCTTGTTGAGGTTTCATATATCTTTTCCAAAACGCCATAATACTAAAAAGGGCACCTGGTCATTTGTCTTGTAAATCTGAGGAAATAGCAGAATAAGCATGGTTCTGCCTTTCTGGTAGCAGTGTTCTTAATGGCCATGCAAGAGTAACTTTCCCATAACTTAACGAATAAATTTGGCATGATTCTGATGAATGCTCTCACTGTGTGACTATCCTTTAAATGATCAGAGTTTCACTTTTGATCGTCCGTTCACATGGGTCTAGCAACTTTTCCGCTTGCCATGGAAGTTTTCAAGTTTTTTTTATCATTTTATATCTTTTATTATGTCCATGAGACTTGGAATAATTAGTGAAATGGTATTTTGAATACCATTTATCTTATTTCGTGTAAAATAGCAAACAATACAAGAATTGAATACTAGTTTATTGAAAATAGTTTTTATCGTAAGATCTTCCAATGGCTCTCAAATTTTCGT
>NC_089753.1:55425366-55722866 GCF_040412425.1 Macrobrachium rosenbergii
TCTTAACCAGTGATAACCTATACGTCTACCGCACTATCTTCCCTTTAGAGTAACCATATACACATAAATAGTTGTTTCCCAGTGGGATCTATAATCTACATCATCATCATCAGTCAATTACGCCTCCGCAATAGTAGTCTTACCTTGAAATGTGAGCCTAACGCACCACAGGATTAGGCCTTTCCTAGGGATAATCACTTCTGTACACTATCAAATTCAACTAACGAATCATGTTATGCTTTAAATAATGCCTGATTTCGGTATTAAAAAATGAAGAGCAAAACGAGAATCTTCCCCGGGGAAGAAAGAGGAAAATGAAGTTGATAGTCCCAGATATTCACCGTGGGGGTTTGTGTGTGTTCTTGTGTGGAGTCAAGTCCGTGGGCGCAATCTGGCCGGTGTCCAAAATTCTATAGCCTCTGTGACCTGAAAACTTCAATAGTATAAAGGAAAACTGATGAAGCTGCGATGGAACGAGGTCGACGAAAATAATTTCAATGGCAAGCAATTAGTTAGGAGGGGATAAACACACGTGTGGGTTTCTGAAGAGAACCACCCTAGTCACACCTTAATCTCAGCGTACAGAAGTCATGACAACTTAAAAGCAAACCTCTCTAGCATTAAATTTTCCGGACATTTTCTTATCTTGAGATTTGTATTAGCATTAAATTTCCGGATATTTTTTTACCTTGAAATTCGTATTAGGCTAGTTATTCCCTGTAGATTTTCAGTGTAAATTATATCTCCCCCTTCACTACACCCAAAAAAAAAATTACTATTGTCGACTACCATTACTATTGTTTCTATGTAAAACTAACGCACGCACACAGACCCAGTATTACGAAACTTCCGCGCAACGTTTCATTTGTGTGCCGGTAGTAGATAACAGTGTGATAAATCTATAAAACAATGTTTCTCACATCACCTGCCACTCGAGAAAATCTCTCTTCTCTCCTACCGCGCTGAAGTCATCTTCCCTAGTGCTTATGTTCTTTTTAACAGCGGGTTTATAAATATGACTGTTTACGTATTTACTGCTGCATTTATCCCTGTGACTGCTGTGGTGTATGGTGGGCCCTAACCCTGCGCCAAGAACGAAGCAAGACACCTATTTTGCTCTTTCCGTAGCAAAGAAGTTGTACACCTATATTATTCGACTGTCACACAAAGATTTCCATTTCGAACTTTGCAGTTTTGTCTTCGCGACTGATCAATAATTTTAGATACATTTGTCGCCTGTCTACGAGGCGGTTTTTTTTTTTTTGTTTGGTGGGGGGAAGAGGAAAGTAGACCTAGCTGACTACTTACTGAACTATACTCATGATACACAGTTTCTATTAATTCTCTCTCTTTCTACAAGAAGAATACTGTCTTTCTGTGGGAGCAACCTAGCAACGGGAGAGGAATCCCACAACCGCTACATTATACGTCTGGCAAAGCCGTTCAGCTACCGCTACTTACCCTACTACTTACCAATGGTAACCTTCGACCATCACTTTGTAATATAAATGTCATTTACGTGATTAAGAATTAACACTTTTAAGGGATAGTCAAATGAGGCCTATATCTAGGGCGACATAGCATTAATTGTTTCTTTGTGTACAATCGAGAAACATGTCTGTGTACAAGTGTGTTAATCGTCAGGCCTAAAGAGTACATCCACAATCCATCAACACAGTGAAAGTTTATCGTAATAGATAACGGTAATTGAACAGAGAAACAAAAATCAATAACCAGTTCTTTGGTTAATTTCCACCTCGATCTTAAATTTTGTCTGCCTGCGCCTAGTAAAGCCGTAGATGGACCGGAGCCGCTGCTACGGGCTGCTGACCTTCATAACTGTAGACATTTTGGCAGGTCGGGGTACATGTAGCAAGAGGTGCAGCTTCAAAACTCGTCTTGCGCAGAGATAGGATATGCTACACTGAGAAAGAGTAGTCTGACAAAGACCGATCTGGCTGGCATTGCAACACAAACTTATGCAATGTAACCGGCATGCCTCCTTGACCCCTTAACCAATTTTAAGATGTATGGCGATCTTAGAGCCAGTACTTGCAATCGTTCAAGTTCAGCGTCTCAGCGGATTGCCCTGCATTAGAGATTGCGATGGTTGTCATACCAAGAACGGCGCCAGTGATCTCAAAGAGTTCCGATGATAGTTTGTGATCTCATATCACCAATCTATCGATTATCAAGACCTTGTAACAGCCACATTCGCTACCGTGTAACCATAAATTATGGCCAGTCCAAGTGTGCTCCACACACACTGCTATAGTCTGGTTAGTAATGAAAGTATCTAGTATGGGATAGTTCAAAGGGACTGACCAAACGAGCATTCGACTATTTGCAGTAAAATCCCACACGATATACCTTGTGCGCTCGAGATTCTTAGTTAGCGGGGAAGGGGCGCAAATCCCATAGTTCATCGTAAACTTCTACTTAGGAATTTTTCTTATAAGTATGTTTGCAAGATCAATGATCTTTTAATACATGTCTGCTGTATGCATTAAAAGCTTGAACAAGATTGAAATTTGAACGTTAACAGGAATCGAATGGCAAACCCGAAAACTTCCTAAAGACAATAAGGCCCATGAGGTGGGTATTAACATATGGTGCCAGGAACGCAAAACTTTGTATCAGTAGCATTACAAACTTAATATACATATCAGTACCTTCTTTGATAAGTTTTGGGAACAGGGCAGAAACTAATGACCTGCACTTTCATTAAATACCAGTGGTTAGAAAATACTCAAGACGATATCAGATTCGACACTGTAAAAAAAAAATAGAAAAAAAGTCCATATTCAGAAAAAAAGTTTAAGATGTTTAACCTCGAGCCTTGGCTCTAATGGCAGATCTGTGCAAATGTTTCTTCGTCAAACAAAGAACCTCTTGACTTCCTTAGAATGCTTCCATGAAATTAAATTCCCAGGTTAATACTTACAATCCACAGAAAGCCCAAAGTCTTGGATCAGTTAAAAATAAAAAAATGTCTTCTGTATCCAACACTTGAGATACGTACCACCTGCAAGGCCACTGACTGCTCTTGCAAGTAAACATTGACACATGCTGCGTGTGACCAGAATCACAAATATACCGATTAGTGGTTTTTCAGTACCTAGAGTGACTTACTTGATGAACCAACCCGTGCCCTTCAATAGTATAAGGTTCAAGGTACATGGCATTTTGATTAATTATATTTATGAATTAGTTTTGAAATGGTGCTGCGGAGTGACTGCTTAGCTTGGATGAGTCTAGTTGGGTATAAGAATGGATAAGTCTAGTTGGGTATAAGAATGGATATGTCTAGTTGGGTATAAGAATGGATATGTCTAGTTGGGTATAAGAATGGATATGTCTAGTTGGGTATAAGAATGGACATGTCTAGTTGGGTATAAGAATGGACATGCCTAGTTGGGTATAAGAATGGACATGCCTAGTTGGGTATAATAAGTCGTTTAAACTAATATTCACAAATTTTTGTAATGCAAGTGTTAGGTACATCAGATACTTTTTAAATGTTAAAATCAAATTGTTCTTTACGGCATGTTACAAAAAAATTTGTATCTGACCTTCATATAATTGCTTGTTACATAAATGCGATTACACGCTAAAGATAAAAAAAAAAAAAAAAAAAAAACAATCAGTTAAAATATAAAAACTAAAAATCTTTATTAGAGGTTGTCTCAGAGCCAGTACTAACTTTAAAGTCAGACCTAAACTCCGGTTGCAGGTTTCGTCACTTCGTCCACCTCATGTTAGTTCTGGTCGAGATTTATAATGAAATTGTTGTTTTGATATTCAGACTAACTGAACCTGTCGATATATTATCCAAAGTTTATTACGGCTTCTTCCAATTTTCGGGGAAGTATTTCCTTTAAATTCTAGTAAAATCTACTCTTGAGATTCAAAAACCTAACTAAAAACAATTGAAAGGTTTTTAAATGAACTGCATGAACAAGACTAAATTCAGGGCCGAACTAAGATTCACAGCTTTTAACTTAATCAGTTACCGAATCAAATCCGCAGGCTAGTACCAGAGGTAAGATGTTTTGGTTTTGTAAAAGCAAGCCCCCTCTGACGTACGGCAGACTTAGCGTTGGGAGGTACCCATAAGGTCGTATAAGGAGGAACGATTAGCTTGCAGTGTTTTGTTCGAATATTCTTAAAAGAGGAAGGATTCTTACCCCTTATTTTCGGATGTAAACAGCAGTTACCAGCAGAGTCCTGAGCAGTCAACGGGTCTTCATCACGGGGAAGTAACACTAGCCACCCGAGTTAACAAATCTGAAGATAAAAATGAAGGCACAACTTAGCACGTTTATCAAATCAAAAGCGTTGTCTTGTGTCCTTACTTATTACGTTACGGACGGCATGCAGACTATGAAAAAAATAATTAGAAAAAGAATGAGGCCATACCTCCACCAATGTCATACCCTAAATCGATTGTTAGTTGCAGAGATCCATTTATTCCTCTCTCAAATTGTAATCGCTTTCTGTAAGTCACGAAGTCAATTACAATAAAAAAAAAACCACGCAACTTTCTGCGTAACTCTGCCAAAAAGCAGACGACTAACCACAAACACACGCAACTACATCCATACCCGACTAAGTACTTTGTAACAATCCCAAATACAGATTTACCCAATATTCAATTTTTAATAAGTTCAACGAACAAACATCCTTACTCACCCACAACCAACTGCACACACAGCCTAAGACGCTCGTAAAATGTAACCAGTTCAACAATAGGGACTGTCGGCCCCTCACTATTGTATTACACCTTGAGAATGAGTTAGACGCTATACTCTTCCGGCGAGACTAGCATTCAGCAGCCAAGGATGACGACAGTTACTATCACTCGTCCCACCATGGACCCTCAAGCCATTCGACGACTGGTCTGCAGGTAACAATAACTAGCTAAGAGCGCATTTTACGTCGTAAGTGATGACGGGATTTTAGTAAATGATGGTGAGTGTAATGAAAACATTAACGCTGCACTAAAATACATCACGCATAGGAAATTGTAGTTTGGGAAGGCATACGCATTTGAAATAATACTAGTGACCGACTATTCACGTCAGAGTAATGACAAGAGTATGAACAGAAACTGTTAAGTATTTGTTTGAGGAGAATTGCAATTGCATTCAACCGAACACGGAAAAAGTAGGAACGTTTTAAGCAGTTTCCTCAGACTAAAATCTAAACAGAGGATAAGTAGACAAGAAAATAACGCAACACTAATATTTCGGTCTTTAAATGAGGTTTTAATGATTTCCCTCCCGACTGAGAGGAAAAGGTAATTTTTAAAAAGCTCCGTCTCATCGAGCAACCGCTCCTTGTCTCTCTCGTTGGAGAGACGTGTGTTATGACCACTAGACGAAAGAGGTCCGTGAATTTCAAGCACAATACATCTAGTTATAAAATCTGTGATGTAGCGAGTTGAATAACCGTATAACTTCGTACACTAAATTTTAAATGTACCCAGAGTGATAGCGTTATTTGTCGTTTCAACGAATTCTTCAAACGAAGACACTCAAGCCCCCTGTAATTTTACGCCAGCTGGTTAAGCGCTCTCTCGTCTCCCGCTCCGCAGCAAGCGAATGCTTGAATTTCTTCAAGGAAACAGAAGATTATCAGGAATTTTGAAACGGTGGGTCCAAGGTCAGCCAAGGCTCGCTGCGGGCTGTAGGGCGTTTAGTCATTATATAGTCTGCGCTCTAAGGGTTGTGCAATGTCTTGGGCGACCTTTGGGGCATTGATTGCTCGCCCAGGTTTCTGCCTTTTGATTTTCTTTCAGTATTCGTTGAACTCGCTTTTAAGTGGTCATGTGTACCGAGTTGTCTGTACTTATGCTCAATGTATTGTAATTGTACAGTTAAGAGTATGAAAATCAAGTCGCAGTGCCACAAGCCTCGGATAATGCACTAATTAGAAATGCATAGCGTCAGCAAATTCACTAATAATTTTCTAACGATATAAATTTTAAAGGATATCCCTTAATTCGTTTTATCTAATCCCTCGTTTCTGGAAGAAGTTGAATATGGTACAAACGCATCTGTGAGCGCTGAAAATTAAGGCTTTAAAACAGTAAAATGATGTCATTTTCAGTTTTGTCCCAATATTTTTCTTGTAACGATTTCTTCAGGAAATGTTCAGTTCTCCGTGCTCTTCGGGTTTTGGAATGGGACAGTTCAGCCAAAGTCACAGAAGTCGAATATTACAATTTCTGTAACTAAGAGTTCTAATATACACGTTTTTTTTTTTTCTTTTGACCTTGATGGCTCACTTGAAATAGGCCCGATAAGCCATGGCAGCTACCACCCTCCATAGATCTATTGGATAGCGTTCTGTAAGGCAAAGACAAAGCCGTAATGATTGCAGGTTGGGTGAGGGTGCCCTAAGGACCAATATGTGTACTTACCAAGAGCATCGAGTATTACACTTGTCCTTCACACCGTTCAGGACCATAGGCGAAAGGAGTTAACGTAAACACAATAACTGGTTCCTCCCCCACCCCCTTCCGCAACCATTTGAATTCGAAAATTCACACAACGTTCTACAAAGGTTCTGTGAAACTTATGTCAGTAGGAAAAGATTACTAACGTATGTAGTAATCTTTCCAGTTTTCATTTGAACAGAAAAAACTGTGTGCAGGTCATGTACTGTTATTGCGATAACAATTCACACTACAGATGAGGTTACATGGACGGTCACGAATTCAGTCAAGGGCAGTGCAAGTTAGGCTGGCATAAAATGAAGAAAGAGGAACTGACTGTTGTGCGGATACTTTGATACGAAGCTTGGTTGCTGGATGAGGAGGAAAACAAGAACCAGAATCTTTGCGTACAGAATTGATATTAAGTTACCTTTAGAGCAAGTCAGTCTCTCGGAATTTAGCTGAAATTATCAATCCTTTGTGCCTGGACAGAGTTCGGAGTTTATTGCGCTGCAATAAAAACCAGATAAGCGTGCTCTGAATAGGTGATGTAGCATTAATGAAAAGTTACATCACAATGTAATCATTTTTCTATAACGGTGGGAGACGCATTTTGTTTAATAATTTTGTTGTTGTTGTTGTTGTTGTTGTTGTTATTGTTGCTGTTGTTGTTGTTGTTGTTGTAGCCAAAACGAGTGCCTGGGAATAATCTTATTCAGAGAATTATTCGTATAAAGGTTCGTTCCGTCTGTCGAAAACTCGAAACAAAAGGCTATAAGGGAAAAAAATAAAAATGCTTGAAGCAGACACTATTATTATGTATATGGAACAACACCAAACATTAACTAAACTGAGAGAGCCAGTTTCCATTATTGTGCCGAGTACCAAAACTGGTGGCAAATATGAAGTGGCACGTGTTTCCGAAGCCGATGTCGCACGCGAACGAACATGCGAGAGATCTCTTTTGGCTACTTCGTGCGAAGTTTTACGGGAAAATACTGAGAGATGCCAGGAAATGTGCTCGCGTAACTCTGCTTTCTGTTTATCTATTCTTTGCTGTTTGTTTATCTACTCTGTTACATTATGAAATTGCCATCAGTATTTTCGCCGTTATGTTAAGAGTAACATGAACTGGTTCTTCATGAATTATGAATATAAACGAAAATATAATACTTTCCAAATCTAGAACAGTTCCTTCGATTTCAAATTCCTTCCATATGAACTTCCAAATTCTCAGTTGGACATGAACTGATGTATTCTCGATGGCGTAATGATTTAGTTTATCTTGAGTAGAAATTTTTGTTAGTTCCCGAAAACTTCAACAATGTACGTGATTTACTGATTATGAACAATCTTCTTTTATCCGTAAATATAAGAACAGTAGTTTTTAGTTTAAAAATTTGTAGTGGCGCTGACTTGACTCCTCAACTAGCTGAATAGAAACTTAAAATAGCAGTTACACAATTATTTCTTTTATCAGAGTTTTCGACGCAAAGAATCGGTTTTTTTTATTGCTGTCATCACAAATTCAGGTGTTTAAAATTTTCCGATTTATCAGATGTATCGATGACAAGATTTTTTATCTGAATTTTTGAACATCAATCAGTTTTGAACTGTGGTTGAGCATGATAAACGGCGCAGAACAAACGACGTTTAGAAACGAATTTCGAAAAGTAAGCTCTGAATACATTATCCACTTTCCTGTTACAAATATTTCATTCGAAAAAAGATTACTTATCAGGCCGTTGACCTTCGCGATACTTGAAAACATGCCAATGATTTTTCTCTTCTAGACTATGTTATCTGTCGTAGGAAGTGATGATTGGATCAAAGAGTTGCTAAATTTAACTTTAAAAGAATGTCACTCTTTCTGTCAGTTTGGCGCCTCTTTTCAATTTTCTCTTTCTTTCAAGTTTTTTCCCTTTTTCACTTTTTTACCAGCTGCAACGTTCAGGACTTTGTCGTCTGAAGGACTGACGATTTGGGTTCGAAAAGCTTATGCGGAAGAACATTGCATTTCGTAAAAGTTATTGAATCAGTTGCATGCCTGATTGTCTGTCAGCCAATCAGTTCCTGCGGTACCCCGGGGGGGTGGGGGTGGGGGAGCATAGGGCCTCGATGAATTCTCGCCTCAAGTGTCTGTCCTGTGCCAGATCCCTGAGGTCATCACAACGTGGCGACATTTTTCTCTCACTTCCCCCTTTCCCTTTGGGGTGCCTCTGTCATTAGAGCTGTGCAAGGGGAAAATGATACATGATTCGCGATTTTGATATGGTGTGTGTGTTTAGGTATGTATGTATGTATGTATGTATGTTTGAGAGAGAGAGAATGAATAATAACTAGAACTTGTAAGTGTAGTACGATTCTATCCATTCCGGGGGTAATTACCTAGTCGAGGCTTCCTGGGGACTGGGGTCTTCATTTAAATGTTTATTGAGTGCAGTGGTGTCATGTGTGACATTAGAATGCCGTAAGAAGTCAGCGTTAAGCTTCTGGTGAAATCGTCTCGATTTGTTTTCAACTTTTTTGTTTGTTTCTAGATGCAGGGATAAATTTTTCAGCATGCATTGTGTCTTGTCATATTTATTTAATTTCTCCTCCACTCACTCTTGTGTTCATCACATTCTTTCCTGTGGGACACCTTAGCTCATTATTCTTTCATTTGCACCAACTGGCCTCAACAATGCCCTTTGTTCCTTTTAATCGATATTTCGAGTCTTTTATGGAGATTTGATTTTAATGATGCTTGTTCCCCAGGACCTATATAAATAATTCATAACGCAGCATTCCTTAATATGGAGGCCATTGTAATTATCATTTCTTTTATTTCCTTCCCTTCTAGTTTTCTGAAAAGAAAACTATTGTGCCGGCTTTGTCTGTCCGTTCGCACTTTTTTTCTGTCCGCCCTCAGATCTAAAAAACTACTGAGGCTTGAGGGCTGCGAATTGGTATGTTGATCATCCACCCTCAAACATACCAAATTGCAGCCCTTTAGCCTCAGTAGTTTTTATTTTATTTAAAGTTACAGTTAGCCATAATCGTGCATCTGGCAACCATATAGGCAGGCCACCACCGGGCCGTGATTAAAGTTTCATGGGCCGCGGCTCATACAGCATTATATCTAGACCACCGAAAGACAGAAAACTCGATTGCGCCGAAGAAACTTGGGCGCATGTTTTACTTGTTTTAATATCATGCCGTAGTTATGATGCCAAATAACTTCAGATTACTGTATTTGTTCATTCAACATCAAGTCGTCTCACACCAAAGTCGTAGCTTTAAAGAGAAAATTTTACTTTAAAGACAAAATTCTGAAAACAGGTCAGTGATCATTGCAAAATTGTTTTCAAAGCTCAGGCATGGATAAGCCTCCCGTGCAGACAACTTCCACAACATATACGTAGAATTTTCACCAGTAGCCAATCAGTACCACCAGCCCCTAAACGCTATACCATTCACACGTATCTTGCACGAACTCTTCCTCTCATATTCCTATACATATTTGACTAATTCCAACATCGTTTTTCTTCTGCAGAGTGTCAACTGGATGGCCACGACGGAAACCCCTAGACGTCGTCTTCAGCGACGTCTGTCTCACCATCGGAAAGAAGACGATTCTTTCGAGAATCTCTGGCGCCTGCAGACCTGGAGAAGTCTTGGCCGTCATGGGACCATCAGGTAATTGACATTTGGAGTGGCTGACGACGGATGGTAAGATATGTCTGGATAAGGAAAAGGCCCCGGAGGAATGAGTGAGGGGAATAGTTATTTCACTCCATAACTGTAAATGTGATAGAGGCTCTTGGAAAAATTATAGGAGCATAACATTACTTAGTTTACCAGGGAGGTGTAGGGTCTGCTTCTACGGAAGTCAGGCAGATGACGGAATGATTGATACAGGAAGAACAATGGTGGTTAAGACAAAGGAGAGAGAGAGAGAGAGAGTGTGTGTATGTGTGTGTGTGTGTCGATCATTTCTTTTAGAAAACAATTATGTGATAAATGTGAAAGAAAAAGGAAAAGGAGTTATGTAATCGGCACGCATGCACTTTGGAAAAGCTTGTGATAGAATTGGACTGTTGAGGATGTGTGGTACAGAGAAAAGTTACCAACAGCAATCGGAAGTTTTTGCGATAGAGACAAAAATAAACCTGAGACAAAGGTGTGTAATGTCCTCATGAGAGTTTTGATCTCTTAACAGTGGAGTAACTCGAGCGAGAAATCAGGAAAAGATGAACAGATATAGGTGCATAGTAGTTGAATAAAACTGGGTTGCAAATGAAGTATCGAATGGTTGATTTTTGCAGATAATGCAGCACCCATTATGGATAGTGAAAACAAACAGCACAAACTAGAGAAAGAACTTGGAAGTATTTTCCAGGGAAGAAAGCTGAGAGAAAAAGTAAGCAGGAAACCAGGAAGATGGATGAGCGAATGTTAATGGTGGAAAATGGAAGTGGTTGATCCACTTAGGTAACTGTGAGCGAATATCTTGGCTGATGGTAGGATCAGGGAAGAGATGAGTCACAGGATATACAAGGAAAGTAGTAGGATGTGAGCAGAAGACTAGCGAGAGAGACCGAGTGCACAGAAGCCAATGTAGGGCTTGTTAAGCTAAGTTTCCTTTTTGGAAGTGAAGTGTGGATGGCGTGTGTGCTAGTGAAGTGTGGGTGACGTGTGTGCTAGTGAAGTGTGGTTGACGTGTGTGCTAATGGAGTGTGGATGACGTGTGTGCTAGTGAAGTGTGGATGACGTGTGTGCTAGTGAAGTTTGGTTGACGTGTGTGCTAATGAAGTGTGGATGACGTGTGTGCTAGTGAAGTGTGGTTGACGTGTGAAGTGTGGATGACGTGTGTGCTAGTGAAGGTGGTTGACGTGTGTGCTAGTGAAGTGTGGATGACGTGTGCTAGTGAAGTGTGGATGACGTGTGTGCTAGTGAAGTGTGGTTGACGTGTGTGCTAGTGAAGTGTGGATGACGTGTGTGCTAGTGAAGTGTGGATGACGTGTGTGCTAGTGAAGTGTGGTTGACGTGTGTGCTAGTGAAGTGTGGATGACGTGTGTGCTAGTGAAGTGTGGATGACGTGTGTGCTAATGAAGTGTGGATAACGTGTGTGCTAGTGAAGTGTGGATGACGTGTGCTAGTGAAGTGTGGATGACGTGTGCTAATGAAGTGTGGATGACGTGTGCTAATGAAAGTAAAAAAAAGGTTGCGGTTGCTGAAGTAAATTGTTTGATAATTATGTGTGGTGAAAGAGGAATTGAAAGGGTTGGAAAGTTTAGATAAGTAAAAGTGGCAAAAAGTTTGATTTAGAATGACATGATAGAAACAATGAAGGATATGAAGTTGGTGAAGAGTGTGTATAATGAGGAATTGTTAGGAGGGAGGAGGAAAAGACTTACAGTAGATTGCGCCGGATAGATGACTAAGAAAGCTAAGAGGAAGACTGTCTGAATACATGAAGACCATTCTCTTGCTAGGATAGCTTATGGCTTAATATATATATATATATATATATATATATATATATATATATATATATGTGTGTATATATATATGTATTATATATATGTGTATTTATATAGTGTGTGTATTATATAACGTATATTTATATAGATATATAGGCTTTTATGTATATATATACATATATATATATATATATATATATATATATATATATATATATATATATATAGTTTGATAAAGAGTCTTCTTGTATATAGAAGAAACGAGAGCTACAGTAGAAAGGCTGAATCTTAAGTCCATGTGCACTCATCTTAGAAAGTCTACGGATATTTCCCACAACATTAGGTTTTCATGCTGGAACCGGTTAGCTAATTGTGTATTCTACTCTGTTTACTGTTACTGTATCGTTAAGGTTCTTACCTTATTGCACATAACTTCTTTCGTTGCATGTCTCTTCTGTCATTCAACGGTATGACAGAGCCTCCACTTGGAAATATATAATTATGCTATTGTGAATGATCAAAATGAAAATAATAACTGCGTGTTTTCTCAGAAATAATACAGTAATAATAATAATAAAAATAATGAACATTGTCTAGCTTACCTCTAGATTCCATCCCTTATCTTCCAGGATCTGGAAAGACGTCGCTGCTCAACGTGATCAGCGGTCGCCTCCGTCCTGCAAGTGGCAGTATATCTGTCAATGGCGTCCCTTTGAGCAAACGCCACAAAAGACAGATTTGTTACGTCCTTCAGCAGGATATCTTCTACACTGACATCACTCTAAGGCAGACTCTTGTTGTGAGTCCTCTCTCCAGTGCTGTATATACACTTGTTCTTGTCTTGAAGTATAATGGTAAAATATAATTTATATATATATATATATATATATATATATATATATATATATATATATATATATATATATATATATATATATATATATATATATATATATATATATATATATATATATATATATATATATATATATGTAAGAGTAATTACTCAGTATTATAGTTTACCAGATCATACTTACATTTATATTTTTAACCACAGAGAAATGAAACTTGGGTGTAAATCTTGACCAGTTTCAGCTTTATTTTTAAGTCATCGAAATAAAGCCGAAACCGGTCAGGATTCACACCCAGCTTTTCACTTCGCTGTGTTTAAGAGACATGTATAAATCAAGTGTTAGAGTAATACCATGAGTTTGACCAAAACACTTGAAGAAATGCAGCCTTAAAATATTCCAACAATCTTTGAAGTTAAGCTCTAAAGTGACTGTATGAAACATATGCATTTTGCATGCAATGCAGCCGTCATGACATGAGGTTAAAGTTTCTTTTTCCCTTTCATCACCCACAGTATACTGCTCTTCTCCGCCTGCCAGACAGCATGACTTACCAGGAGAAGATGAATCACGTAGACAATATCATAGAGATCCTTGATCTAAAGCGATGCCAAGATACTAGTAAGTATGGTCCATCTTTTATGACCCCTGTTTAGATTTATAAATTTAAAACCTCTCTTTCAGGATTTGAGTTCTGATTTAAAACTACAGAGCGTCTCTCTAAGGACTCGTGTTTTAATTTAGAACACCACAGCCTCTGTGAGATAAGTTCTTGATATAAACTAAAGACTGTAGGGCCTCTTTTTAAGAACTTGATTTACGTTTAGGGCAGAGTATGTGTAGAAGTGGTAAGCCTCTCTTCAATGACTTTGTGTAAACTAACGACTGTAGCGCCTCTCTTTATGGACTTTGTGTAGGTTAAGGACCTTAGAACCTCAAGTCTTAGAAGATTCCTGTTTAGATTTAGGACTTCAGGACCTTCTTTTAAGGATTTTTTGTACATTAATGACTGTAGAGTCTCTGTCAAGACTGCCATTTAGATTAAGGCCTGTAGAGTCTCTTTGTCAGGAATGGTTTAGATTTAGAACTGTAGAGATTCTTTAATGATTCTTGTTAAGATGTAGATCAACTGAGCCACTCTTTAAGGTTACCTGTTTTGATCTAGAACAGCTTGGCCTTGTTTGTCCATTTTCAGATGTAGAATGTAGAGCCTCAGCTCAAAGGCTTTATGTAGATAAAGATCTGTTTAGAAGTAGAATTGCAGAGCATCTCTTTAAATGATAGAAAGGAATGGAAATTCTCACTTCAAAATGGAAATACTTCTGTATAAACTTAGAACCACAGAACCTCTCTTAAAGTATCCTGTATAGATTTAGAACTGCAGAGCCTCTATTAAAAGACTCCTATATAGATTTAAGCACAAAGTGGAACCGCTGTAAGGATTACTGTTTATATTTAGGATTGTAGAGCCTTTCATTAAGGATCCTGTATAGTTTTAGGACTGCAGATCCTCTACTGTTCAACTTCTGTTTAGGTTTAAGACTTAGAGGTTCTGTTTAAGGACTTCTTCGTGGCCTTAGGACTGCAGTCTCCGTTTAAGGATCCTAAAGAAATTTATATCAGCAGAGTGTCTTAAGCTTAAGGGACTCCTGTATGCTTTTAGCACTGCAGAGCCTCTGTAAGGAATCTTATTCAGATTAGGGACTTCAGAGCTTCCCTTTAATAAGTCGCCCATAGATTCAGAACTGTTTTGTAGATTGTTGTTATGCTGTTACTGCACTTTTCTTTGTTACTTGTATGTTTTAAAGAAGCTCAAACAATAAAGTGTGTTACATTTCATTGTTTTCAAGATGCCATTCACTTCAAAAAAAGTTTTTGTTAACGTATCACAGTTTTGTAATATATTTTGAAGAAGGTGGAGTATCTGATACAGCCATTGTAACCCATCATATACAGATCCACCAAGCAAGCATACAATACGAATTTTGTATGAATTTAGCGCATATTGAAAACGAAAATTGCACTATAGGGAATTTCAACAAGATTTTCAATAAAAGTTAAACATACAGTACAGAAGTGTCTTTTATATAGCCATTTTTGCAACAACACCAACATAATCAGTGAGGAATGAAATGGTTTTAGCATCATCCTCAGAGCTCTCCCCTCAGGCACGCTTGCCCTTTGTTTCCACTGAACACTTATCTTCTTTGTCTTTATGTGTTACCTTCTTGCATTCTTCCTTCAGTCACTTTTATTCTTCCTTTCCCTCATGTAAATGAGACTTACCCTTGCTTCTCTTGCTTCTTCGTCCAGTCATTTCCACCAAACTATCCCTTCTCTGTCTCCAATAAAGGCTGCCGTGGAATTTGATCCGTC
The DNA here is from genome assembly GCF_040412425.1 of Macrobrachium rosenbergii. Taxonomy (NCBI): domain Eukaryota; kingdom Metazoa; phylum Arthropoda; class Malacostraca; order Decapoda; family Palaemonidae; genus Macrobrachium; species Macrobrachium rosenbergii. Next base: position 55,440,498 of record NC_089753.1, read on the forward strand.
CATTTCAGTTTCTCCGTTCTACCCGGAGCTTCTTATCTCTCAGTGTCCTCCTTTTTTAAAATGTCTGAGATTCTGACCGATATACGGCAACTCGCCAAACCAGTTTCGACCTTTCCTCTCTGGAAACCTTTGCGGGACGCTTTAAGGAACACCCGATATTAATTAATGTTGAAGCGCTTTCCTCTGACGCAGTTGTTCACTTTTTTTATTCACGTTTTCAGTCTGTTGCCTCAAGTCCTCCCACTTACTCCTCTTTCTTCTTCCTTGGAACCTCGCCCCTTTGTATTCTTTATATATATTCTTCCACATTTATTGTTTTTTTTTTTCTTAAAACTGAACTCTTGAACTTTTTTGTCGCAGCCTCAGCGCCAGAGAATCTCTCCCGCGTACGCCACCTGTAAAAGCCCTCTTTCAACATGCTCCCATTGTCCCTTCAGTGCGTGTGCAGAAAACAGCAGTGGGTCTTTCTCACACCCTTTCCCAACTACTGCCATCTTGTCAGGTGTCCTCTTCATGGGTCCCAATAAGTGAATCCAGGATACCTTTAAACTCCTCAGGATAAACAAAGAATAGAAAATCATATTACATATCTCGCGTATTTTGGTTGCTTCTTTTGTGCTACATTATTATTTTGGGCAAAAAAAATAAAAGCCTTCTTAACATATATTCAAATGCTTTCTCGTTTAGTATTGCCTTTTATTCATTTTTGTTTGGCTTTCGTCTACATTTTCATGAGCTTAGTATCCTGTCAAATCAATCAGCATCAGTATCCCCTAACTATTTTCCTTTTCTATTTTTTATCCTGCTTTATTTGGGCCTGAGATAGATGGAAGAATTTATTTCTTTCTTTTTGTTTAGAGGCATTTAACTGCACCCTTTTGCGATAACGTCCATTGGAATAATGGTCTCGAAAGAAAAAGAGTTCTGTATCTTTTGACTGCGATTATCATTCCGTTCAGGTATTAGAGGTTATCTAGCATCAAACTGAAAGTACCAGACCATAATTCACTCCTTCTTTGCAGATATTGGAAGCATAATGAACAGAGGTCTGTCCGGAGGAGAAAAGAAGAGAACGAGCATTGCCTGTGAACTTCTCACCAATCCTTCCATTATGCTCTTGGATGTAAGTTCTGCACCACTAAAAATTAAGTTAAAAAAATCTCCAGTTAGCTTAAGAATTCATACACAAAATGGTAGTAGCTCTTGACAAAAGAAATTCAGTGAAGACTATCTGTTATTTTATTTTTTGTTCTTGTTAAAATTTCAGAATCTTTATTCAAATACACCAGTGTACAATCTCTTTCACACAAAGGAATAAACATATACGAGTATATATATATATATATATATATATATATATATATATATATATATATATATATATATATATATATATATATATATATATATATGTGTGTGTGTGTGTGTGTGTGTGTGTGTAATTGTAATTGCCACAGTGCCCTCTTAACTTTCTCGATGCTTCGTGCTTTTTTGGATACGCTTGTCACTACCAAGCCTTAAGATCCATGTGCAAGAAATATGAAGAAATTCTGATGTCCGGTAGTGGGAAATAAACCTGGGTCCCCTAATCAGAGCGAGGTACCATTGTGGTCAGGTCGACAATGGTATCTCGTTCTGATTGGGGGACCCAGGTTCGTTTCCCACTACGGGACATCAGAATTTCTTCATATTTCTTGCACTTGGATCGTAAGTTAAGTTAAGTATACCTTAGTTTAACCAGACCACTGAGCTGAATAACAGCTCTCCTAGGGCTAGTCCGAAGGATCAGACTTATTTTATGTGGCTAAAAACCTATTGGTTACCTGGCAACGGGACCTACAGCTTATTGTGGAATCCGAACCGCATTATACCGAGAAATGAATTTCTATTTCTATCACCAGAAATAAATTTCTCAGATTCTTCATTGGCCGGCCGGAGAATCAAACACGGGCTCAGCAGAGTGCTAGCCGAGAACGCTACCGACCCGTCCAACGAGGAACTATAGGCTTTGTAGAGACAAGCATATCCAAAAAATCACGAAGAATCGAGAAAGTTAAGAGGGCACTGTGGCTATTACAATTACAAATGTATCTGGTAAAAGTGACCAGTAGATTCTACATAGATATATATATATATATATATATATATATATATATATATATATATATATATATATATATATATATATATATATATATATACACATAAATTGCCTCTGATACATGCTGTGAATACTCACTGGATATTCCTAGTAATACTGTAGCAACAGATGTGTCTTAATAAACTCTTAAATCTAAAAATAAGTAGATTTTTTTTAGCCACCTTTCCAAGCAATTAATTTCAGCCGCCTTACTAACTTGGACGAAAAAACTCCAAGCTTACCAACATTCTTGGACCAGTAAATGGATTAAAAGTACTCTTCTTCCTGTATTCTGGCTGATGGTTGAATAACAATTTGTGCCTTCTCGTTTCTATTTACGAACTTGCCCTACCCAGTGATTATATAACAATTCATTCTTCTTCCTTCCCATTTAGGGTACAAAGTCAGTGATTATATAACAGTTTTACCTCAGTGATTATATAGCAGTGCTTCTCATAACTTACCTCTAGTCTTGATTACATAACAATTTAATCTTCCTCCTTCCCATTCAGGAACCAACCTCAGTGATTATACGATAATCTTGACCCTGTCTTTCCATTTGTAAACTCATCTCATTTACTCTATAACAATTACCAGTATTCCCACTTTTACCCAGTCACCCAGTCAGAAATCTATTTGAGTCTTCTATAACACATTTTTCCACTTTCTTCCCGTTTACAAAATTTTTTAAAGATTGTATAACAAATTTTCCACTTTCTTCCCATTTTTTACTTACTTCAGGGAAAAATTTCACTTTGATACACTTTTTTCCCCATTTAAGAACCTAATTTATTGATTAAATGGCATTTTTCCACTTTAATCCCATTTAGAAACCTACTTCAGTGATTTAGAATATATGTAGTTTTTCCACTTTCTTCCCGTACAGGAACCTACTTCAGTTATTAAAAAACAACATTTTTCACTTTCTTCCTCAGTGGTAATGAGAGTGTTCTCCCTTCCTGCTAAGAGAAATCCTCTGGCCTTGATTATATAACAATTTATTATGCACTTCCAATTGAGGCACCTACCTTATCGATTGCATAACAGTTTATTCCTCTTCTTTTCCTATTAGGAGCCTACCTCAGGTCTTGATTCCAGCACAGCACACAGTATTATGACCACTCTGAAGCGGTTTGCTGAAAAGGAGAACAAAACGGTCATTGTAACACTTCATCAGCCATCCTCGCAGATCTTCTATATGGTCGATCGATTATTATTGCTATGCAATGGACAGGTGGGTCTTGGGCATCAAAACACTTGTTATCAGAAACATTTAACGTGCTGTCGGAATGACGACACAAAATAGATTCGCAAAATCTGAATGAGATGAATCTTTTATATGGCTTAATGGTGAAACATTGAAGCAATATGTCATACGTAGGGAACAGCTTTATATCAGTATTTAAACCCTCATATGCAAATTCTTTTCTTTAACAGAATGCCTATTTTGGAAATACAAAAAAAGTGGTTGAGCATTTTGCCAGAATTGGACTGCCTATTGCCCCCCATTATAACCCAGCAGATTTCATATGTGAGTAATTAACGAGAAAGGTTATCTTTTAAATTATCGTATCTCATAAAAACGAGATATTTCGTTCCAGATATGTGTGTATAACGAACGAAGTTGTAATTATGGTAATGTTAAGGCATTGTTGACTGAACAGACTTGTCATGTACAGTATTTTTATAGTGCAGAGTTTGTCATAAGCCTGTCGCCTCTTTCCCCTGTCCAATAAATGAATTGATATTTTCGAACAGTGGAACAAGTGAAAGGTCCCAAAGAAGTACAAGAGAAACTAATCCAGAGTGCCAAGGAAGGAGTTCAGATGTCCTTCAATCTCCAGCAGACGGTGACCCTCCCAACGTCTCCTTCCATACATTCGTTTTACTCCAAGTACCTCTCCTTGCCAAGTGTTCCTGTTTCCTCAGGTAAGCAAACAAGGTGCTACGACACCTCCTGCCTGTGTTCATCTCCATCAAACCAACCATTTCTTCAAAATAGTCATGTCTTGTACAGTGATTCAATCAGCAAGTGTGATGTTAATACTTAGCTAGTTGCCCAGAAGAGGCAATGAAGATAATTATTTTTCAGTAATCATTGTTTTTCATGTTTTGTTTTCTTTTCATTTTTTCCAGATGTAGAAACCAATGAAAATCTATGGGATGGGGACTGCACAAACTTTCAGCAATACACAGGTTACCACCATACTTGTCCCACCGACATTTCTGTTACAATAAATGTCAGCAAAAAAGAATCTCCTGCTTACAATAAAATAGGTATAACGAATCCCCCGTGTCTTGTTGGAAACCTACTCTTATGACTGTGTTGCTGACGTTGCATATTAATCATAGTTTTGATGCTTAAGACTTGACATCACGGAGTTTGACGTAATACTGTGACAGATATCTTATACAATATGTGTGCATTGCTCATCGCATAATGTTTTTGTCATAATATTTACCCCGCTCCTTCGTTTCTTCTCATAGTTGGTGAAGAAGAAGACAGTGGAAGGTCATCTTGGTCAGAGGAGACTGAAAGTGAAACGTCAGCTTCAAGTTCGAGTTATGAATCATTCAATGATCCTCAATGGCCGACCTCTTTCTTCACCCAGTTCAAGGTGAGTGTTAGTCTATCTCTCATCAAGAAAGCTTTTCCCCAAGAAATTTTGAAGCAGCAGATGGCAATATTCCTTTTCTTTCAAAAGCTGCAGAAAAGATAAATTCCAAAGTTTTATGTTTCTTTCAGTTAGTTTTAGCAAAAGAATTTACCTATGAGCTGTAGACTGAGGACAAGATTTTTATTTTACTCTTCAGTGCTTTCAATAAATTTTCACAGAAAGGTGGTTTGTTTATGAAAATATATTTTTTATATTTACATTAAACAGAAATACAAAACACCTAAATGTCTGGAAAGCCCAAGTTACAAAATCATATATTTACAGGTGTTAACGCACAGAAACTTCTGTGTAGCTAAGCCACTCCTTTTGTCGAGGCTAAACTGGATTCAGACGTTAGCTTTGGGTTTGCTAGCTGGCCTTCTGTGGTACCAGGTGCCCAGGAAGGAAGAAAATCTTCAAGATATCCAGGGATGGATGTTCTTCTCTTCAAGTTACTGGACTATGTTCTTCCTTTTCACTGCCCTGCAGTCATGTAAGTAAACCTGGGCAAATGTAAAGACTCATATTTGATATATGTGCATTTTGGTAGTAAATAACCAAGTTACTAAACTACGTATGAAATATAACCTTCTTTGTAGCTAAAATCAAATCTTTCTTTTATTTTCTAGTCCCAACTGAAAAGGAAGTGATAACCAAAGAACGTGCTAGTGGTTCCTACAGGGTGAGTGCTTACTACCTGGCAAAGATGGTTGGTGAGCTTCCACTCACAGTGACTCTTCCAACATTTTACTTTCTTATCTCGTATCCCATGATGGGGTACCACAGCTTCACAACTGCCCTTAAATTACTACTGATGCTTCTTCTTGGCACCTTGGTTGGACAGGTAAGAAATATATTCATTTTAATTATACTGTAAGGGCAGACTTATAGTCTTGCTTTGAATTTCATAAAATCTTTTTCTTCATATATTGTGGAAGACCCTTTTCACTATCATTCACATATGGAGATGAGGACATTTCATTATATGTAAGTAAAACTCACTGAACTTCAGAATTCATAAATATTGTGAATGTCCACCTGTACTCATTACCATCCTTCATGTTTGTAGAATGCAATCCAAAGGTATCTTTTTTGTATTTTATTCTTTTTGAAGAAAATATTGAATGTAGTGTAGTAATAGTAAATGTAATGTAATAATTTCAGGCAAATATCAGTTTAAAAGAATGTTAAGACTGTAAAGATCACCAAACTTACCGTCATCAAGAACTCTTTCATGTCAAATCGACCCTTTACTTGGTTTCTCACTATCATGGCTGTTTCTGACTTTAGTAGGTTCTGGGGTAAAGAAGGTCGGAAAATGCCCCCCCCCCCTAACCAAGTGTAATGAAAAATTCATGGAAAATTTTATATAACGAATTTCTTTCAAGTAAAACTATAATCTAGAGCTGTGAAAGTGTCTTCCAGAAAGTACCAAACTATTATTCAACATGTACACAGCTATTTTTCCAACAGTTTTCATTCGCCCTATTAGTCATTTTGCAATAGTACCCAAAAGATACACCCGAAAAAAAAAATTGTTTTGTCTGAAGAAAAGCCACCTTTGTGTTATTTCCTTATAACGTTACTTTGCTAGCCAACTGCTCATCGTACCTTCTTACCACCTGTCCAAGCCACCTTCCCGAGAAATCTCGGTCTATTTATCACCAGATTCTAGTTGAAGGATTGCATGGTTGGCATTAGGATGATTTATGTAGATGGTGGTTAACAGTGTCACTATGATATTTACTCTCCTCAGGAAAAGTAAAGTTCATTGGATATGCAAGGAAAAATTGTAGAACAGCAAAACAAGAAGAAAACACAAAGTGACTTCTTCATAAGTATTTGTGGTTCACTGAAACAGTATATGTTGACCACCATATGTATGTATATATATATATATATATATATATATATATATATATATATATATATATATATATATATATATATATATATATATATATATATATATATATATATATATATATATATATATATATATATATATATATATATATATATATATATATATATATATATATATATATTGAACTGATTTTTTTGGTATTTTCATGGGTTATTTCTTAGGAGTATCTTAGCATTTTTATTACATAAGGACTATTGAGATAATTGTCTTTTTGTGTAATTCATTGATTATTATATAGATTTCGTAACATGCTCTTGCTACCACATACTTTATCACAGCATATAACTACTACCAAGAAAATCTGTAGAATGAAAGATAACTGTATCCAAGAAATTCGTAACAAACTACAATCGAATGATTTCCCTCTCTTGCAGAGCTACGGCTTTTTCATTGGAGCCATTTGTGGAAACCTGCAAAGAGGCATCACGATCTCTGCTATCTTCACGTTTTTTACGCAGCTCTTTGGAGGATACCTGAACAATCGCATACCAGAATGGATAGACTGGGCTAGATACCTCTCGATAGTGCATTATATTTTCCAAAATATGAATATCATCGAATTTTCAAGTGGTGAAGGTCTCAGGTAAGGATATTGACAAAACTTAAGATATTTTTCAATATTTTTATATGAACTGCATGTTGAAAATGTTATATTTATGATTTAACATCTTTGGTAATATATGCTTTAAGCGAAAAATTAAATTGAGGGAACTCTCTCTTCTTTAGAGATTCTTGTGTAATGCAAATCTGAAGTAGGTGCTCTCTTGATCATGCATAGTATAATTGTGCTGTTTTTATATATTTAAACAAGGTTAAAGATAATTACAACTGTCTGTAGTTGAGCACTCTTAACCATCAGTGTTTTCCCATTACAGCTGTGTGAAGGGAAACTCCAGTTTCAGCTCTTGTGGAGCGAGCAGCAGTTCAGCAGAAAGTGACCCCCGGAACTTTATAGACGTGGAGGAAATCCTAAAAGCGAGAGGACAGACTCTCCCCCTGTGGGGCAACACAGCTGTCCTACTCGGGTACATGATAGTCACGAGGTTTCTAACGTACCTTGTGCTCAGATATTTACATAGGCCAAAATAGCTTTAACTGTCGTTAGACTTTCGAAAGTGAAGTTAGTATCGCTCCCGAGAGGGCTTCTACGTATTGCTCAGATTTTCCTTCTATTCAAGCACAGCACTAATGCAAAGCAATAGCTGAATTTCCCTTGTGTTTGAAATAAGAGAAAGATACAAGTGTGAGAAGCTTTAGCACTTTCGGCTGTGATGAATTTGATTGCTTCCAAAACTATGTGGATGGAAACAAGTAACAAACTTCGATTTATTTAAGATACTGTGCAGCTGGGTGTGTATGATTTAAGCAGTTACTACTGACTAGTGGTTTGCTGAAGTGATCTGCAGCTCACGGTATGATTTCCATGTGGGTCGCTGCTAGGCACGTGAAATTCTTAGACATATTGGAGTTGATCAGATAGTGTTATTACTTTAAGATCTATGTATTAACTTATTTATATTCTCCCAGAAACCCATGCATGTCTGTCTATTCTAAATGTGATGAATATTGTTATATATTTGTACGTTTTTAAGAAGGTAAAGAGTTATTGTCATAACGACTAAATGGTGTTTATTCTTTGTAAAGAGCTCATTATTTTAAGAAATAATGTTTTGTCCATCTTACACTGTATTGGAACACTGAAGCTGATGATTTCGAACTTTACTGACAGGCCACGTGTAGAACTGAGCGATAGTCAAGTGATGGTAAATGTACAGATAACCCATATCGAAACTGAGCATAACACTGCCTCTAGCTCTACTCTTTTGAGAAGTGAAATGCATTTTTACTTTGACCTTAAAGAAATTCCGTTTTTAGCTAACAAAGTATGTTGTCAAAGGCTAAGGTGTTTGCAGAAATGAGCAGGAAATTAGAGAGTTGGCAAATTTTTTTTTGCACTGTACGGTTCTGATTAGTGCTTGGTCTCAGGAACATAGGATGATAATTAAGAGGACACCTATATTTGAGAGATGGAAACTCACAAATTTTTTAGCCGTAAGATTTACATACTCTTATTCTGTGATAATGTAAATAGAGGAGGAATGGTAAGGTACTGTTGTAATATATGTTAAATTGAAACACTGTACAGCGAGAAAGAGCACTGTTGCAAACGCAGTATTTAACCAGTGAAACATGAGTGATGCAGAAGCAGTAAATTTACCCTGAACTGACTAGACACAAGTCTAAGAGGAATTCATAGAGCCTGGAACAGCTAAGAACTGTTGAAAGCAGAAAAGTAAGTTCCTTCACACAGGCAGCATGAAGAACATTCACCAGCCAAGGCTGTGGTTGTGCCAATATTTGTGACATGTTGAAGACATCTTCAGGTTGATCTTAGCTTTAGTAGGTACTACTGTACAGTTTTAGCCTGAATGTTTTTATATAGAATGGTTGGTACTGTAATATAACAATGGCTTCTACAGATACTAAAAAGATGTCATTTTCATAAACAATCTGATTGGTTGTAGATTAATATGGTGGGGAAAAGAAGCATGAAGTATTCGTAGGTTTTTGGTTATCCTTGTGGAATGTGCAGAATTTAATTTCTGTAAAGTATTTTATGATACATTTTGTGTGTTATGGAAAGTATGAGTGTTAATTTTTTGTGCTTCCTTGAGAATTTGATGATAGCCATGTTAGTTCATTGTTCTTGTAACTCCTGTCTCAGAAAGCCATGATAAAGTCACAACTTTAAATTAGTCTCCGACTTGGCTCTTGCATAAACTGACATGCAAACGGGTCCTAATGTATTATTTAAGCAGTTAGTATTCCATATCCTCTTTATGCCCTGCCAAACTGTATCATGCAATTGTCTCTTATCAAAACATGTTGTGCCATTTTGGGGAAGGAGTGGGGAGGGGGGGATTCAGTACCTGTGTGTTAATGCATACATAGTTCCAAATGATGTCCTTTCAGGAGTTTTGTCTTTGGCAGCCAAATATTTATTTTTCACTTCATTATTCAGAAACCAATTTCATAGCTGTCCTTAGCAAATAGATTTAGCACATTTGGCTGCTTTCCTTTTTCAGTTACTATACTTATTGGATGTCATAATCTCTGCTGAGTCTTTTGCAGTTAGCCAACAACAGACCCAGTTAAACAGGTAGATCTAATAGTCATTGTCAGGATATCTGTAGCAAATAAGGATTGCCCATCCAAAGCCAGTGTTCGTAATGCTTCCACTTAGTAAGCTATAAAATATTTTAATATTGTTTTTTTGTAGATTTGTTGAAACTTGAAGAGGGGTGGTGCAGAGCATCTTTAGGTTTATAAATTCCTTCAGCTGAAATGAAGGAATGACTGCGAAGAAAGGGGTGAATACTGTACAGGCATTTGCTTAGAAACTGCTCACAAAATACACTTTGGAAACTTCTTTCAACGTAGGGGTAATATACAATGCAGTCATTTTTATACAAGTATGAATTATGTTATCAAGTCTTTATGGGGTTTTCATGAGGAAAACGTGTGAGGTTCTCTTTTGTTACGTTAGTGTATGATAATATTATATTTGCTGACGTGATTATGACAAAGATAAAGACAACATGAGGCCAGTGCATAAAATGATTCATGTTACCACAACGTGAGGGCTTAGAACAATGCTGCCTTACTTTGATTATGTTTCATCACTTGTGCTTGATTTGCATGAACTATGAACCAGTCTAAATTTAAATGCATTAACATGGAAAACTGATGGTTTTAAGCATAAAGGATACTCTTTCAAGTGTGCACACAAATACGTAAATACATGTACGTGTATGTACATAAAATGCATATATATTTGTGTGTCTATATTTATAAATGTATATAATGTATATATATGTTTAATATACAGTGGTCTACATAATGTGTTGATGAGTTTGTACTTGTATGTGTGCAAGGTTGCATCTACAGTATAGCGCATATATGTGTGTGTGTATCTACCGATAACTTTGCATATCAGGATGTGGTCATGAGCTCGTATACATTTACACATACAGTACATGAATGCATGTCTACAAATAACATTATATTTAACTTCCTTTAACATGTATCCTCTCAGCTTAGTCCCTTGTCGGGATCGCTGTTTTTAATGAGCCTCCTGACCTGTTTGTATTTTGAATGGCTCATTTCCAAATTGGTTTTGGCAGATGTTTCATGGACAGATGCCCTTCCTGACTCCAACCCTCCCTATTTATCCGGGCGTAGGGTAAAGGTGGGCTGACTTGCCCCTAATACATACATACATATATATATATATATATATATATATATATATATATATATATATATATATATATATATATATATATATATATATATATAATAAATGTATACTGTATATGTGTGTGCGTGTGTGTATGAAATGTGTGTGCTTGGGAACGTGACTGTGTGTGAAAGAGTTCTGGGTACATTTAATGCATGCTACCATTTGCTGCTACATTCCAGTATTAAAGAAGTATATACATGTGCCTTGGATGCAATGTTATCATTAAAAATACAGTAGTTAAGTGACAGAACTGGATTCATTTCTCTGTCATGGGAGATGAAGTACATCATGCTTGACTAAAAATAAATTTGGGATTTATTGCTGACTGTATGTGTGTGTGTGTATATGTATATATATATATATATATATATATATATATATATATATATATATATATATATATATATATATATATATATATATATGTATATATATATGTATATATATATATATATATATATATATATATATATATATATATATATATATATATATATATATATATATGTATATATATGTATATATATATATATGTATATATATATATATATATATATATATATATATATATATATATTATGTATATATATATATATATATATATATATATATATATATATATATAATTGTACTTATGCACTGTACTGTGACGTATACTTGTACTGTATAATTGTGTGCGTGTGTTCTTGCGTAATATACATAGTATACCAAACGTGTGTTGGATATATATGCAAAATTATTAAGTTCATGTTCATGAGTCTACTTACCCTGATATATGTATGTATGTTTTTATGTATGCATGTATGTATGAAATTTCCTAGGTAGAAATGCATTTTTGAGAGTGCTGCCATTTCATTAAGTCATCCTAATTTTCTAGGATGAGTAAGTTCTTTCAGCCATGCTTGGCTACCATATTTAACATTCCCTTTGCGTAGGTAGGCCCACGAGAATCGAGAAGAATGTGTAAATAATTTGAGAAACTGTCAAGTCTCATCATCGTGGCATCGAAGGCTCAGGAGATTTTATGGCATGTGTCGGTGCCTCTTAACTTACTGTTTATTTTTGTGTGAGGTCATTTGTAACTGGTTTTAATTTACTAATGGACGACTACTTCTGACTTGTGCTTCTCTGAATTTTATTTTTTTTTTTATATCTTTTCGAAGTAAGGTCCAGAGTTCAGTTCCCGTCACTCAGAAAGTGTTTCCATTCTGTTTGATTCGTTCGCCAATTTATTTTTGTATTTGCAGTGGTGGTCATGATGAAAGTTGGGGCGTAATGACGTTTTCATTATTTGAAACAATTATTGACACTTTCTGACATATCTCTTTAGTGTTCATTCATGAATTTTTATTTTTTATTTTTGACCTGGTCCCCGTTTTCATTTTTTATTTTAAGTTGCGTTATGTAATTTAAAAGACTATTTGTCAGATAAAAAGAATTAATTCAGACGCTTTTTCTGTTTACTAAAAATTTCTGTAACAAGTTATAACACACCGCATTGACCAAAGATGTCATCATGTCACTTTTAAGCTATAGATAATCTGAAGTTCAACATGCAAAATGACTAAACATTCAAACTAACTCTTATTAAAAAAATCCATCGCCATTTAAATTAAATTTCATTTTGTCAGCATAATGTATCTCAAACGAATGATTATATACTGGATTATGTACATATATATATAATGTCTTAACTCTTCACATTATGACAGTAATGCAATTTGCTTGTACTGTTGATTCCACTTAGTGGAAACATTAAAGTGTCATAGAGAATATATAAACCCACAGCCTGCAGACTGTAACATATTGCTGCATCAAGAAGTACGATTGAATTGTATGTGATGTCAATTTTCATTTGTGTTAATGAACACGTGTTTAGAGTAAAACACACAGTTCACACTGTTATTCATTAGTTACATCGGTTCAGCCTGACTGCTAGAATCTTGTTCTTTTCATGGCCTACACAGCATTTCTCATATTTGTAACTTGTTATTTTCCGTTTGTGTGACAGCCAAAGTAAGCTGAATGTTGCGTTGTGAATATTTAGACATACAAGTAAACAAGAAGGACGGACTTGTAAGCAAAGTGTTCTTCTTTTGGTTTAGGAGACATTCCATAAGCTTCACAATTTTTAGCCTGTTTCCAAAGTATCGTGGATGCTTAGAAAACATCAGGTGTTACTGCCTGTAATTACTCCTGTGAAACTAACATCTACTTATTTGAGTTTCTTAAATAAGACTTCATTTCTGAAGCATATGATCCCAGTTTTTGTCAGACTGCTATAGAACTAATAGTTTGCAAGAACTTTACCATATTTTTTAATCTCAATATTGAAAAGATGTTGCAAGCTCACACTGACGAATAACTTTGCAAACCTTACTCATCCTGTTTATTTCTGAAGGACACGACATGTTACATTACATTTTTGTTTTATTCTCATAGTTCCTTTATTATCTGTTCAGAACACCAAAGCTCAATGAAAGGTCTTCTCAAACGAAACATCACTGTTGAACTTTGCATTTTCTGCTCCTTGAAATTTGACGTGATGACCTCATGTAGTTTGCAGAGAGTTTCTGGTTTGTGTAGTCTGCAGGGAGTAACTGGTCTCTTAGTAGTCTGTATAGAGCAGCTAGCCTCTGTGTATTCTCCAGAGAGTATCTGGTCTCTGCATTATCTGCAGAAAGCAGTTGGTCTCTTGTGTAGTCAGAAAGTATCTGGTCTCTGTGTAGCCTGTAAAGAGCAGCTGGTCTCTGTAGTCAGACAAGAGCAGCTGGTCTGTTTAGTAGTCCGCAGAGAGCAGTTGGTCTTTGTGTAGCCTGCTAAGAGCAACTGGTCTGTGCAGTCTGCCAAGAGCTGCTGGTCTCTGTGGAATCTGTCAGGAACATTTGGTCTCTGAGTAGTTTTTAGAAAACATCTGGTCTCTGTGTAGTCTGCCAAGAGCAACTGGTCTCAGTGTATCTGTAAAGAGCATTTGGTCTCTGTAGTCTACTTAGAGCAGTTGATCTTTGTGTAATCTACTGAGAGCAGCTAGAGCAACAATACAATGGAAGGGTTATATAACTGAAAATGATATCAGATTAATTTATTTATAGAAGTAATCAGGGAAGCGATATTAGCAAAGAAATGGTTCAGTGGGATCAATGACTTGTCAGTTTATTCCATATCTTGTTTATTAGAGGGTACCACACATAAAGATTGTGATTTATTTTTAAATGCTTATTTGTGTGTTATTTGAAAATCATTGACATGGCAGCTGAATGTTTACATTGTATGATTTAAGCCGACCTTATGTTATCAATTGGAGTGGCCTTTAGTTATGAAAAAGAATTACTTTTCCTCCTTGTGTTGGATTTCCTCATTGCTTCTTTGCTAAGACTCATTCCCTCTGTTTGACTCACCAAATCATAGAACCTAGACACAATGTACAGGTTGAATAACAAATGTATGGATATTATTGTTGTGTACTGTGTACAGAGGAAAACTTTTTCATCTTAAGAGAAATAAAGCTTATTTTTATTAGGAAGATTTTTTTTGTCACCTGAGCAGTGACTCCATAAATTTATTTATATCTTGTGTCTAATGACCATAAACACGCTCCACCATTGCCCAGTGTATTATGCTATAACAAATTTGTATAATTAGGAGGTAACACTGCACTGGTGGCCAGGCACTAACAACAAACATATTTGTCAATTCAAGCATAAAACCTATTGCACCATTTACCAGAAGGCAAAGATGCCACTACTTGTAATGTCATGATATGGAAAAAGCAAAGAGTAGTAACGTTATGTTCAGGATAGCATCTACAGTACAAACTGTTCAACTGCAGTTTGGATCCACCCCAGAAATTAGTACACTGGTGTAACAAAAACAAGTCCCACCATCCAACTCTGAAGGCTATAGCACTGAGACAAGAATAACCAGGTCATCAAGAGTTTGAGATATGGAGACTCCTAATCACCATGGCCCACTCTTGTAATCTTGTTGCGGCCTTTCCCTCCCTCCTATTGCTTTTAACCTCCTACTCTCATGACAAACATTTAGCTTGTCAGCAAGTTAACTGTTACCTTGTACAGCTCACGATTTGAACATCGCAGACCCAACCAGTGATTGAATTGAATTGAAATGAATATAGAATTTAGGCCAAAGGCCAAGCACTGCGATCTATGAGGTCATTCTGCGCTGAAACGGAAATTGACAGTAAAAGGCTTGAAAGTTGTAACAGGAGGGAAACGTCGCAGTTGCACTATGAATCAATTATTGTTAGTTAAGTATATCTTAGTTTAACCAGACAGAGGGAGGAAAGTAAGATGAAAGAAAGAAAATATGAAAGGAGGTACAGAAAAAGAACGAAAGGGGTTGCAACTAGGGTCCGAAGGCAGGCTGCAAAGAACCTTAAGTAATGCCTACAGTGCACCTCGTGAGGTGCACTGACGGCGATACCCCCCTACGGGGATCCAGTCGGTGATAACAATGGCTGTGGGAGATGCTAACTTCCCACGGCATATCAAGTCATCATTAAAGCAACTGGATTCTGGTCTTTCGGCTATAAACTGCCCCTATTCGTCTGCCTCCTGACCGTTATATGCATGCAAACTTTCCATAAACGTCTAGTGACTGGTTGGTTGTTTTACATTAAGCCGGCCTTGTGCTAGCACCGACCCTTGCCTTATGGTGGGCTCTTCAGTGTGGTCAAGTGTTGAAAGGTGCAATAGACTTCTTGTGGAACTCTCAAATGTGTCCTACCAGACAATGATATGAAAAATTTATGAACTAAATAACTATAAAAAAATCTTACAAGAAAATGTACATTTTTCCAAAAAAAAATCCTTCAGTTATAAATTTTCAACAAATATTGCAATAAAATGGTAGGTTGTAGAACTAAGTAAACTTTTACAGGATGACCCAGCCGATAATTTACTATGGAACTATAACCTACACTAGCGTTGTTTTTTCATGGGCTTCAAACGAATTTGCCCTTATTAATGTTAGAAAGCAATAGTCTCAGATAACACCTCCCACCTTGGGAAAAGTTAATTTTAAAATCCACTAAAATATGGGCAAAATAATTTTGACCAATAAAAGCCTTACGTAACAACACCACGCTCCCTTGGCGGTTTCTAAATTACGGAGGTATCTCTCAACCAAATAGTGCCATTCTCGAATAGATGTGGTTCCTTTACCCTTATTATGATGCAACAGAGGCGTATATATTTCTACAAAACTCATAAATACGCAAATACATTTGGATTTCACACAACAGCATATACAAACAACAGTTCTTGTCAGTCGCTTACCTGACTGAAGGCAATTCACAATAAAAAATCAAATCAGCAATTTTCTCACGACAACAGACGATATCAATAACAGTACAGTTAGAAACAGATCAAATGAAAATATGTTAGTACGCAAAAATATTATGAAAAGATTGCTGGGCGGGGAATTTCTCACAGATGAAAGTATGATGACCTTCATCATTTCTTAAAAGATTTCTTATTGTTTCTTATTGTTTTCAAGGTGTTCCATAGCTTCCTGGACATTGCCTGGGAAGTCTAGGGTCCTTGTAACACATACGCAACACATTAGCATACGCATAATTTTTGTTTGTGTGTGTGTGTAACGTAATATGTAATTTTTTAGCCAACAAAACCTTCACAACTTCTCCGAGGACAGTTCAATGTTTTCAGACTCCTCCCAGTTTTCACCACCTGATATATTCGGTTTAACAATGGCTGCCTCGTTATTAGAAGGAGTTGATGGTAATCGCAAGAACTTGTTGACTTGCGTGAGGAAATTTACATGTGCCACGGCATTTTATTCACCTGGAAGTAGTTCCTTTCATAAAAAAAACAGACTGAGTGAATTACAAGAGTCGGGGACAAGAGGAACAAATGTGTGCCATGTAGGCACCTCACAAATAAGGTAACTTATTTCATCCAAATAAGGTAACTTATTTCAATGTCAGTGTGTGAGGTTAGGATGATATGCTTTCCTTTAGTTCTGTGATTTCTGGTGCTCAAGGCTAGGTTAGGATGGGAGGATCCATGGGGATAAAAGCCCTCTTACCGGTACGACCCAGCTTTGTAAGTTTGATTAGGGAATAAAATAGTATACCTGTATATAGAAATTAGGCCAGAGGCCAGGCACTGGGACCCGGTCCTGGTCGTTTTGGCCGTAAGTCACTTTAGAACGTAACATCCAAAACAATGTTAGACGTTATGTTCATGGTATTTACCATTATTATTTCATGTTTTACATACATCCCCAAGGGGCTGGTACTAAACACGGCGCCCATTTTGCACGTAAATGTGCTTACAGCCGAAACGACCCGAATGCCTGGGACCTATGAAGCCTTTCAGTGCTGAAATAGTACCCAGCCAGGGGCCGAAGGGATGCTGCTGAGAACCCTAAGTAATGCCTACACTGCACCACATAAAGTGCAGTGACGGCACTACTCCCCTGCGGAGGTTAGATTAGGGAAGGTATGATTGGCATGCATCTTTGCACGTTACCCTTTGACAAACAACACTCTGTGTCAAGAAGGACCAGATACCCTGGGTTAGGTTAGGTTAGAAAATGTAGGATTAGGATGCACTCCTGTAATAGCCCTTTTCACTTCTTTGTTTTGTCATTGATGTTGAGTGTGGACATGAACCATGTACTTGTTTGGCTGCTCACCTTCTGGTTTATATTTGTATATACAGACCATTTCTCTCGGTGCAACTCACTCGTGTTTGGTTATCCCCTACTCCAAAAGTACTGGTTTCCCACTAAGGACCCCCATATTTGTTATATATAGGGGGATGGAACAACTCAAAAACGGGTATTTTAAACCAATATTCGTAGTCAGAAACACACAAAACACGAGATGTGTAGTTGGGAAAATATATGGTTCATTTATTTACCTATAAATTAAAGAATATTATTGGTAGATCTAAATAGTAGCTCCATGGCGGAGATTTCCTTTTAACTTGACTCTTCTACAGTTTTTTGGTTTCTAATTATGGATTTATCTTCAATTTTGTCGCATGAATGTAATTAACCTGTAATTAACCCCTGAAGTCCATCCAACAAGGGGTTTCCATATGCAATCTTCACAAGAGAGAGCACGGGTACGTCTGTTTGGAACGGTTCATATCCCATCCGGCAAGTGCAATAACTTGTTAACGTATGGGTACCCTTCCCCGGGCCAGTAATAAATACGGCGAAGGGACATTCCATCCCCCCGGTGCCAGTACTAAACACGGCGAAGTGCATTTAACTCCCTCCTGTTGGTGAAGGGCTCCCTCTCATTTTTCCAATCCAGAGGGTGCCTTCCCAACGTAAACATATCCGCTCCATTTCTCTGTTCTCCCCCCCCCCCCAACCCCGAATTCCCACAGTCCCCCTTTACTGTTGAGTAGAGTGAGAGGGCAAATAACACTTGGCCGACAACAGACAAACTCACCGCCAGTATCTGAAGCCCTAAAAGTGTAGAAAAAACCAATTTCCAAGGTAGAAACAGGCACGGAGCTGGTACTTAGAATTACCATTGTTTCCCCTTTGGAAGCTTCTATAGTGCCTCATGTGTTGGAGCTTATGTAAGAATGTGTGTGTGTATGTATAGTTGGGGAGGAAGCTTTCCCACAGAATTTTATCTGCTACAGAAATCATGTAGAACAGTTGATCCTCTGGTTGATTGTAATTGAAGTAGGTAGGTCCTTCGACAGAAATATTGGCGGCAGTTTAATATTTTACTTGATTACCTGGTTGTTAAGCCCATTCCTTTGCAAAAGTGTTGGAAGGGGAATCAAATTTTCCATAATCAGTGTAGACATAACATTGCAATAACCTGTACAGTAATACAGTAGCTGTAATCGTTCCTTGCATACCTAATGAACCTTTACGGCCTTCCATACAAACGAACACACATTTATGGTGTCAGAAGGTGCAGTCAGTTGGTTACTATGTCAGTATTTTGGGTCGTTTTCAGCTCCGACAGTTTTTTTTTTATATTTGAGTTTCACACACGACCTACTGAGTGGTATTAGTAATTTTAAGTACCTTCCCAATCATTCTGTTAAGTGTTCCTGTCATTGTAACCAAGTTTATCGACTCCATTTATTTCTCCAGTATACAGTGATAAAGGAAAATTATAAAGTACTAGAAACGTAACATAGTTATAAAAATAAAACACATAACATATGAAAATCTTTGAATTAATTATAATTGTACACTACTTTGTCTTAAAATATTAGATATTCAACGTTAAAAGTAGCAAGCTTAAATCTAAATGAAGGAGCAGAAATTTTAATTTTCCTTTGTTGAGAAACAAGCAGTCTGTGCAACAGAAATGATACCCATATAAGAGATGGCCGAGAAGGCAAGCCCTGACCCCATGGACATCATGTACCATCCCAAATAATGGAGCCAATTACTTTAATTCTACATAGGGGTCTATTTGGAGGGTAGTTGCCCCACGGCTGGTTTTATACCCCATACTGTACGTGGAGTATAATACCTGGAGACCATGATTGTTACACATAACAGTATGGCAAAAATTCTGAATCATATTTTACTGGAATGCAAACATGATGCCTGTTATATAGGGAATATGCCTATAAAAAATGTGATCATTCTTAATTTGTTTATTTGATAGTATGTTTGTCTTCCTCGGGTGGCACCAGGTGCGCCCATTTCAACAGTTCAGCTGTCAAGGCGTGAGTACTGGGTAACTTCAGGAACCAAACTCTTTTAATTGTATTCTCACAATTTCTCAGTACTGGAAGAGCATCTGTGTGGGTAAGACCATAGATATAGGGTAAAACTATGTGTAGGACCGTTTCCAGAGAGTCGAGCCTACTCGAGCATTCTGGCAAGGTACGCCAGTGTTACGTGTGGGCTTTGGCTAAGGAGTTTTTTAATTACTGTAATTTATGTAGCCCTGCTCCGCCGAAGACACACGTAAACTGTCAATTGAAGCTAAAAGTTACCCCCAAAAGACAGACAATTAATTAATTGGATTAGGTTGCCAGTCAGAACTTTGATTGAATAATTGGATTATTTTTATAACAAATGAATTACATCAAACCCCTTTCATTACCCACCTAGTCCCAACAAAGAAAAATGTTCTGTGATAGCAAGGGAAATTACATGAACCACTTAGTCGACGTGGGACACAGTTAATTTTCCCGGCTTCAGTAAAGAATAACGCAACGGTGTTTGTACACTCGCAGCTACCACACAAAGTTAGTATTGGTAAAGGATATTTCTCTTCCAAACAATGGTGATGTCAGGATCCAAGGCTTGCCTGAATTTTTACCTACACTTGACTTTCCCTAATTCCTACTTACTGCACAGGAATAGCGTATACAATTTTTTCACTAGGCAATGTTCATTATTCATAAACTAGACTTCATAAAAGAAATATGGTTATACCAGGTTCTCTCAGAAATGGTGGCTGAAGGGGAAAAAATGGAAAAAATAAGTACAGTGGAATAGATGCTAGCAAATCGATGAAAATCTTGTCAATTCCAGACTTACCGTTTACGTAGGTTGCTTGTGCAATGCAACTGACGATTGGAATTCTCGAAGGACACGTATTATTGACTCATTTAGTAAAAACAACAGACAGGAAAAGGACAAAGGGCAGAGTTACTCGGAGCATGGATGTGTGCTCTTTTTACGACGGCTGGTCTCTCTGTGCCGGCGTCAGGTCAGGTCACTGTTGTTCCCATCAGCAACGCTTGTAGGTAGCCTCTGGCAGTCTGAAAATTTGACAAAACATCGCCGAATGCATAGAACAGGGGAAAAAGGAAGCTTAAGACCACCTTCAATAGAGGCGACTTGGTAAAAACCCTCCCTGTGGGTTAGGTCCCTAATGCTAACCTATCCACTACTAAAGGACATTACTTTTTTGAAAACGTACAGAGCCTACCTCCCAGCCCGCGTTCTTCTAGCTTCCTGCATAAAAGGTAATGATTTGTATTCCCATAAGAAAAAGTAACAAATTTTAAAAGTAATTTGTATTTTTCCTAAGTAAAAAAAGGGCGTGCTTGCATATCAAGCAGTACTACCCCAGAGGAAGGAAGCCCTAAGACATGTTACTCCATGAGTGTTTGTGTTTTTCAGATATTCGTTGCCTTCCAACAATTCCAAATCACAGTGATCGTGGTCTATAAATTTTTGGTTTTACTGTCATTACAGACAAATACCTCTTTAAATGACATCAGCACACCACTCGCATCTAGAGTGGCTTGTATCGAACCAATCCGAGGTCTGTCTATTGTGTGCATAAGACTAACCATATTGTCAGGTCCACAGTCCAGTATTGTCCCATGTAAAACATGTTTAAACAGTACCAGTCAGTTTTGCCCTAGGCAAGGTTGGCATAGTTTCTCTGAGTGTGCTCGTGAACTTGTGTCTCTCCCTATACTGTACCTCCAAAACACGAGGGCTGTCTCAGACTCTTTTCCCTTGTTCAAATTTCTGCCAAGGTGCACACACAAGAGTTGCTACTGCTTCTCCTTTGGTTTGTATGATCTGATCATGTGCATGCAGACAGAAGGTTTATGTGCTACAAGTCACTGCTGCGCATTACTGCTAGTTCCTCACTGGACGGGTGGGTATCGTTCTCAGCTAGCAGTCTGCTGGTCCCGCGTTCGATTCTCCGACCAGCCGATGAAGAATTGGAGGAATTTATTTCTGGTGATAGAAATTCATTTCTCATTATAATGTTTCGGATTCCACAATAAGCTGTAGGTCCCGTTGCTAGGTAACCAATTGGTTCTAAGCCACGTAAAATAAATCTAATCCTTCGGGCCAGCCCTAGGAGAGCTGTTAGTCAGCTCAGTGGTCTGGTTAAACTAAGGTATACTTACCTTTGTGCATTACTGCTAAGAATCATGATGACTTGCATGTGCATAATTGTCGAACTATTGGGTTGTGTCTGGTACATCTGGAGTGCAAATAAATCTTAGCTGGTCTTCTCTTCACTGTTTTATTGAAGTTCAAAATTTTTGACTAATTTTTCACCTTGGCCTCATGATAATTATGGTCACTGATACATATTCATGTACAGTCTCATTAATAAAGGTATTAACAAAAAGATAGCTATCAATAACATTTAGCAATAAATGGTTATGCATTTTTATTCTTTTTTTTAAACATACATCATTTCTCAACAAAAACCTATACTAATTTATGCCTACAAAGTCACTGGTTCTTGCACATGCAACAAAGAGTTCACATGTGAAAGGTCACCGCATTACGGTTCACTCTTAACAAGGTGAGCAGTGTGCACATGATCATACAGGAACCCTGGGTTTCCTGGTTTGTCCAAGACTCCTTATTTGCATTTGCACATTAGCTCATGCGAGCACTCGTAGCTTGTAGCTCATTTTTGACTGATCATACAAAATTCTGTGGGAATTTGGACCTCAATTTCAAGTGTTTCAAGTCAACCTCGAATTGTTATGCAGTGATCAGTACTGCTAGGTACTGTTGTTCATGTCCACATTCCAAGAGCTCTCACCTAGGCAGACTATTGTGTCAGCCTCTCTTTTGGGAAAGATTCATCTCTTGCCTTGGGGAATCTGCAGGAATTAAGGGTTATTCTCTTCAGAATTTCTTCAGATTCATTTTGAGCTTAATTATCTTGGGAGAGCAAACACTGTTCCTTTGGATAACCAGTCTCATCCACAGGGCGAACGCAAATATGATTAGGAGGGGAAGCAGTCGTTTTGACTGCTCTGCCTTCTGCTTACTCATATTGTTGTAGTTCAGATTAACATCAGATTTGCAGAGCAAAAGGTTCCTTGTTGTCCAGGAGATTAAGCAAGCTAATTCCCCACTGTTGATATGTCAGAGCAAACTATAGAGAACACAGAGACTACTCCCTACAGTTTGATTCATCAGTCTTCAGACTGATACAATCTCCCCATAGAAAAAGACTGACATTTGAGTCAGTCATTATGGCCTTGTTCCAGAAAACATCATAGCTCTCGAAATCTGGTTGAACATGCTTACTAACTTCACTGTTGGTGTTATGTCGTCTTATGATGAAAAGTAGTTCAGGAGGTTGCTAGTACTGAGAGGAAATACACTGACTTTCCTTCCACATTTTAACCCTCATGAATGACAAAGTTGGCAGTCCTCTTCCTCAGCTGCCGCAAGTATGGGGATGCTGAGATTGGGAGTCTCCCTTCTTCAGCTGCTAGGAGTAGGGTGATGTTTCCCATGTCACTGGGCAAAGTGGCAGAAACACTAGAACCAACAGCCCCTCCCTTCCATCTCATGTTTGAGTCCAGCTTCCATCCTACCCTCTTGGATCCCCAGAAGCTTTGACCTTGTCAGCAAAGGTGAAGGGGATGTTGAAGAAGAACACGCTAGAGTCACAGACAACCAATCTCCGGGTTCTTACATTTGTCTTTACCTGGTGACAACAATAAGCAGTTGGAGACTGGTCAGTGACCTTTCTCTGTTGAATGAGTCTGCCTTTCAGACTAGATCTTAGATGAAACAGCACAGATAACGTTGGATTCCATCAGAGAGGGTAACTTTACACTTTCTGTGGCTTTGAAGGATGCATATTTTCTAATGCCCATCCATACTCCTCCAGTAAGTACTTATGCTTTGTAATAGCATTGGTTTACAAGTTCGAAGTTTTCTGCTTCAGATTTGCAGCAACCCATCAGGTATTCACTTTTGTATCGGCTTGCACCCATTTGCTGGGTAGATGCTTGCTGTGTTATGTGGTCAGTTGGTGAGTTCTGGCATTCTCGGAGGTGCTGTTGCTTGAAAACATAGATCACCGACTTTCATTTTGCCATGACCTGGGGATTGTGATAATCTAGAAGTTGTATCTTATATTCAAGCAGCAGGAAAAGAACCTGGTCAAGCTTAGACATGGCAGCAGTGAATGTCTTTCCTTCAGACCTTGTTTCAGCATGCTCAGGGGGGATTTCATTGCAATTCCTGTGGCAACAGAAACAATTAGGTCAGAATTGGCAGGTAATCCTTCGTCAGCCTCAAGCAGTCCTCCCTCTCATCTTGTGCCCTTGAGTGGGGAGATGAGGGAGGGCTTTTATTGATGGCTAGACAGAAAGAACCTCCTTGTGTGAGTTCCCTTGAACTCTCCATTTCTAGAGATGCTTCCATTCACTGATGCATATAAGTAGGGATGAGGCACACTCCTGACCAACATGCATATTTCAGGTGTGTGGGCAGAGGACAAACTATCTGCCTATGATTGGGAAATGTGAGCAGAGCTGCTAGCCTTGCAGGCATTCCAAGAGCATGTTATGAGTCACTCCATAACATTGGTGAGTATTAATAAGACCTTAGTGTCATACATGAAGAAGTGGGGGAGATTATCCCCCTTCACCTGTCAGCTGGCAGGGCAGATGCAGGCATGATGTTATGATTCCAAGAATCATTTCAGGTTCTTTCAGTCACCAAACAACAAGGATTCAACATTAGCAATTGAACTAAGGGAAATGAATATAAAAAGACACTCACAACATTACAACACGTTTATTTACATCATTATTTACAAAGAAAATGAAATGTTGCTTCCCCTCAGCTTTCATTCAATGTGACACAAATCAAAATAAATCAGAGCAGTTATAGACAGGGGGAATGGGCTGAAAGGTAGAGCAATACTAATACTTAAACGGTGAGTTGGTGACTTACCCTTCTTGGCTGGGGTTTCAGCTGAAAAGATGATGCTGGCATGGTGGCTTCGGGCTCGAACATGTCACAGAAAGGTGGCAGGGAACTCAGTAGAGATGGTGCTGACACGATGACCGCAGGTTACAAGACAACACAGAAGTGTTGTTGGTACTTCAGTTTAAGAGATGATGCTGGCCCGGTGATCATGGATTCAGAGACAACACAAAAGGGTTGAAACTTCTTTTACAAGCAGGAAATGCCAACTGCTTATCCATGTCTTCAAACAGGAAGGACTTGCTGACTTCTCTTCGTCACTGGTATGTAGGGCTCGCTACTTCACCTCATCTCAGGCATGAAGGGCTTGGAGATTTCTCCTCATCACAGACAGGAGGGGCTGGCTGCTTCTCTTTGTTTCAGGCATTAAGGACTTGGCAACTTCTCATTACAAGCAGGAAGGGCTGGTTGCTTCTCATCTCAGGCAGGACAAGATTTTATAAAGATAGGTGTTAAAGTCATCTGAAGGGGAGACTCCTGTCGGAACTTTGTTTGTCTGACTTCTGATTCTATTAATGGCCCTCTCTTCCTTTTTCTCTCTCTCTTGATCTGTTCTGGGCTGTCTATTCTGGAACTTATGTACCACTGTATGAGCAGAGCTAATTATTAGACAATCATCGTTCCCATATAAGGAGTTTTTTGATTTTCTGCATTCTGATTGGCTCCTCAAAACTGCCCGTTTCGATCACATTGTAAAAGCTTCTAGAACAAATTTTCTGATGCAATCTTGATCCAATACTAATGCCAGTTCACAAAAGCATGGCATGAGAGACCACGTGGTGTTGTTTCTACAAAAAAGTTTCTTCATCGAGTCACTAATTTTTCACGAAGTGTTGATGACAGGAACTGACAGGCATTGAAACTGCCTCGCAAACACAGGATGCAGTCACATCTTGAAAAAGAGATATTTCTTTTATAATATATTTCTTCAGCATTATTGCATCTATCCATGCTGATGAGCTGTCAGCCATGTGCATTCTGGGCAGGAGGAATGGTGTAGTAGATCACTCAGCCAACAGTGCCAGGTAGTAAGGACAGTGGTCCTTACTCCATCAGCTGGCAGAACAGTTGTTCAAGCTTTGGCAAAAACCACTGATTGACCTTTTTACCATGTAACTAAACAGGAAGCTCCTGATGGTCTGCTCCTCTGTGCCAGATCCCTTGGCAGCTCTGGAAGACACCTTCCAATGTCCCTAGGTTAATTTGAACAATACACCTTTCCTCCATTCAGTCTGATCTGCAGAGAAATCAAGAAAGTCTTATTCATACCGGGACTCAGAATGACTACGGTAGCTCCTTGTTGGCCCCATGCCAAATGGTTTCCCTATCTGGTGGCTCTTGATTGAGAAACTCACATTGATTACCCTGTAGCCCACTCTCCCTTAGGCAGCTATCATTAGTCGGTGAAATCACTTCAGCTACACTCTTGGAGGTTATCCAGTACTTCTTTACAAGAGAGAAGTTTTCTCGGAGGATTGCTAAGATGTCAGGGTACCTCCAAAGATCTTCATCTAAGTTGTACCAGAGGTGGGTCACCTTGTGTGATGGTGCCGAAGAGGGGTCTCTCCAGATGAAGCTTGCGTTCAGTGGATTGTGTACGTCCTCATCAGCCTTTGTCAAGACAGGCTTCTCTCAGTCTCTGTGGTGGAAGACTCATGCTCTGCTTTAACACAGATCTTCAAATTAATGGGCATAGACCTCTGCTTCGGTTGAATTATCCATGCTCACGAGGAGCTACAAGAAGTCTTGTCCTCCTTGGGAGCTTCATCTTCCAGAGTGGGATGTGACTCTCATTTCCCTGCAGCCAAACTCAGGCATCTGCATGTGCCTTTGGGGAAGGTCTCAAACCGAGGTATACACTAAAAAATGTCTTCCTGTCAGTTTTAGTCTCGACAGTCTATTATTTTGTCTTGGACTAAAACTGACAGGAAGACATTTTTTAGTGTATACCTTGGTTTGAGACCTTCCCCAAAGGCACATGGTGAAGTAGACAGTCATACAGTTCAGAAGAGATCTCATGAATTCAGTGGTATTGGAATGTGTCTTGCATTTCGGAGCAACTTTTGGTGGAAAGGTAGTGAGGTTAGGTGTCTGCTGATTTCTAACCACATTTACCTCATTCTACCAGAGTCATCCCCCACAAGTCACAAGTCCCTAGATACTTTTTCCTTGGGACCTGTGGTGCCTCCTCAACAAGTTGTGTAGTCATCCAAGCTTCTCTCTGACAGAAAAGCATCTCACCTAAGGTCCTCAGAGGGCATGAGGTGGGTTAAATGGTAAAGCGATCGGTTTCTCTTCCTTTTCTTGTTTCCTCCCTCCATGGACAGCAGCCCAAACCTAGTACATGCTGGATCAGGTTCAGATGTAGGCAGGCTGCAGAATCAAGCACCCAGTCTTAGAGCATTTACCTACAAAGAGGTGACTAACTGTGACCTTTCTCCCTTTTAACAGGGAGGGGGTGGGAAGCACGTGATCGAGTTTACAAGAAATGATGGTGATCTTTCTCCCTTTTAACAGGGAAGGGGCAGGAAGCGAGTGATCGAGTTTTAATCTGAACCCACCATTTTTATTGGCCAGATATTGTCTACCTTCCAACTTGTCATCCCTCATAGGGCTACATTTGGTTCTTTGAGGTCTCCCTATACAAGCAAGATCTCAGACACACTTCATTTGGACTCAGGGCCCTATCACTCTGTCACCTCTGTGCAAGACTGAATAGGAGTTTAGAGAAGTCAAGTGCTCCTCTGCTCATCATTGTGACTGGGAATGATACAGTTCCGGGTAGAGATTCAATTTGTCAGTCATTTGCAAAACAGCTTCCTACCTAAGGAGTTAGTCTACTAAATAAAAGGTGATGATTTATATTTCTATAGGAACAAATCAAGTACTGTAAATTGTATTTTCCTAGGACCAGACCCTTTTTATTGTAATCCCACTCCAACCAACCTGATGTCAAAGGAAAAACTGCACTGTGATGGAAGGTGAGATGGGGTCCCCTCTTGCCCTCCTACAACCAACAAGTTACTGTTCCTTGTTACTAAGTTTTTATGACCAATTCCTGCTTGTGCTTAAGGATACACTACATAATTTATCATGTTTGTATACAGTACATATGAAAAAACAGATTACAATCATTTTAAAAATTTCTATTTTTGTCTGGCTTTAGCTTCTCCATTTGAGGAGGAACTTGAGGCTTTGAATACTACTCGTCTGATCTCTTTTCTACTAATTTTGCTTGTAACCTGTCTGGGATGGTGCTTTGCCAGTTCAACCTGCAGGAGGATTTTTAAAATAAAGCCAAGGGAGGTGTATTATTCACACTTCCTGAAGGACTCCATTACCAAACAAATCGACTTTCACTTTCAGGGAATCTAAGATCCTAGAGACTATTGCAGAGGTACAGCCTTTCCTACAGTTGGTGCTGGTTCACACACATCCTTCATAATCTTTGGGATAATGAGATCTCGACCTACATTCTTTGGTTACATTGGGTACAAGCACTCTTCCAATCCTTGTTATGCATGTCTCGTATGTAAATGCAAGATATCTCGTGTAACTCCTCAGCACAGGAAGTTGTGTACGTTGTCAACATATTCAGTTCTAAGTATTACTTTATGCAATACTGCAGATGTTATTCTCTGTATAGTATTAAATCCTATTTAAATTGCCTCATAAACTGTAATTTTGTTAGTTCTATCTCATATAATAGGATATAATTTCTTATGTGCTGTCTCCTGTAATAAGATATAATTTCTTATGTGCTAAGCTCAGATTCTTTATTTTTTTTATACTGTGTTGCACATATTTTCCTATGTTTGTATCATGCTCCTGTCTCTTGCCACAATGTTAGTTTAACAAACATTTAGAGAAAGACTGTCTTATTGACTTATATCTGTGATATTCCAATGAAGATTCTGTACTATTTCAGGTAAATATTGGTACCAGTATCAACTGCGATATTAACATATAACTTCCACCAAAAGTCCTTTGCTTCCTTCCCAGGTGTTGACAGAACAACTCATGTTTGTGCTGGTCTAGTGGATGAAGGAGAGTGATACAATTAAGTACCTGTCTGAAAGACAGGTCTGATGATGTCTCTCTCTCTCTTTAGTGTAGTTTTCATTGTGGTCCTGTGGATATGGTCCTGCCGGCCTCTGCATCCCTACGCCATGCTATATAGTTTGTAGGAATCAGCGCTTCCCTGCTTATGTACATGGCTGGGAAAATAACATTTTGTACATGCAACTTACCGTCAGATATATACTTAGCTATAGTCTCCGCGTTCCCGACAGAATTTCAAAACTTCGCGGCACACGCACAGGTAGGTCAGGTGATCAACCATACCCGCCCGCTGGGTGGCGGGAATAGGAACCATTCCCGTTTTCTAATCAGATTTTCTCTGTCGCTGGTTCCGGCAACATCTGTTGTTGGTTCCTCCTGCTTTGATTTTCGTTTCTCGCTTGCTGAGGATCTGTTTTGGCCTGATTTTGGTGACGTATTGGATCTTTGGTTTGGCATACGCTATTGTGGACTGTTTTTTGGATTTGCTTTTTGATTGTTCATTAAGATGTCTGATGTTAATGTTTCGCCTGTGTTCCGTGTGTGTGCTAGGCAAGAGTGTAAGGTGAGGTTGCCGAAAGCTTCGGTAGACCCTCACACTGTATGTATGAGGTGTAGGGGGAATGATTGTTCTTCGGACAATAGGTGCAAGGAGTGTGAGAAATTGTCTGATCAAGAATGGAAGGTTTTGACTTCTTATTTGAAGAAGCTTGAAAAGGATAGAGTTAGGAAGGCTTCCTCCAGAAGCTCGAGTAGGTCTCGCTCTGCTGAGCACGAAGTAGAGATTAACATAGTAGACTCTCCTAATCCTTTGGTTTCAGCCCCTTCTCCCTTCATCGAACCTGTGGATTCGTCCTCTGAAATGGCTGCGATGAAAGCGGAACTTCAACCAACCATGAAAACACGCAACTGCGCGCGATGAAGGAAGGTAAGAGTGACAGTGATATGTGCAGTGTCCCCAGTGTAGTGGAGGGGGCGTCTGATCGGCTCCGCATTGCTCCTAGGCCCAGACCTCTTCCAAACTCCCAGGACCAGTGGAGGAGGAATGTCGAAAGCCGCAGGGAGGATGTAGAGCATCCCCAACGATCAGGCGTCCCTTCGGCAGATCCTGTAGTTGCTTCCCAGGCTGCCTTGGATCGCCATAGAAAAGGCATCCTGAAGAAGTGTTTCTCGTCGTCTGGCGTCTTCTCCGAGGCGTGGTTGGAGTTCGCTGAGGAGTCGCGCCCTCTGAAGAGATCCTGGAAGGCTCCTGAGAGTAGAGCTTTTGGACTCGAGCCCTGAGCGCTTCCCGGAGGATTCTCCTATTGTCAGGAAGAGAGCTCGTAGATCCCCTCCCTCCTCTCCAGCAGGAGTGAAGGATTCGACGAAGAAGATTTTGATCGGCCTCCAGGAGCAGTTATCGGCACTTGTTGGATCTCTTGCTAAGGACTCCTCGTCTCGTAGGAAGGATGACTTTCTTCCTGTCAAGAGTTCCAGGAAGCTCTCTTCTTCAACTCGTCGCTCTTCTCCTGCCAAGCTTCCTTCTTCTAGCAAGTTTTCTTCGTCTCGTAGACGCTCTTCGCCGAACAGGCGCCAGTCTCCCAGCAGGCGCACTTCTTCCAGGCGCTCATCGGAGAGAAGCGCCTCCTTCCAGGCGCATTCGCCTCACCAGTACTTCTCCTTTGGACAGGCGCTCGTGATCTTCCAAGCTCCCCTCCTTCCGGCAGACGCCGCTCTCCTACCAAGCGCCCTCGCTGGGGCCTCCTCTCCTGGAAGGCTCTCATCAGTGGACAGGACCCCCTCTCCTGTCAGGCGCCCCGTCGGTGTCAGGCGCCATTCTCCTGGTAGGCGCTCTTCGTTGGACAGGAGTGCTTCTCCTTCCAGGCTCGCTTCGCCTGATAGGCGCTCTTCTTCTCTTAAGCCTTCCTCTCCGCCTGCTGCTTTGGAGGAAGTTTCAGAGGAGGATTCTCCTAAGGACGCTGGAGTTTGGATTACAAACGGTTGGCTTGGTTTTTTTAATTCAGGAGTTTGGAGATTCTCTTTGTCATGCTGCCCCTCCTTCTCCGGGATCTTTGTGGGACAGCACCAAGTCAGCTAGACCCTCTTCGTTCGTCAAGATGCGCCCTACGATTTCGATAAGGAAGGCCTTTAAAGGAGTCGGAGAGTGGATGCAAATCTAAGAAGGATGCAAGCAAGACAGTTTTCTCTTTCCCTCCTTTGAAACTTTTGGGAAAATCAGGAATGTGGTATGAGACCAAAGGAGCCTATGGGGTTGGGGCTCCCCACATCAGCTGACGCAGATTTCTCTAATCTGGTTGACTCCTCCAGGAGACTTTCTCTTTCTTCAGCGAAGGCGACTTGGGGAATGAGCGAAATGGACCATCTCCTCAAGGGTCTTTTTAGAGTTGTGGAGGTATTCAACTTTATGGATTGGTCTCTTGGAGCTTTGGCCAACAGGACTCAGGATCCCGAATTCCTGTGTATGGATGACTTCGTGAGTGTTTTGTCTTGTTTGGACAAAGCAGTGAGGACAGTTCCATGGGAAGTCGCTGCCTTATTCGGAGCTGGTATTCTGAAGAAGAGGTCTGTATTCAGCTCTTTCCTCACGAAGTCTGTGTCTCCTCTTCAGAGATCCTCTCTTCTGTTTGCTCCTTTTTCTCCTCACCTTTTCCTCAAAACTTGGTGAAGGAGATTTCTCGCTCTTTATCTGAAAAGGCTGACACAGGATCTTTTGGCCCAGTCATCGAAGAGGATCAGACCTGCCGTCCCTTTCGCCAAGAAGGAGAAGGCTCCCTTTCAGGAGCCCTTTCGAGGTGGTCCTTCGTCCAGATCCTCCTTCAGGAGCAAAAGACCCGAGAGAAGAGGAAGGTCTTCCTCTCGTCCAATCAAAAGGACCAAATGAGGAACGAGTACTCCAGACGACAGTGGGTGCCAGACTGTTACAATTCGCCGAGGTCTGGGCACAGAGAGGGGCGGACGACTGGTCCCTCTCCATTCTAAGAAGAGGCTACCTTATCCCCTTCATGGAAAGTCCTCCTTTAACATCAACTCCCAGGGAGTTATCCGCCAGCTACAGGGATCCCGTCAAGAACCAGGCTCTTTTTCTAGCAGTGGAACAAATGCTAGAAAAGGAAGCAATAGAACCCGGTTCAAGACCTCCATTCCCCGGGTTTTACAATTGCCTTTTTCTGGTTCCGAAATCCTCGGGGTTGGAGACCGGTTCTGGATGTAAGCGCCTGAATTTCTTCGTGATCAAGACGAAGTTCAAAATGGAAACTACCTCTTCGGTTCTTGCAGCTCTTCGTCCAGGGGATTGGATGGTCTCCTGGACCTGCAGGACGCTTACTTCCACATTCCCATTCATCCCTCGTCAAGAAAATTCCTGAGGTTCGTGATTCGGGAAAAGTTTTTCAATTCAGGTCCCTGTGCTTCGGTCTTTCGACGGCCCCACAAGTGTTCACGGGCATCCTAAGGAATGTGGCACGCTGGCTTCACTTAGAGGAGTGAGGATATCAATGTATCTCGACGATTGGCTGATCCGAGCTCAATCAAAGGAAAGTTGTCTGGAGTACTTGTCGATCACCCTAAATCTGACACAGTCCCTTGGACTATTAGTAAATCTACAGAAATCCCAGGTTGTTCCGCAGCAGAGCATTGTTTACCTGGGGATTCTGATGGATTCTCGGGATTTTCTAGCCTTTCCATCCCAGGAGAGAATAGATCGCTGCATAGAAAAGGTGACAGTCTTTCTAAGGAGAAAACATTGTTCGGCGAGGAGTGGATGAGTCTGCTGGGGACCATTTCCTCGCTGGAACAGTTCGTCTCCTTGGGAAAACTTCATCTGAGACCTCTTCAGTTCTACCTAAAGGAGAGATGGGACCAGAAGTCTCAGGACTTAGCAACTTTGTTCCAAATTTCGGACAAGATAAAAGAGGATCTCAACTGGTGGTTAGACCCTCGAAAATTATGCAAAGGACTGTCTCTTCAGTTACCGAGCCCTACCTAGTGTTGTTCTCAGACGCCTCGGAGTCGGGATGGGGGCAACACTAGGGTCGAGAGAAGTGTCAGGCACCTGGGATGGAGACCAGGTGAACTGGCACATCAACAAGAAAGAGCTGACAGCGGTACATTTGGCTCTCATCAAGTTCGAGTTCCTTGTCTCAGGACAAGTAGTCCAAGTGAACTCAGACAACACTACTGCCCTGGCTTATATAAGAAAACAGGGAGGAACACACTCCTTCTCCTTTTACGAAACGGCAAAAACGTTGCTGTTATGGGCTCAGGAGAGGAAGATCAGACTCCTCACCAGATTTGTACAGGAGAGAGGAATGTGAGGGCCGACCTTCTCAGCAGGAAGGATCAGGTCCTTCCCACAGAGTGGACTCTCCATTCAGAAGTCTGCGAAAGACTGTGGAACCTGTGGGGAAGGCCGAATATCGACCTCTTTTGCAACCCACTGGAATGCAAGGCTGAAAAACTACTGCTCTCCGATATCGGACCCGAGAGCAGGTTGCAATAGACAGTCTTCTCCTAGATTGGACAGGATTAGACGGGTATGCTTTTCCCCCATTCAAGATCCTGGGAGAAGTGGTAAGAAAGTTTGCGTCGTCAGAAGGCGCGAGACTGACCCTGGTAGCTCCGTTTTGGCCAGCTCAAGATTGGTTCACAGAGGTACTGGAATGGATAGTAGATTTTCCAAGATCGCTTCCACACAGGAACGATCTTCTCAAACAGCCCCACTTCAACAGATTCCACAAGAATCTCCCCGCTCTCAGTCTAACTGCCTTCAGACTATCGAAGGTCTGGTCAGAGCGAAAGGTTTTTCGCACAAAGCTGCGAAGGCTATTGCAAGAGCCAGGAGATCCTCAACCCTTCAATCTACCAGTCTTAAGTGGGAGGTCTTTAGAAGATGGTGCAGGACCAATAAGATATCCTCTTCCAGTACCTCTGTGACAAACATTGCTGATTTCCTTATCTTCCTGAGGAACATTGCAACCTCGCTGTATCCACAATTAAAGGATACAGGAGTATGTTATCTTCAGTTTTCAGACACAGAGATCTGAATATCTCGGAAAACAGAGACCTTCATGACCTTATAAGGTCTTTTGAAACGTCAAAATTCATGACTTCGAAACCTCCCAGTTGGAATCTAGACATAGTCTTGAAATTCTTAATGTCTAAAAAATTCGAACCTCCTCATCAAGCTTCCTTCAGGGATCTCACCAGGAAGTCACTTTTCCTCTTTGCCCTTGCCTCAGCTAAGAGAATAAGTGAAATACAAGCCTTAGACGGCAAAGTTGGTTTTAAGGAAGGTTCGGCTATATGCTCCTTTAAACCATTCTTCCTAGCGAAGAATGAGAATCCTTCTAAACCGTGGCCAAGAACCTTTGAATTAAAAGGTCTTTCTTCTGTGACAGGGACATGAGTTGGAGAGGACTCTATGCCCTGTCAGGAGCCTTAAATTCTACTTAGAAAAGAAGAAATTACTGGGAGGATCGGTTGAAAGTCTTTGGTGCTCTGTCAGGAATCCTTCACGATCTCAAAGAATGCGCTGTCCTTTTTTATTAAGGACGTCATCAGGAAGCGCATATCTCGTGTGAGGATGAGCACTTAAAGCTCCTTAGAGTGAAAGCACACGAAGTGAGAGCCATTGCTACATCCTTGGCTTTTCACAAGACGTTGTCTCTCCAGTCTATTATAGAGGCAACTTATTGGAGGTGTAATTCAACGTTCGCATCTCATTACTTAAGGATATTAGAGTAACGTATGATAAGTGCTTCTCTCTAGGAGCATACGTATCTGCGGATTCGGTGCTGGGACAGGAGCTGAATCCAATCCTATTTAGTTTAGTTAATTCAGTTGTTTTTAAGGCTTGGTGGTGTGTGTTTTTATGGTTTGGTTGAAAGAGGGTGATGGAATTATGCTTCCCTTTCAATTCTTATCACTAACAAGGTTAGGATTGGTCAGGTGGTCGGTTTTGGTTGTCATGTTCCTTGTATTTTTTTTGGACACCTAGCTCTGTCATGTAAGAGGGATAGCCCCATTGATATGATTCAGGTGTAGGCTCTGTCATGTAAGTGGGTCAGCCCCTTTGACACGATCCGCTATAGGCTCTGCCATGTTAGTGGGTCATCCCCATTGGCACGATCCAGAAGGGCTGTCAGTCACAGGTCACATCCTCGCTGAAGCTCCTGAGGCAAGCAGACTCATAGACAGTATCCATGAAGTCTTCTGCCCAATCAGGTAAGAACCATGGTTTTTGTTTATCCTACAACATATGTTGTTTCCCGTTTTTAGTTATTTTCTGTCTCTTGCCCTCCTCCAAGGGTGCCATTCAGCTAAGTATATATCTGACGGGTAAGTTGCATGTACAAAAATGATATTTTTATGATAAAATAAAGTTTTGTACATACTTACCCGGCAGATATATACGATGAATGGCCCGCCCAGCCTCCCCTCAGGAGACAGGTGGAAGAAAAATCTGATTAGAAAACAGGAATGGTTCCTATTCCCGCCACCCAGCGGCGGGTATGGTTGATCACCTGACCTACCTGTGCGTGTGCCGCGAGTTTTGAAATTCTGTCGGGAACGTCGGAGACTATAGCTAAGTATATATCTGCCGGGTAAGTATGTACAAAACTTTATTTTATCATAAAAATATCATTTTCTGGGTGAGCATTTGACTGTCCCTTCAGTCCTTTGCTTTAAGCAGAGACTTATGGGAGCATGTCCCTCCACTTTTTTGGAATAGTGCCAGTCGATTCTGAGGCAATTCTCCCATGTTATGGGCAAGTCTCCTTTATAGAAGATGAAGGTTTGTATCTTTGTTTGAACAGATACTCTGTCAAATTTTGAAGATAATTTATAATTTTCCTAAATGTACAAATGAGGTCTTTTTATCATTACCCGACTTCAACTATCCCTGCAAAGTCTGTAAGGTAAAAGGAATGGGTTACCAGCAGGTAAGTGGGCAGTACCCTGCCACCCACCTACCTAATACTGTACTATACTGTACCAATCAACCACCTTGTTATCAAATTTCAAGGTCTTTCTAGTTTGCACAAGGAATTTTCCTATATATAAACATCGTAAGATTTAAATATCTCTGGAAAATATGAATTGCTATATCTTTCAAATATGCTATATCTCATGTGTAGGATTTTGGCAATTTACACACATGGTAGTATGTTAATTTTTTAGTAATGAGAAAAATAATTGTCATGTGGTGTGAAGGGTATCTGAAGTAGTGTTAAAAAGTTTTCTGCAAGACTTTGAGGTTTTAGGTTGGAGTATAAATATACTTTCTGGATCGGGTCCCGTGTCAGCCGGTGAAAAAGTCCATTCAGCACTTATTTCTAGGTAATTCCGTTGCTAGATACCAGAGAAAGCTAAATTAAATGCTGGAGTTACTACCCCCAGAGCGAGCTCCATTAGATGGAGTTGTGTATGGAAAAGGGTGAACCATAAAAACACGGAACCTTATCCTATAGAGTTCCCAAAGTCAAAAGTCCCACAGAGAGTGCCGTTACAAGCCCATGCACCACTCGCGGACAGTACACAAATCACCGCTAGCCGCATTCCATTTCAGGAAGCACCTTCGGTCACACGTGTTTTCGTTGTGCTTTTTATCTTGTGCTTATTTGCATCATTATGGCATCCTCGCAAGGTCTTTCTTCATCAAAGTTGAGTACCAGTGTTACGTTTTTTATTTGAGGCGATTGAGGCTCCTTATTTCCCTTTAGTCTAGTAATTAAGGGGATTTATAACGCCCGTCTCGATCTCCTCTCGCGGCCTCACGTGACCTCCATGCGAGGATCGTGAACTTGGGTCGCCTTGTTTTTTCGATCTTTTTCACTGTTCCTCTTCATGTTTAGGATATTTTTTTCCTATTCGTGAAGTCTAATTAGTGATTTTGATTAATTAACTTTTGTATCCCTTTGCTTCGAGTGAAGGCTGTGTTTAGGCTTCAGGCTACCCCTCGGGCCTATTCGCCTTTATCATTTCCTTAACATGCCTTATTTTTGCCCTTCACTTCTCTTAGCTTCTGGGAATTTTATTTTCGTTGGTACTGTTAAGATTATTTGTTTAATCTTTGCCCTTGTGTTCGGATGCATTTGATATTTGTTGATTATTATGGATATTTCTTTTGTTAGAGGGCGGCCATTTCCCTTCACGTCCACATCGGGTTGGGTATGGTCCTCCTCTTATATTCGTTTTGTTAGTTTTTTATCCATTTATCATGGGTTGGTTGTTAGCTTTAGTATTACCTTTTCTGGGGCGTTAGGCTATTGCCCCCCTTTTTTCCATGAAAAAAGGGGGGGGTGGTCGATCATTCGTTTCGTTCACATGTCCATCATTGTGTTTTGTGTACGTTTTTCCAATGTGGCGCTCTCCTTAAGTTTTAACTAGGGTCTTTTCATCTTTTGTTTTCCCTTCCCCTGTTTCGGCTTTCGCGTAGGCTAATAAGCCTCTTGTTTAAGCTGAAATAGCAAGGGATGTCGTGTTGTAGCTTCCCTCTCCTGTTTGACTTTTGGCTTAGGCTAATAAGCCTCTTGGTTGCTGGGATAGCGAGGGACATCACGTAGCCTACCCTAGTTTTGTCATTTCTTAAGGTTAGTTTCCAGTTATTGGTTATGTCGACACACCCTTCCCCGAGTGCTCTCTCCCCTTGATTCGTTTTCAGTCTTGTTAACTTATCAAGGCTTGGGAGCATTCCTATCCTTTTAGCCTATAGCCTGTGTCCCCTTCCTCTGCATTGTTTGGCCTGCCCTTGGTACGGTCTCTGACTTTACCAGCCTATAACCCCTCCAGGGACTGCTGGTGGCCGGGGGAGCTTCCCCTCTCCCGTCCACCATCTTTGGCCTTCTTTGCCTCCTCTCCCCCCTCCTGACCATGGAGGTTGTTCCTCCCTCTTCTGCTTCTCTCGCGCTTGCTGGGTAGCTGTCTCAGTCAGCGAGTGGACGTGAGGACCCGGAGCGCCCGGATTGTGCGTTCCCACTCTCTGGTCGTTTCTTTACGGTTCTTCCTCCTGGTCTATTCATCCCTCCCCTCCGTACGTCATCTCCGGCGTGTCGTTTAATTTGACGACACTCCGGTTTAGTCCTTTTCTCATGGCCAGTTAGTGTTTTCCACCTGACTGTCTTCGTCCGACCTTTGACGTTCCCTTCCTTTAGCTAACCACTGTCTGCTTTTCTGTTATTCGAGGCGCATTCCTTGCTTCCCGCTCCGGCGGTTCTAGTGTTTAACGGTCTTCGTTATCGCTAACTTCAGAATTTCATTCTTTGTTGCCGGAATGCGCTTACTCCGGACAGTTTTAACCTTCCCATTTTATTTTGTATCCGTCACTTACTTTTAAGGCATGTTACTCCAGCTAGTTCCGGTATATTTATTATGTTTATTTTGTATGAGATTTTATTTTAATCCAGTTGCCTTCCGGATCATTCCGGCAGGTTTCACGGTTTTATTATATATACTAATGTGTTGCTTCGCACACTACTCTGGCACCTTACACGGTGTACTCATAATCTCATACTTTCACAGGTGGTGCGCTGCCAAGAACATGGGTGCTCCGCAGCCCTCCACCAGGCCAGCGGCCACGAAGTTTGTCGGTCCCACTCCAGGTGTGCGGTCCACGTAGGGGATCTCATTGTTTGGCACTCTGACGGATGTGATGTTTGCTACGCTCTTTACGAGCAAGCTATCGATGATTCGGTAGGTTGTCATGCATCTTTCCTTTTAGCCAAACTGTATTTTATACGAATTACCGATTTCCCCACCTTCGGTAAACCGCAATAATGTTTTCCTTCCGCAGGCTGACCGCAAGTCTCGTGATGCTTCGCCCAGGCCCTTAAAGTCTGGGTTAGCGGCTTCGACGCAACGTAGGAGCTGGCAACCCCTATATACTCTCGAAGGACATTTACAATGTCCTTTTTCCCGGCGCTTGGATCACAGCTTCAGTCACCGACGATGTTGCTGCTCCATTGATTGCCGGGATTCGGGATTTGACCCAGCCCTCTCCGGACGGTTCGGCCCTGAGCGGTGGCGTTTCTGAAGACGCGGCGGATCTTGACCTTGGCCTTGAATCTCAGAACATTGTCCCGGAGCATCAAGCAGGTAAGGGGGTAAGTGAGGCAGGTTCTTCACTGTTTAGCTCTCCTTCTTCCACCGTTTCCTCTTTTAAAGGTTTCTCTAAATCTTCATACCTTACGGGCATGTCTGGATCTATTGTCCCGAAGGTGAAGTCTGTCAGGAAGAAAACCTTACCTACTCCAGCAGGTCGATCTGAGGTCCCTCCGGCGGCGGCACGGGCGGCGAGCCCCGTTCCGTCGACGAGTACAGCCTCCCCCTCCGGGTCACAAGCAGAGTCTCAGTCGCGTCAAGTGGTTCCCCCTCCTCCTGCTTTGGATACGGACTCTTTCTTCGAGCATTTCCTTGAGAGAATTGACGCGAGATTTGAGAGAATCGACGCGAGGGTAGACAGCAAGCTTTCTGGTCTTGCCAATTCTTTTCAGTCTCTTTCGGAGAAGGTGGAGTCACAACAGGAATTCATCCAAGGACTGGCCGACGGCGGATCTCGTTCTAGGTCTCACTCTGTTCCTGACCCTTCCACTCTCCCTCCCTTAGATCTGGGGAATCCTTGGCGTCTGGCCCTTTATGCTCCCGAGTACGAAGGTACTCTCACCATGAAGGGTTTGGGCACAAGGAGGGTGGAAGAGTTGGAATTCTATCCTCCGGACCTGACATCCCCCTACACAGGTTTTGCCAGGCTGAAGGGGGAGGTTTGGAACAGGTCTGATAAAGTCCCTAAGGAGACCGTTATCTATCCTAGGGACCAAGCCCAGTCGTCTTTGATGAGGACACTTACGGAGTGGCAAGCGGAGAACACTAAGCTTACACCAGCCAAGGGAGTGTTCACTATGTTCACTCTAAGTGATGTTCTCCTTCCTCCTTGTACTTCGAAAGTGGCCTCTCTGACTAGTCAGGCTTGCTTGGAAGGTAAACCCCTCCTCATCTCCGGAGACGGACCCGACATCTCTCATCTTTCCCGGGGCACGAGTTCTGGAAGGGAGCCCTAATACCTTTACGGTGACTCGGCTTGACCCAGACTGCGCTTCTGATCTGTTCAGTGAGCAGCTCCCAAGATCCCGGAGTCGCTCCTGAAAGCAGAGGCTGATACTAAGGATAGGCTCGCCAGGTCTTTGAACTCTTTGACTTTAGCAGAAGCGACTTCTTTGGTCTATAGGGAAGATCCTTTGTTCCAGGTCTTGACGAAATCTCTCTTGGCAAGTTTTCAACAAGACCTGTTTGACTTTATGACTGCCCGACTGGCCTGCCGGAAGCATATCTTTTCGGCAGCCACAGTTCGGCATGAACCAAATAAGCTTCTGAAGAGTTCTATCTGGGGAGCTAATCTTTTCCCACAAGAAGAAGTTGACGCAGTCTTATCTGAGGCAGCTAGGGTCAATCAGAGTCTCCGTTCGTTGGGGTCTGCCCTATAAACGGAAGCAGTCTGATCTTGCCGGGCCTTCCCAAAGTCCAGCAAGAAATTTAAACATTTCAAACGCCTCCCGGCTCAGTCCTTCGTCCAGGTTCCCTTACAAGATCAGCCTTCAACCTCTTCCTCCCCAACCTCCGCCTCAGTATGTCCTGGTGAACCCGCCACATCAGTCTCTTGCTGCCCCCTCCTACGTCTCCTCCCCGGCTTTCAATGCTACATATGAAAGCCAGGGGAAATTCTGCTCTAGGCAGTCAACCAGAGGCAACAGGCCCCGTGGCTATGTTAGGGGGAAGAGGAGCCCCAGCTCCTCTCCCAGGAACAGAGGAGGTAGAGGCTCCTGAGGAGGAAGCAAACACAGGACCGATGACATACATCCAGTGGGCGGGAGACTGTACCATTTTCGGGCCCGTGGACCTTCTGTCCCTGGGCTCAGAGTATAGTTTCCAAGGGCCTAGGTTGGAGTTGGATCGACGGTCCCCCTCCACCAGTCAAGTTTTATCAGGCTCTGACCAAGGATCTTGAGGACTTTGTGGAAGGTCTTTTGCAGAAACAGGCTATAAGGAAAGTGAGGACACTGAAGTTCCAAGGCAGGCTCTTCAGTGTTCCCAAGAAGGGTTCCGACAAGCGGAGAGTAATTCTGGACTTGTCCCGTCTGAATTCCTACATTCGTTGCGACAAGTTTCGGATGCTTACAGTCTCCCAAGTTCGGACCCTACTGCCCGTGGAGCCGTAACCACCTCTTTAGATCTTTCCGACGCCTATTATCACGTCCCGGTTGCAAGAAGGTTCTCCCCCTTTCTGGGGTTCAGGCTCGAAGGCAGCCATATTCCTTCAAGGTGATGCCTTTCGGCCTCAACATAGCCCCAAGGATTTTCAAAAAGTTGACAGACACGGTCGTACAACAACTCCGTCTCAAAGGATTACGCTGGCCGTATCTCAGACGACTGGATCATCTGGGCATCCAGCGTCGAGG
This sequence comes from Macrobrachium rosenbergii, assembly GCF_040412425.1. Classification (NCBI taxonomy): domain Eukaryota; kingdom Metazoa; phylum Arthropoda; class Malacostraca; order Decapoda; family Palaemonidae; genus Macrobrachium; species Macrobrachium rosenbergii. Next base: position 55,481,737 of record NC_089753.1, read on the forward strand.
AATGCCGGAGGGTTACATCCGTGGTGGTCGGCTTTCTAGAATCTTTGGGCTTTAGTGTAAACAGGAGAAGTCCTGCCTGGTTCCGAGCAGTTGTTTTCAATGGCTGGGAATCCAGTGGGATCTGAATTCTCACAAGCTCTCTCTTCCTCCTCCCAAGAGGAAAGAGATAGCCAGAGCAACCAGACAGTTTCTCAAGTCCAAACGAGCCTCTCGACGGGCCCAAGAAAGAGTTTTGGGCTCCCTTCAGTTCGCTTCAGTGACAGATCTGTTGCTGAAGGTAAAACTGAAAGATATCAACAGAGTGTGGCGGAGTCGAGCAAATATCAGCCTCAGAGACAAGGTGTCTCTGATTCCTCCCATCTTGAAAAAGAGACTCCGGCCTTGGTCGTCTGTCAAGAGCCTGTCCAAGTCAGTCCCCTGCAATTTCCTCCTCCGCGTTGGTTATCCACACAGACGCCTCCCTAAGCCGGTGGGAGGATATTCTCAACACCAAGAAGTGCAGGGGACTTGGTCCCCATGTTCCGCCAGTTCCATATAAACGTTCTGGAGGCCATGGCGGACTTCCTTACCTTAAAGAAGCTTCTTCCCCAAGAAGATTCATATAAGGCTGGTTCTGGACAGCGCCACAATAGTCCACTGCATAAACAGGGGAGGTTCAAAATCCAGCCGGATCAACCAGGTAATGATTGCACTTTTCTCCTTGGCGTGCAAGAACAAGTGGCACCTGTCTGCCACTCATCTTGCAGGGGTCCGGAACGTCGTGGCGGATTCTCTATCAAGGACAACTCCCCTCGAGTCGGAGTGGTCCCTAGACAGGGCTTCGTTCAGTTGGATCTGCAACCAAGTTCCGGGCCTGGAGGTAGATTTGTTCGCAACCAAGCTCAACAACAAGCTTCCTCATTACGTAGCTCCCAACCTGGACCCTCAAGCTCTTTTCACAGACGCAATGTCATTGGATTGGAACAAGTGGAAGAAGATTTATCTGTTCCCTCCAGTAAACTTGTTGTTATAGGTCCTTCACAAACTCAGGGCATTCAAGGGTCAAGTAGCTCCAGTGGCTCCCTACTGGCCAAAGAGCAGCTGGTTTCCACTTCTGCTGGAACTGAAACTTGGCCACATCCAAATCCCCAGTCCGGAAACTAACACAAGTAGTACAAACTCAGACTGTGTCAGCTTCCTCAAAAATTCAAAATGCCCTGGCTTTGTGGACTTTATGAAATTTGCAGCTCAAAAGGATGCTAACGTTGATCCTGTCAATACCATGTTCTTGGAATCAGATAAGAGGATCTCCACTCTTCGGCAGTACGACTCAGCAGTTAAGAAGCTAGCACTCTTTTTGAAAGAATCTGAGGCTACAGTAATGACCATAAATTTGGCAATCTCCTTTTTTAGATCACTGTTTGAGAAGGGTTTAGCCTCCAGTACTGTTACTACAGTCAAGTCGGCTTTACGAAAAGTATTTTTGTACGGTTTCAAAAATTGACCTCACAGATCCTTACTTTTCTTCCATCCCTAAGGCCTGTGCACGACTGAGACCAGTAATCCGTCCCACATACGGTTTCCTGGTATTTGAATGACGTGTTGAAGTTAGCCTCAGATATTGATAATCAGTCTTGTCCCTACCTTTCCTTATTGAGGAAAACGTTGTTCTTAGTTAGCCTAGCTTCGGTGCTAGAATTTCAGAGCTGTCTGCACTCTCTAGGAACCCAACCATGTCGACTTCCTTCCATCAGGGGAGGTTTTGCTGATTCCTCACCCTAAATTCCTAGCCAAAAATGAAGATCCGCAGAATAGGTGGTCGCCTTGGAAAATTTTCCCCCTTCCTCAAGACCTGTCCCTGTGTCCAGTTCATACATTGAGGGCTTATTTAGACAGGTCCTCTCACATCTCCTCTGGGCCTCTCTTTATGAGAGAAGGGGGTTAATATCTCTATGTCTGCTATTAGACAGCAAATCCTTTACTTCATCAAGCAGGCTAATCCTGACTCAGTCCCAAGAGTTCATGATATTAGAGCTGTGGCCACCTCCATTAACTACTTCCATTACATGAATTTCACGGATCTTACCAAATACACTGGTTGGAAGTCACCCTTGGTTTTCAAACGTCACCATTTGAAATCCTTAGAAGCTCTTAAATTCTCAGCAGTCGCAGCAGGGAACGTTGTCCCTCCCTCTGGTACCCTTTCTGATTCCTAGTCAATTCTTCCTCCACGGCCTCAGTTATCCCCTTACAGTCATTTCAGTCAGGCGTGCCTTGACTTTCTCACCTGACCGTGTTATCTGTATATTTGTCTAATTGACACATTTATGTTATAATGTTTTCAATTTTATGTAGTTATTTTGTTTAAGTATTTTTTTTTTATATTGTCATGTTAATTTTAAGCTCCCATCAGTTACATTTGTACATTATTTGTTATTATTGCTAGCAATTAAATTTTTTTTGGTGGACCTTTGGTCTTCTGTTCCCCTTACATTTTGTTATCTCTTGCAGTTTAAGAATGATATTTATTTCTCTGTTAATTTTTCACCGGCTGACACGGGACCCAATCCAGAAAAGGGATTTTGACAAAGGAAAAATCTATTTCTGGAGAGGGGACCGTGTCACCCGGTGACCCACCTCTGTCATGTGTCGTCTCCCCCCCATAGTAAACATCATTCTGGTGGGGTGTTGCTTTCATGGAATGCGGCTAGCGGTGATTTGTGTACTGTCCGCGAGTGGTGCATGGGTTTGTAACGGCACCTCTCTGTGGGACTTTTGACTTTGGGATCTCTATAGGATAAGGTTCCGTGTTTTTATGGTTCACCCTTTTCCATACACGACTCCATCTAATGGAGCTCGCTCTGGGGTTAGTAACTCCAGCATTTCATTTAGCTTTCTCTGGTATCTAGCAACGGAATTACCTAGAAATAAGTGCTGAATGGACTTTTTCACCGGGTGACACGGTCCCCTCTCCAGAAATAGATTTTTCCTTTGTCAAAATCCCTTTATACTACAATTACTGATCTTTAATTTTGTTTCATTATAGTTTTAATGGATCCTTTTCAGCATATACATCATAAGTATAAATTGTTAAATTTCCTTATTTGTACTAACTGTGCATGATAGTTTCTGGGTTTAATTTCATAAATATACATTAAGGGTTTTTCAGTTCTTAGCTATTTGAAAACCTTATTTCTTATAATAACTGATGTATTCTATTTTTGTTCCAGGAGGTAGGTTTTAAAAAGGCGTTTGCACTTAACACCATTATTATTTTAAAATTATGCCAAATAGTTTTCAATTCCATTTCTGTTTGTGCAGTTTTCAGTTACAGTCGACCCCCGCTTATTCGTAATTCCGGATTCGCTGACTCACGTATTCATGGATTTCTCTAAGGACATATATACACATTATTCATGGAAAATTTGCCTATTTGCAGTATTTTTCATAGAGAAATATTCACAAATTACTGTATTTTCATATTTCCGTGACTTAATGCACTTTTTGTGATAAAACTTAAAATATTCAGGTATAAGCATATTTAGAGGGTTTTTTTTTTGTTTTTGAACTATTAAAATAGGCAGTTATAAGCATTTTTAGAGGGGTTTTAAGTATTCGCGGATTTTAGCTATTCACGAAGGTCGACTGTGCATGCACATTACTGGCATGTCACTTTAGTCTGTCCTTGATCTTGTTTAATGACAGATTATTTATCTAGTGTCTGTGCCAAAGGTGTCTTAATTTCTTTTCCTTTCACTTTCTGGCACGTTTTTCTATTCTCAGGAAGCATTTCTAGAGAGGGCTTAGTTTATTTTTTTTTTTTACTTTTGTCTAGGTTAGCTTTTAACCCATGCTGATCTTACTCTTAGGGGTTGGGAGTTTATGGTGCTTCATGCCCCTTGTTCCAACCTACAGTTCCTCCATTTTCTTCCTTTATTGTATCTCGGGTAATTGTTACTTTATGGATATTCAAAAGTTGAAGGATGGCACAACGGCTTACTTTCTTTGGAGCAGCTCTACCAGTTTTGCCTGCCTTGTAGATGCCTTCCATAGCCTTGTCAATAGTTCCAACTAAGATTTTTTTTTTTGCATTAAGCAAATATTATTGTACCAATTACTGAAGTATGAGTGTCTTTTAGATTCAGCATTGGTATATTTTGTACAGCAGTTGAAGAAATTGTAGTTGCTTCTCCATCAGCTTCCTGTGCTCAGATGATAGTTGTGCTACATTTTATCCTAATTTTGTTTGCACTATCAATCATAAAGTAGTTAGTGTTCAGTAAGAGCCTTAGTAGCTAATAAAGAAGGTGATTTCAGTCTTGAAAGCATGCATTGGCATTCACTTTTTTCTGTGCTACTTCCAGACTTAATGTGGTTATTGAAGACCTTGATTTATTGTATTATATTTCTGCCTCCCCCTTGTAGATGGCTTTGGCTTTCTTTTTTACTTTTGTTTTTGGTTTTGGTACAAAGGAGGAAGTCTGATTCTCTTGGAATGAAGTACAATCACCATAGGTGTGTAAGGTGTAACAGTGTGTGGGTAATTTGATCCTTCTTCTGTCTGTTTGCTGTGCAGGATTCAGAAATGTATGCTGTCTCTGAATTCCATCGAGTGTCTATTGGTCATTTAACCCTTAAACGCCGAGCCTCTATTTACAAAAGTGTCTTCCGTATGCCGGTGGGGTTTGGGAGTTAGCGCCGAAGTGGAAAGGTTTTTTTCAAAAAATCACAGCACGCTTAGTTTTTAAGATTAAGAGTTCATTTTTGGCTCCTTTTTTCTCATTGCCTGAAGTTTAGTATGCAACCATCAGAAATGAAAAAAATATCATTACCATATATAAATATTGGAATATATGACAGCGCAAAAATAAAATTTCATATATAATTGTACACAAATCGCGCTGTGAGCAAAACGGTTAAAGCTAATGAGCTATTTTTTTTCATTGTATTGTACACTAAATTGCAATGATTTTGGTATATAACAAATTGTAAAACGATCAAAGCAACACAGAGAAAACATTATCACAAAATGATGCATGAATTCGTAATGTGCGGACATGAAAAAGTTTTTTCAAAAATTCACCATAAATCGAAATATTGTGCTAGAGACTTCCCGTTTGTTGCAAAATGAAGGTAAATGAATGAATATTACTACAGTGTAAGAGTTTTAGCTTAGAATTGCATTTTTCTACCATTTTGGTCAAGTCAAAGTTGACCGAAGGTTGAAATTTTGGCACTTATCGTGATTTATATGAAAATATTTCAAAACTGATAAAATCTACAACCATGAATTATTTTTTGTTGTATTCTACATGAAATTTCTCATGTTTTCATATATAAAACTTTATGTAACAGCTAATATAAAATGGTGCAAAAATTACAACAAAGTGACTAAAGAAATTCTGAGATTTTCAGCAGAGTTAGTGCACGCGGAGGTAAGGGAATAGTTTTTTTCAAAAATTCACCATAAATCGAAATATTGTGCTAGAGACTTCCTGTTTGTTGGAAAATGAAGGTAAATGATTGAATATTACTAGAATGTAAGAGTTTTAGCTTACAATTGCATTTTCCGGCCATTTTGGTCAAGGAAAAGTTGACCGAAGGTTGAAATTTTGGCACTTATCATGATTTATATGAAAATATTTCAAAACTGATAAAAGCTACAACCATGAATTATTTTTTGTTGTATTGTACATGAAATTGCACACATTTTTATATATAAAACTTTATGTAACAGCTAATATAAAACGGTGCAAAAATTATGACAAAGTGACTAAAGAATTTCTGAGATTTTCAGCAGAGTTAGCGTGTGCGGAGGTAAGAAAAAGTTTTTTTCAAAAATTCACCATAAATTGAAATATTGTGCTAGAGACTTCTCGTTTGTTGCAAAATGAAGGTGAATGATTGAATATTACTAGAATGTAAGAGTTTTAGCTTACAATTGCATTTTTCTACCATTTCGGACGAGTCAAAGTTGACCGAAGGTTGAAATTTTGGCACTTATTGTGATTTATATGAAAATATGTCAAAATTGATAAAAGCTACAACCATGAGTTATTTTTTGTTGTATTCTACATAAAATTGCACACATTTTTATATATAAAACTTTATGTAACGGCTAATATAAAACTGTGCAAAAATTATGACAAAGTGACTAAAGAATTTCTGAGATTGTAAGAGCCTGACACCGTCTCTTCCAAACACGTATGTGTTCGTGTGTTCGTCGTCCATCGGAGTGGCAGGACGTTTGGCGTCTTCACAAACAGAAACATACACACAGTTTGATACAGAAGATTCGTTGGAACATTATGAGTACATGATTAGAATGCTTGCATGGCAATGCAAGTAGTGGTGATTGTACATACATCAAGACAACAATGGTTAGGGAGAAACAGACGGAAATATTGTATGGTTGAAATCGCGTTCCTTTAGAGAAAGAAAACGAGATGCTCTTGTTGTCTTGTCCACTTGATGGACGACAAACACACGAACACACACGTGTTTTTGGAAGAGACGGCGCCAGGCTCTTTCAAGATTTTCAGCAGAGTTAGCGCGGACGTAAGGAAAAAGTTTTTTCAAAAATTCACCACAAATAAAAATATTGTGCTAGAGACTTCTCGTTTGTTGCAAAATGAAGGTAAATGATTGAATATTACTAGAATGTAAGAGTTTTAGCTTACAATTGCATTTTTTTACCATTTCGGTCGAGTCAAAGTTGACTGAAGGTTGAAATTTTGGCACTTATCGTGATTTATATGAAAATATGTCAAAATTGATAAAAGCTACAACCATGAGTTATTTTTTGTTGTATTCTACATGAAATTGCACACATTTTCATATATAAAACTTTATGTAATGGCTAATACAAAATAGTGCAAAAATTATGACAAAGTGACTAAAGAATTTCTGAGATTTTCAGCAGAGTTAAAGCGGACGTAAGGAAAAAGTTTTTTTCAAAAATTCACCATAAATCGAAATATTGTGCTCAAGACTTCTTGTTTGTTGCAAAATGAAGGTAAATGATTGAATATTACTAGAATGTAAGAGTTTTAACATACAATTGCATTTTTCGACCATTTCGGTCGAGTCAAAGTTGACCGAAGGTTGAAATTTTGGCACTTATCGTGATTTATATGAAAATATGTCAAAATTGATAAAATCTACAACCATGGGTTATTTTTTGTTGTATTCTACATGAAATTGCGCACATTTTCATATATAAAACTTTATGTAAAGGCTAATAGAAAACGGTGCAAAAATTATGAAAAAGTGACTAGAGAATTTCTGAGATTTTCAGCAGAGTTAGCTGATGCTTTCTTTTGGGATAAGAAAGAAATTCGCGCATGCGCAGCTGGCTCATGCTTGTAAACAAAACAACAGCGTGATCCGTGAACTCCCAGCATCCCTCAAGGTGCATGACTTAACATTTTTCGCAAACGAGGCCTATAAGTATTTTTCTGCGAATATTTAAAAAAACTTGTTGTAGTCGACGTATTTTACGTCCACTTGGCATCCGACAGACAACTTTCTTTTGTCGATGTAAAATACGTCCAGTCGGCGTTGAAGGGTTAAGTGTAGTATGGGTCAGTGAGAAAGTGGTTCAAGAAGGCACCCTCACTGACTTCCAGGGGTAACTCTCCATTCTTATAGATCACCTTTTATGGATCCTTCTCTGTTTTGACCCCTGGTACCCCTGCTGGGACACTCCCTAGACATTCTTCCCTTGCTCGGTCTAAAGAGAGTATGTTTAGGTAAAACAGTAACCTGCCTGCTCACTCCTAGGACAGGACTGTGCAACCCTTGTCCTTTTGAGGATACCTGCCTCAAGTTCATCCCTCCTAGTCCATCCTGCTCATTCTCCTTTGACTTCGTTCGAGAGAAATATGTGCCTGGAGGTAGCAGACCAGCACATACTCTCCAACAGTGACAACATATTCACATACTCTTGAGCTCTCCCCAAGGAAGGCCTCACTGCATGCTTGTGGTTGTCGCCTATCCTTGTTCTGTTTGTTGCCCCATATATGTAGGAGAGGTTAAATGAGCACCCGCACACATTTTCCATCTTTTTCCTTCTCCTTACCATGTTTGTCTTCTTTGTTCCAGGACCTCGGGGAGCTCAGGAAGAAGGCTTGGAAAGCAGCCTTCTGCAAGAAGAATAAGACATCTACTCTTAAACATTAGCCATTGAAGCACTGTAGCCATTAGTGGAGCAGTTGACTATGTGTGGAATGGACAGATAATTCACGAGTTTGCTTGTGACTGATCCCCACTGCACAAATCAGCACTGCCAGTCACCCAATTGTTCTTCGTGGGGTAGGAGGACCAACCTTGACTTTTCCCTTTGTGATTGAACTCAGTAATGTATGTTTTCCCTGCAGAATTTTTTGCAGTATGGCCGGCAGCCAAGATTATTAAAAACATGCTACCATAGAAAATTATAATTATTCTGTTCATCCATTGCCTTGTATGTAGGAGCATTGCTCACCATGGGCCCTAAAACAATTCTTGGTGCCCAGGTAATTGGTGGTACTGTACAAGAGTGAGTGTAAGCAGCCACCCTGCGAAGAGTGCGTGGGTTTGGCAAGCAATGTAGGAAGGCCTAAAGACAGCTGCCAGTATCTTGGATTAGGAATGCTTTGCCATTGGTCACTACCAAACCTTTTTGGTACCTTTTTACCAGAATGCCATCCCTCCTGCTCATTTTCCTCTGGCTTGTTCAGGAAGGGATAAGTGCAAGGAGGTGGTAGACCAGCACATGCTCTCCACCAGTGATAACATGTGCATATGTTCCTAGCTCTCTTCAGGGAAACCTTAGTGCATGTTTGTGGCTCATCATTTATTCCTTCTTTGAGAGCTGTTATACATATGTTGAAGCATTTCTGGCAACCTATCTCTCTTGTATTCTTGGGCCACTTGCCTTAGCTAAGGGGTTGTCTGCTACAGTTCTTGTTGCTTCTTCCAAGGACTTGAGCCTCCTGTGGCAGCTGTGTTGCCCTATGGGAGATACCCCTGCAGTACTGGACACAGGCCATACTCTTATGAGTATTCTGTAGTAGGAGAAAACATGACTCACGGTAGAATCAGGTGAAGAAACATAGGCAAGTATTTTTACCCTCCTCCTCATCTTTGCCCCTTCTTCCTCTCATGAGAAGTTATCTCAGAATCCCTCTTAAAAGCAGTGAAAACTGGGCTTTGGGTGGGATGCTTGCTGTAGGAAGGGTTGACCCTTGGGTTTTCTGAGAATGCTCATGACCCCCTGTTCTCTCATTCTTCCCATGACTCAAGGACTGCCCTGGGCTCTTCTCTTTCTTGTAAACAAGTAACGAGGAGTTGGTGCTACCTTCTTATCTTGCATGCACACAGCCTGGAAATAGATTGTGTGCAGATCGGGTTCAAGTGTGAATAGGTCTCCATTGCATGGTAACTGCAAGTATGTGGCAATTTGCAATGCATGTAGTTACACCAACTCTTGGAAAGTTCCTGGCCCATCCAGGGCATTCAATGTGTGCATGCATGATAGGGCTCACTACTAATTCTGCCCCAGCCTATCATAAGGAAATTTTTGCAAGGTTGACCACAATTCAGGAATAGAATGGAATGGAATGGAATATTGGTTTTAGGCATAAAATCAAACACTGGGACCCATAGGGTCATTCAGTGTGACCACAATTCAGAAAGTGCTTCTTCTGTTCACAATTCAACCTTGACTTGTGGTTTGGCCTTGCCAGGTCTGATTGCTCATGTCTGTGATCCGGTAAATGTTCACTATGCCAGGCCAGTGTGTCTGCCTCTTCTTTTTGGAGGGGATCCAGCCCACACTTTTAATCAAGGGATCTGTTGGGGATTGAGGATCCTTCTCCAGAACCATCTGATTTGGAAAAGAACAAAGAGATTTTTAGGTGTATTCATGAGCGTGATGATACCAAAGAAGTGATCAAAATGCCATCATCAAACCCTGTCTTATTGACAGAACAAATTGTAAGGTTTGTTTTGGAGGCAAGACCATCATTTCAGTTGCTGTAGTCTCAACTTACTTGTGGCGTTTTGAGACAGATGAACAGTCTGATCTGTGAATCAAAAGATTCCCTAGCTTCCAGCTGCTTCCTCTCCCTTTGACATACAAGGGCAAGTTAATGTCCCAGGTGATGCTGAGATTACTCCTCTTCAGATTAACTCATCAGTCTGCAGACTAACAGTCTCTCCTCCAGAAAAGACTCTGGCAAGACAGAATGTAGTCAGGAGCCATGGCCTTCTTCAAGGCAGTATCATGGCTTGATCTTGTTGAACATTCTTGCTTATTTTGCCATCACTGGTGTCTCATCTAATGATGACAGAGCGAAGTTCTGAGGGTTGTTAAGAGTTGGGTAGAAAGGGTCTGACCTTCCTCTTTCATCAGAGTACTAACCTATGGGCAAATTTTGTCCTGCAAAGAAGTGACTACAAACATGTATGCTCAAGACAGGTTCTGCCTGAGCATAGTCTACTTGCAAAATGGATGGAACTTGTACTCTATTTTCTTAGAAGAGTAAAGTTGAGGTGGTGGTGGACAAAAGGCGCTGCAATAGCTGGGACACCTTGATCCACCAGCAGGTTCTGCCTGAGTGTAGTCTACTTGCAAAATGGATGGAACTTGTACTTTATTTTCTTAGAAGAGTAAAGTTGAGGTGGTGGTGGACAAAAGGTGCTGCAACAGCTGGGACACCTTGATCCACCAGCAGGTTCTGCCTGAGCATAGTCTACTTGCAAAATGGATGGAACTGGTACTCCATTTTCTTAGAAGAGTAAAGTTGAGGTGGTGGTGGACGAAAGGCGCTGCAATAGCTGGGACACTTTGATCCACCAGCAGGTTCTGCCTGAGCATAGTCTACTTGCAAAATTTATGGAACTTGTACTCTATTTTCTTAGAAGAGTAAAGTTGAGGTGGTGGTGGACATAGGGCGCTGCAATAGCTGGGACACCTTGATCCACCAGCAGGTTCTGCCTGAGCGTAGTCTACTTGCAGAATTGATGGAACTTGTACTCTATTTTCTTAGAAGAGTAAAGTTGAGGTGGTGGTGGACAAAAGGCGCTGCAATAGCTGGGACCCCTTGATACACCAGGCAGTGTCTTTCAAGCCTTCCAGGGTTCTGCAAGGCATTGCAGTCAAGGCTACCAGGGGGAAGGCCTTTAATGTCATATACTGGGAAGCTCTAGACCTACACGAAACCATGGCGGAGTTCAAGCATTTTTCTTTCTCACAAAAGGGCAAGGAGCAGTGTTGCCAAATGTAACAAACAAGCCTTCAAAATCTGCAGTATGAAAAATTTTAAATCAATTTGTATTTTTCATAACTAACAAACCATTTTTCATAACTAACAAACCTTTGGTCTAGCGTAGGAATAAATTCTCTGGCGCTAGCTGGACTCCAGTTAAAAATAACACAATGAATTGGTTGCAACGGTCGTCAGCCAATAGGGGAGAAGGAGGAAGCTAAGTGACCTGCTTTACCCCCGCTACACATCATCATACCAGCTTCCTTTTAGCCAAGGAAGGAATGAGAGGTGGCTTGAGGTGAGCCCTGTACATTAAGACTGGAGGTTTGTTACTTATGAGAAATACAAATTGATTTAAAATTTGTCATTTGTTCACACAGAACAAATCTTGGTCTTAACGTAGGGCAGACTTGCTCTTGGAGGGAGGGTAAGAAAGTCTTAGAACCGACTGGAGGTTTGGATCACCTGGGCTCACTTCTTGGCCATAGGTAGGATGTAGGAAGGAGTCATAGGCCTATGATCTGGTAAGCACAAGTTTACTGAACAGCCAGACACCTGGGCTACTAGATTATGAAATACATATCTACATTGCATCTTGATGATTGCAAAGAACTGTCAAAGACAACAAAACTTACGTTAGACACCAACCTTATTTGTTGCCAATTCCTCTCTCCCCATGTAAGAGAAAGGACTTGCTTCTATTAAGAATTTGCATTGTGTAGGAGCAAACATTTAAAACTTTATAGAATGGAAGCTCGCTCACCTGCACCTAACCAGTTCCAGCATATGATACAATTATTCTTTCTACTGCTTGCCGGTAGAGAAGAAAAAGAAAGAGAAAGGAAAACAGACCAGTCATCTCATTCACTCTCACTGTCATATCCAACACCTTAGGTGAGATATAAAACTGTCCCGCCAGGGGCATTGGATGAGCTACGCAACTTGTTGAGCAGCCACCACCAGAACCAAGGAAAAAGTGTCCAAGGGCCCATGGGCAACATCCCACAGGTAGAAGGGTGTGAAGGTGGTTTGACGGCTGAAACTGAGAGAAGTTTCTCCCTATGGAGAAAAATGAGAAGTCCACTACTTGTTGAATAGAAGTTCTGATAGGAGAGAAACCCCACTGACAACACCAGTCACAGTAGACTGCCCATTTTCCTTGATACACAGCTTTAGATGATCTTCCGAGGTAACCTGACATTTTCAACGCTGTCCTGCGAGAAAACCCTTTCGCTTGCAAGAGATAATTGATAGAGTCCAGCCACGAAGAGATAAGGACCCTACTGATCAGTGAAACTTCTCGATGTTTGGTTGATAAAGAAGGTTTTGCCATTGGGGGCGGGGGGATCTCCCTTGGAGCGTTGATCAACGGGGTTAGGAGATTGGGAAACCATTCTGCAAGTGGCCAAAAGGTAGAAGCTAGGGTCATCCTGAGGTTCTGGGAGGTCATCACTCTGTTGGTCACTTGAAGGATTAGGAAAAAGGGGGGAAAAGGTGTATGCTCCCAGGTGTCCCGGGGATGTTGTAGGGAATCCTCTACCACAGCCCAGGGATCTGGAATGACCGAACAAAAAACCTATTTTTATGTTGAACCTTGTTGCAAAACGGTCTACTGTAGGCCTTCCCCACAGATGGAACAGCCTTTCTGCTACCTCTTGATGAAGTGATCACTCCATCCCCAGGACCTTACCCTGACAACTCAGTCTATCTGCTACAATGTTCCTCTTGCCTGGCATGTATCTGGCTGCAAGATCTACTGAATGGGAGACTGCCCACTTATGTAATTGTACAATCAAGTCATGAAGTTGACAGGACACTAGCCCAGTTTGTTGACATAAGCTACCACAATAGTGATGTTAGACATGAGGACCACGGAGTGCCCTGTCACCCTTTCGTGAAATTCCTGAAGTGGTAGGAAGGCTGTCTTCAGCTCCAGGATGTTGATATGATGCTGTTTTTCTTGGTGATCCTACAGCCCTGATGTTAAGAGATCTTCCAATTGTGCTCCCCACCCTTTGTATGAAGAGTCTGAGAACAGTAGAATTTCTGGAGGGGGAGAGTGAAGGGGCACTCCTATGGTCAGGTTCTTGTTGTCTACCCACCATGCTAAGTCTTGCCTTACTTCTTTCAATAGAGGAACTAGAAGCATGGGAGAATCACTTGAAGGGGACCAAAATTCCTTCAGTCTCCAATGGAGAGAGCAAAGGTGAAGACGTCCGTGAGGAACAAGCTTCTCCAGGGACGACAGGTACCCTAGGATGACCTGCCACTGAAGAGCTGGATACTTCTGTTTGGACAAGAAGGACTGGGCTGTGCTCCAGAACTTGTCTACCCATTGATCTGATGGAAAAACCTTTGCCACTGTCGTGTTGATGAGCTTACCCAGGTAAAAATCCTTTGACTGGGCGAAAGATTCGACTTTTTCAGATTTATCACGATGCCTAAGCCGCAACAAAATTGGAGTAGACCATCTGTCTTGGATTAGCTTTACCTGAGAACTTGTGAGGACTAGCCAGTCATCAAGGTATCTCAAGATGCAAATCCCATGAGAATGAGCCCAAGTTGAGACTAGGGTTAACACTCTTGTGAACACTTGTTGGGCTGTTGATAGGCGGGAGCAAAGAACCTAGAACTGGTATAGACTATCTCTCCAAGGCTGAAGCGAAGAAACTTCCTGGATGATCAATGAATTGGAATCTGGAAGTATGCATCCTTCAGGTCTATCGTGAGCAAGAAGTCGTCCTTCCTGACAACTGCAAGGACTGTGTGTGGGGTTTCTATCTTGAACTGCATCTTCCTGATGAAAAGGTTGAGAGTCAACAGGTCTGTTACCAGTCTCCAATCACCCATTGCTTTGGGAACCAGAAAGATGTGGCTGTAGACACCTGGAGAAGGGTCTTGCACTACCTCTATAGCTCCCTCTACCATCATTTTCTTCTCTTCCTCTTGGAGAGCTAGAAGCTTTGGTGATTCTGGAGCATACATCGATTGGTGAAGGGGAAGCTTGGAGAGGGGAGAGGAAACTTGAAGGGTAATAGATATCCCACCCCAAGAACATCTACTGCCCGGGTCTCCGCTCTGTACTGTTGCCAATCTCCTCCATGGCTTGCCAGGCGCCCCGCACCGCTAATGGCAGTGAGCAGTGAGGGGCGCCCACTCTATCCTCTAACTCTGCCTCTGCCTCCTCTTCCGGGCCTGAAAGAGTGGGGCTGAAACGGCTGCTTCTCAGTAGTCTTCTTGGTTTGAGGGAGCGAAGGTTGATGACCCTTGCATGGTACCGTTGTACTCTGAGCTCTCTTAGTTGACGTGTAAGATTGTTAAGTCATGTAAGCCCTGATATGTCTTGGTAGTTTCCTACTTCAATCCAGAACTTTGCAGTCGATTTCTTTTTGCTGCCTTGGAATACAGTTCCTTCACACTATGACTTTCAATTTTCTCAATATTTTAAAAACTATTTTATAACCATATAATTCTGCAGTGTCACTCTTTAGGTCCTTCACCTGCTTTTAAACACTTCTGATTAGAAAAATGAGATATTTTCTGTAACATCCCAAAGTTATCTGGAAGTCTATTCCTTAATTCATTGCGCAGCTCTACTACAAATAAAATATGACAAATTTAAATTAATTTGTATTTTTTATAGCTAACAAACTTGCGGTCTTAACATTAGGATAAATCTTCTGGTGCCAGCTGGAAACCGGTAAAAATAAAAACAAGAATTGTTTATGCAAGGAATCAGTAGCATCTGGCATCCATCATGGAGGTGAGTTGGGAAGTGGGACGCAACCTTATTTCAACCCTATGACGTCTCGGTTTTCTTTTACTGTCATAGCCGGTTGCTTTTTCCTTTGCCTGTGTTTCTCTGTTGTATGTGTGTTCAGTGTTTGTTTTAGTGTGTACATGTTTTGGTTTTTATCATGCAATCCCAAAACCCAGCTAAAAGTTCCCATAAGCCTCAGAGGAAATGTCCTGGTATAGGTATATATCCTTTCTCACATTTTCTGGCTTCCTTTGAGACTGACCCCCATTCAACTTGTAGTAAGTGCAGATCGAACAATTGTAATGTGACTAACCCTTGTCCTGGGTGTTGTTCTTGGCCTCCTGTGCAATGTAAGAAATTTGGCCAGAAGAAGCAGCACAAGAGGAAGTCAAAGGCACCATCTTGGGAAGGATTTTCTCCTCCTGTGGTGGATTTTCTCAGGTTCCTCATTGTTTCTGCTTCTCCTTCCTTGTCAGGTTTGTCTCCTTCCTTTTCTTCCACTGATTCGTCTTTGGAAATTTTGGGAGAAGGATCTCTGAATATGCCTCATGCTGCCCCGTCTCTCTTTTGGGGGGGGGAATGTTTCTCCTACTGGGGGAGTGGGGGCAGCGCCATCTTTTTCCTCTGTTCAGGCTGAGATGCGCAAATGTCGGTTGTTTGGGCTTCATTAGGCCTATCAGGGGTACCAACCTTAGATGGCCTGCTGTCCAATTTCATGTCTTCACGCATTCCAGTGTCAGCCGCCATATCAGTTCCCAAACCTCCCGGCCTTCACCTTCTGGGTCTCGCACTATGCCCTCTAGCAAGATGCCACTGGTTCTCCCTACGCATCATCCTGGGTCACCTGCAGTTCAGCCTACGATTGCTCCAACAGCTCACATACAGTGTTCATCTGCTCCCATGACGTCACAGCCTAGTTCTACTGACATCATCTGTGGCTGCGCTGTCTCCTTCCTCACTCTGCAGTTCTAGAATTTCTGCTAAACTTTTCAAATTCATACCCCAAGTATGCTGTAGGATCTAGGTAGGAACTGAAATCAGTTGTTAAAGGATTCCCTCTGGTGCTAGAAACACTTACTTTCTTGCTAGGATTTGTCAGTTCAAGGAGAAGCTTTCTTGGGTTTGCAATTTTTCCCAGAAATGGTTTCATTGTTTATTGGGTTTCTTGTAGAAACAGATAAGGAAACCAAAGGTACAATTCATGAACTCGATCACTGCACATCTCTCATAATCATTTAGCAGTACTGTATAGCATTTCTTTGATGACCTTGTAATTTTACAATTAAGTTTTAGTTCTTCCTATCGAGACTGAATACAAGTTGTTGCTGCCTTAATGGAAAGCCACATTTGAAGAGGGTGTTTGCCAAGACTGAGTGTTGCAACACCTGCTTAGACATTAGCTCTTTGATTAGAGTGTCTAAACCAGTTGTAAGTCACCCTTACAAGGAAACCAACATTTCTGGGCAGAGTTTCTGTTAAGGAATACAGTAAAGCTAATGGAATAAGAGTGGCAAACACATCTTGTCATGATTAAATTAGGAAAGGCAAATTCCTTTTTCAGCATTTCACATAAAAGTTCCTTTTTCAGCATTTCACATACACCATTATTCATGCTTGTATTAACACTTACATTGTCAACTCCAACTCCACGCACTTTCTGTAGCTCAAGGTTTACATATATACTGCCATTCCAGCTTCAATTTCAACAAGCCTTAAATATGTACAAACAATTTTCTGCAGTTTTAAGCTGAATTGTCCAACTATAACACCAAGTAACTTAACACACTCATGTCTGCTGATTCATCAGTTAAGCTATTTAGCCTCACCATCATCTCTCGCAGGCACAGGATGAGACCCCAAGCCATTCACTATCATTTCCTTGCACTTTGTCCTGTGTAGTTCCCATACATTACCTGATTTCTGTCATTGAAAGGAAGGATGACTGAGGATGGAAATCATGACAGCAGTGCTTGTACCCCGTGCTCTAAAGTATCATCATTAGCCTCTTTGCGAGGTCTATTCTAAAAGTACAGTACTGGGTAATGTCTTCATCTTAGATCATAAGTGGATTTCAAGAGAATTTCAAGCATTTTGAACGTCCACACAAAATCCGATGTACACTAAATCCATTCAAAATATGCCAGATTTCCCCCAGTGGTTTGAAATCTGCAAATAGGTCTTCCAATCTGCTAGAACTAGCATATCTATCTTGGCAAACCTGGCCAGGAGCGTTCCCAGCCATTTTGTCCCTTTCCCCCTCCAGCTTTGGCTTAAAGGGGAATCAAGTGAAAGGAAAGGATGGGGGATGCTGAAGTAGGCTGTCTTTTCCAACTGCCCAAGTAGGAGATGCCTATTGTGCCAATGGACAATGTAGTAGTGACAATGGGTTGGAACCCCAAGTAGTCTTGTGTCCTCAAGGAAGGTTTCAGGCAATTTTTCAAGGATTGCTGCACTCCCTTCTCTTGGATGCTGCTCCCATTTTGGCCATCCCTCCAGAACCACCTAAAGTTCTGGCCATGCTGACAGAGGTGAGGGCAATGTGCAACACTGGGAAAAATGCACTGGAAGTTGTAGACCAGTCTCCAGGCTTCTAGTGTAAACTATTTTCTGATGGAAAAGTTAAGGGCTGATTCACACTGTACAGTTTATCTTCGTATGGTTAGGATTCGCTTACGTTCCAGCATAATGTATATATGATATGGTTAATTTACATGCAGCCATTGCTCTGACATGATGCCAAAAAGATTAGGTTTGAAGCAGCTTGCTGCAATCACGTTGTTTTTAGATGATGATGAAGAAAACAGTCATTAATAAGAAGAGTATGGGTACACAAGTGCCAAACGAAGATGATGTCAGAGAGTGAATTTTGGACTCTATTTAGGGAGTTACAAGATGATGAGATAAAGTTTCAATAGTACTTCAGAATGTCAAAAGCTCACTTCAACTATTTGCTTCAGAAGGTGGAAGACTTGCTTAAGACAAATGCTAACCTTCAAGTGACTATTTCACCATGGGAGAGACTAGCTGTATACTATCTATTGGCTATATGTTATTTATTACTTTCCATTACACAATAATAATAATAATAATCAGGATTTTCTTGTTCTGGTAACTTATTGTCACTACCGAGAGAAAAAGTAATTGTTTTCCAATCATCTATTGAATTAATAGTAACATTACTAGATAATGAATGTACTGAAAGATAACGAGGCTACTTTTCATAATGCAGTACAAGTATCTATGCTACAAGAAACTGTCCCTCAGAACACACTGTGGCCAACCAGTGAGGGTGCAGTATGTTTCGTAAGTGTACCTCTCATTCGTTGGGGATTTCTTCCAAACGTATCCCATGCATACGGGTGAAAGCTATACAAAAGACGACTCATAAACAAACCACATTGTATGGACAGCTCCACTGATTTCTACACATGGATAATTTACACACAAAAGCCGTATAAAGACAAACTGTATGCAGTAGTGTGAATTGGCCTTTAACTGGGGCTGGCAACCAGTCACTAATCTCTTACCCACTGAGTGAGTTTTATAGGCTCAGCTCAAGATGGAAACACCACTTTTTCTACTGGATTCCATCAAAAGGGCAACTTTGTTTTAGAAATTTGTTTTAGATGGATCTGATGGATGAGTATTTGCAGATAACTATCCATCAGTCTTCCAGAAAATACCTCTTGTTCTGTGAGGGGTTGTTTACCCATGCAAAGCCTTGTATTTTGAATTAGGAACAGTCCTTCAAGTGTTTATTCACACAAGCTTTCACTCTGGTGTCAGCTTGGGCCCACTTGCACAGAATATGCCTTTTGTGCTATCTCTGCAACTGGCTGGCTCTGGCATCCTCATAAGGGCAGTTGCCTCATGGCATTTTATGATGACTTGATGATTGCAATAAACTGAGAAGTCAGATCTCATACCCAAGCAGTAAAGCACCTGGGCTTGCTGACAGATATGAACAGTAGCAACAGTTTCTCATTACACTAGTATCAGCAAGCTCAAGGATATGACAGCACAGTTCCTGCCAAGACAAAACAACCAGCTCGGTTTTGGCAGGTCACTGTCAGTCACCTGTCATCCTTAAGAGAAGCTTATGCCTCAAGAGCATCTCCACCAAAGCTCACTCACTGGCTGGCCTCATGTGACCCTCCCTGTCATTTTGTACCCTTAAACCGAAAAGTGAGGTCTGGTGGTTAAATAACAGGAACCTTCTAGTGAGAGATTCATTGAAGTTATCACATTTGTAGCTGCTATTCTAAGATACATCAAAGGAGGGGTAGGTCCACACCTAGGGGATTAGTTTCTTCAGGTGCATACAGAAGATGATCATCATCTGCAAATTAATGTCTCAGAAATGCATACAGTACTGCTAAACTGGCAAGCATTCTGAGATATTGTAATTGGCCACTTCCTAAGTGTTGACGAGTGACAGCACAACCATGGTGACATTACATCAGGGAACAGTCTCTCTTCATCTCTTGTCAGTTAGCATTTCCAGTACATGAGTGGGCAGTCTGGCATACTGTTGACCTGTCAGCCAGGTTCTTTCTAGGCAAGAGGCATATCATGGCAGATCAACTCGGTTGCCTTGAACAAGAAATGGGGACAGAGTTGTCCTATATCCTCATATGGCAGAAAGGCTTTTTAAACTCACGGAAACCATGGTGATCAACCTATTCACTATATTGAAAAACAGGAAGCTCCCAGTATTCTGTTTTCCCATTCCAAACCCCAGGGCTGCCTTGAAAGATACCTTCCAGCACTGCCGGAATAACCAGGATATGCCTCTCTGCCAGTCAGTCTGATTGGTCGAGTGATCTACAGTGTTGATTACTCCAGGTTTTGGGATGGCCTTGGTG
The DNA here is from genome assembly GCF_040412425.1 of Macrobrachium rosenbergii. Taxonomy (NCBI): domain Eukaryota; kingdom Metazoa; phylum Arthropoda; class Malacostraca; order Decapoda; family Palaemonidae; genus Macrobrachium; species Macrobrachium rosenbergii. Next base: position 55,501,593 of record NC_089753.1, read on the forward strand.
GCTCTTGTTGACCCCATGCCATGCTCTCCTGGTTGAGGCACCCAGGCCTTCAATCTTCATGGTTGGAAGTAATCCAGCAGTTCTGTGAGAGACGTTTATCTCACATCTCCATGTCTTGTTGCATCTGGAGGTCCTCAGCTGATATCAGGGAAAGTGGCCCATCATCTGTGGTTGGTGTTGTGGTCTCTCTTGTTAGGGCTTCTCTTCAGCAGACTGCAGTCTTCTTTATACACATTCACTAAGACATGCTCCTATCAGTTACTGTTGTGAAAGGCTATTACTTTGCCTTGAGCCAGAACTTCTGATTCAAGGGCATGGGTCTCTCTTTCTTTGAACAGTCTTGTCCACTTCCAAAGCTTTAGCCTACAAAATGGGATGTGACTCTTGTCTTCTGCAACTTTACTCAGGTGTTGCACAAGCTCTTTGGGAAAGCCTCAGACTGAGACCTCACTCTCAAGACTGTTTTTCTACTATATGGCTTGACCTTACAAAGAATTATGGTGAGTTGCACAGCCTCTTGTATTTTGTCCAACACTCAGAGGGTTGAGAATATTTCTCATTCTGGACACCATTAGAAAAATTGTTAGTTCCATATATGGCACCAAAAGAGTTGCATTACCCAGACAAACTTGGATGAGAACAATGAGGTTGGAGATGTGGAAGTGAAAGCACCAGAAGGAAGAGTGGCTGAATCTCAGAAGTCTTTTGCACTGCATAGTATTGAAGGTGATGATGATGATGACAAGACTACTTTTTCCTCATTCCAAACTCCCCATAAGGGGGTAGTGCCATTAGTGTATCTTGTGTGGTGCACTGCAGGCATTACTAGAAAGGTGTTTGCTGTGTCCCTTCGACTCTTAGTTGCACCCACTTTTTAACCTTTTAATTTACGTCTGTTCCCACTTAATTTCTTTCATCTTTCTGTCCAAAAACCCCAACTCCCTCTTTCCACCACAAGCAATGAATGGCTGCAAGTAGCCCCATTGCTTGGCCTTATAGCCAGATTCTCTCAAGCCAATTTCCTCCCAACTGCAATGGATTCAGACTGTGTAAATAATGACCAATTTTCACCACTAGGAGAACTTGAGGACCCAGGTACAGACGGTCAGAAATAGAGAGATTTCCTCTGGGACATAACCTAAAGATTACTGCTACAGCAGGTAAGGCTGACTTAAAATAGGTTCATATGTGCAAAATTTGATTTTCTTTTTTTTTTTAATTAATTCAATTTTTAAATTCGGACATTTTCATGTTCACTTGGCATTCTTTCTTGCTATTATTTCTGTGATTCAACAGCTGTCTTTCTGGAAGTTGACTATGTAAAAAAAAAATAAATAAATACAGTCAGCATCCCAGAAACACTTTCATTCTTGACACGTTGTGTTGCCAGTTTTCCTAGATTATTCAATTCACATCAACAACTATAAATATGTTCTCTAATAACAAATCTGGTAATGCAAGATTGAATTCATGGTGAAAGCCACTTGGTTTCTCCCATATTAAACAGGATTTTCCTGTAATTAAGGCAAGGTCTGAAAGTTAGACAATGCCACCTGAATAATACTGTCACATGACAATAATCCATAGTACAAATGCATTTAATCAGTCCTAAAACTTATGATCTAGGTTAGGTATAACAGCTTGCCTATCCTGAAGCTGACTGACATATTGAAAATTTGTGGAAAGAAATAACAGCTGTACAGTAACTCAAAGACAAGGTAGTGCCAATGTGCAGCTTCAACAAATAACACTAAAGTAAATTTGCAATATTAAATTGAACATAAAATCCAATTGCATTAAATAAAACTAATGTAAAATAAAATGTTGCATAAAAAACTAGGAAGTAAAATTATGCAATATAATAAAATTGAATTTATATTTATTTATATTTTTCATCTGCCTAAACCAGCTAATACTGTGCTTCCAGCTTACTGGACAAACTGAATACTGTAGTCACAATGAAACTGCTCAACTCAGAAATTTGTTAATTTGTTTAGTCAACGAAGTAACGAAACATACTGAAAAGTATTATCATAAACATAGGCTCCATGCAAATAAAGACAGAGTGCACATAAGTCAGTCATGATGTACAGTAGTCCATTAGAATAACTTAGGTTCTTAAGGCAAAATATTCTAGTGATAAATAATTGAAAAGTTTTCAAAAAATGGAAATGGTTTGAAACAATATTGCTATTAACATAAATGTGAAATGACTACAAAACCATAAGAGGATAATAGGAATGATCTACACTAAACACTATCCCAAAACTCACTATTTTTACTATGAGGTTAGAACAATCTTGTCTATTTGAAACCGTTAAATTGAACTTGCAGAATGAATTAACATCTGTATGAGGAACCATTTCTAGCTAATACTGAGTGAGTGTGTCAGCAAATTAAGCAAACTTAAATAAAACTTTTAAGATAATAAATAGTACTGTGGATAATAATGAACTCCACGCTTACAGTAAGTATAAAACCAACAATGCACCATATAATGAGCAAATTGCCTTAGAGTTTAAACTTCTGCTCATAAGTATTTTTTCCTCAGATTTTATGCTTTAAACACAATACAACAATAATAAAGATTAACCTTCATACTTTTACAGGGGAATGTTCTATGGTTACATACAAAATACCATGGTAATTTAATTTTTTCAAATAAGCAGTTCCCCATAACAAGAGGACAGCCTCACAGACAAAAAAAATAACAGCATTCACTGCCATAGTCATGCTCTAAATGTTGAATCAAGGATAAAACCCTGTGCAAAAAAAAGGCAAGTTCTCTAAGTATTCAATATATATTGAAAGAAATATATGTGAATTTCATCATAGAAAAGACAGGCTCAAAACAAAAAAGTATATAATATATACTGTATAATTAGATTAATAAAACTTCACAGGTAACACTTCCCAGCACAATCTTTTCAGTGGCATGGAAAAGGATTTGTACACCCAAACTTTACCTCTAGTATATGTATGCAACAACCATAAAATATTTCCATAGCAGATAATGGCAAAATTTCATGAAGAACTTGTTCAGAGCAAAGCATGAGCACAAGCTTATTCACACAGTATACTTACAGCATTTGACAATGCTGTATTCTTGGTCACTACATTACTTTTTACTAATAAGCAAAAAAGGGTTAGGAAAGTTCTGCAACAAACTGGCTTCTATGGCAAGGTTTAACTCTTCAGCATATATCATTAGCACATATCCTGTAATATTATAACCACAACTAAGAAAAAACCAGGTTGCATTTACTTCCATCCAATCTATTCTGGAGCAGTCAATTATAAACTCTAGTACTTTTACTAGGTCTAACAGAAGTTAAATAATTTTGTAAAATATCTATTTGCCATTATCTGTTTGAATTAGTCAAGAAGAGGCTTCTCTCTTTACACAAAGGTGGAGCTGAACCTAATGATATGCATAACAAAACTGCATACTTTAGCTCCCATAATACATGAATATTTAAACAAATTGTTTTTCTTATTAAAATATACAAACCTCAGTTTTATGTATGCCTTGGGCTGACACTGTAGGAAAGAGGCAGGTAGTGATAACCTTGCACATAAGGAGCACATAGTTTTCCAGCTAAAACTGACAACTTTTGCTGCTGAGATATTTTGCTGCTCAAACTGGAAAGTGAATTTTGCTGCTCAAACTGGAAAGTGATGCTGCAAATATTGGCAACCTTACTGTTAAAATCAACTTTATCTGCTGACCCCAGCAGCATACCATTCCAAAATTGACAACTTTTGCTGCCTAAAGGTGAGTCCAGACTACAGTAAAACATAAATAAACACACAATTCACGAAATTATCGCACACATATCACACACAGGTTGAATACATGTTAAAACTTATAGTCCTAACCAGTGCTTCATACAATTATCCAACATTGGCAAAAGATTCATTCTCCACTTACATTCACTGATTGTTTTCCACCTGTCTGTGACATGCATGCCCTAAATGGCCAAAATGCATTTGCAAATTATTTTATTGTAGTGTGGACGCATCCTAACACAGCAAACTTGCTATCTAGATCAAGTAAAACTTGAACTGAGAGATGAGAAATCTAGAGGAAAATTATAGTTTTTATGCTGTAAAATATGAAAAAATGTAAAATTTATAACCCACCAACGGTAATTTATGGGCACAGCATAAAATTGGTCTTCTCAGTGTATGGCGTGCAATATGCTGTAACCTTGCTGCTTTTGTTTGAATTACCTCTTTGACTGACCATAAAATTATTTGAAAGTATGACATAGCTAAAATTATAACTGCAAAGTTTGTAATAAATCTAACTAGTATCAGACCTTAAATCAGACTTAATTAATGCACTTCCCTCCAGCAAGGTCAATTTAATAAACTCCCTTTTTTGTTTGGTAAAGTAAATGACTGTGATGGTAAACTAACTAGGATATTATTGCCCTCTGAAACCAAAGAGCAATTGATAAACTCTTGGCATAAGGGTTTATACTACAGCTAAAGTAATGGGAATGACCTCAAATGCCAGTTTCTGAGAAAAGAACATTGAATATTCAGTCTTCTGTGACTTATTTCCTCCTTGAAATAACTTCATTTTAGATTATGGCCCACTCCCGAGCACCTTCTCTGCTGCTCCAAGTACAAGAAAAAATATATTAAATGCAGCTAATCAACAGCAACATAATTAAAAAACACAGCCATTTGTACATTAAACTAAATCATTTAAACATACTTTGCTTTATGCCCCCAACTCAAAGCTGCCAACACCACAGCAATAGTCATGCAGTTTAATAGAGTGTAAATGTGTTCCTAAAGGAAATCTGGCTAAGAGATATAAGCTCCTACAACATTGACAAAATTTATGAAATACAAGATACACCAAAATCCTTAAGAAAACACAAATTATATATCTGGCTGTCAAAAGTTAAGACAAAAAAATCTTCTGCATTATTATAATGGAATAAACCATTACAGCACTTATATGAAATGGTATACAGTAACACAGGAAAAGCATTATGCTGGCTCTATCACTGGCAGTGCTTCTTATCTGCGAGTATCCACTACTGTAGTTATCTACATGGTTAGCTTTGCATTGCAATTCTTCATTTGCATGTTCTTTACCAACTTTCATCAGTAAGTAGCGGCATATTTAAAACTACGGTTTGTACTCACTGTAAAGATATAAAAGTTAAAAACCTAACTTCTTGCTATAGAACTCTTAAAAAATAAATAGGATCTATCATAAATAACACACTCAGTGGTTGCAACAACAATATAGCATATAGGTCACAATTTTTTCTTACAAGTGGATTTGTATTACAAAATTCACATATCATTTGCATAAATGATGGCAATGAGTAGCACAATAGAAGATTAACCTCATGTGCTTTTTGCAACTTGAACAGAAAAAAAGGATGACCCCTGTATATTATAAAACTGGAACTGGATTTGAATACCTGTTTCCAGTTACTTCTGTAACAAAAGGAATGCTGAAAGCTTTTGCCAATAGAATCTCGTTACAAGTTTATACACAATGTAGAATTGTTATATTTCCATAATTCAGAAGTCAATAAAATACTAAAACATATATCACACTTAACAATAATTCCTTGAAAACCAATAAACAAAACTAGGTGTCATGAAACAATTACCAAGCTTGTAAATAATAATTAAAAAATATGTAAATATAAATGTTAATGTCAAAGCTTGGATGACTTTATAATGATAACTATTTGCTGCATTTTTATTATAAAATTCATTGCATTTTCATAAATGCAACAAATAATGACAGAAGCAGCACATATTTTACCAGTACAATCATGGTAAAACTGATCTTCAAATGGCCTACTTATTTCAAAGACTGAGCAAAATGCATTGCTTATTTATGTTCCTTTCCCCCAAGTCATGACTTAGTTGTCAAAGCCAGTTAAAAAACAAAACAGAGGAAACAAGCAACTACTCATGACTTCTCTTGCTGCAAGATTTTCATTCCATTAACCAAGGACATTGACCAGATCTAGTTTCTCAAAAGGTTTTCAATCCCAACTTTCCCAATCTTCACCCTGCAAAATATACATTTATGATGAGTTCCATATAGATACTAAATACATAAGCTTAGCATATCCCTAATGTTTTACTTTAAATGTAAAGATCACTATTTGATTACAGTACTGTGCTGCTCTATAAAAATAGCATTACAGTACGTATATAGGCACAATTTGTTTCACAACAAACCCAATGCTGATAATTAAGTTATTTAGTGTACAGGAAACTGCAGACTCATCAGTTCATCTTCAAAACAGTTCTTCCGCCAGCAGTAAGGATGAACCAAAGATGATGAGGTGGGTAAAACCTATATGAAAGGCTTTGCTTTGTCTTGGAAAAATCCAAATTACTTTAAAAATTTGTGATTTGTTTCTATGGGGATACAAACTCTCTGCCTTTCATATAATATGGAGACTCAGCCCTTAGGTGGGAGGTAGCACCCATAATAAAAGGATGAGTATCCAAGAGAAGAGCCATTCATCCCATTACTTGCAATTGTACGATGAAAGATCACTGCCACTTCTTACCCCACGGTGATAGAGAGACAAAGTGGTTAGAACACTTTGCCTGAGTTTCTTGTAAGAGAAGAAACTTTGTAAGAAGCAAGAATTTTGGAGAACTAGGACAATTCTGAAGAAAAGTTCCATTGACTGCCAGCATTTTCTGTTATAATAAGCGATGGATTCATAAAAACCCTAACCATATTCCTCCCTTCTCCTTGTTATAAAAGGGGAGATGGAAGGTGATGTATTCTAACCTAGGTTAAGCATGTTTATCAGATCAAATACAGTACTCCCAAGAAGGGAGAATGAAAGGAAAAGAGGGGGGGAACAACCACTGAGGAGAAGAAGGGGAAAACCATTCATTCTCATATAAAAACTCACAACTTTGTATATCTGAATGAGAAGTATGGTACCCAGTCCAGGACCCAGTAAATTATACAACTTGTTGAGCAGCCACCACAGGCCCCAAGGAAATATCACGGGACTTTTGGGCAACATCCCACATGTAGAATGAGGTGAAGGTAGTCTGACTACACCAGGCTCCAGCCCTTATTACATGTTGAACCAAAAAGTGAAAGTACTAGGGCCCTAACCTCATGAGCTTTCGGATGGGAGAAGAGGCCCAGCTCCTTCGAGGAGTCGTACATCCACATTATAACATTACAAAGCCAGAAAGAAAGTGTGTTATGAGACACCTCCCTGTGAAGGCCATTGTTGACAAAATTCCTTCTACACTCCACCCTTGAGGAGCACATTCCTTTCAAATAGCACTTAAGGGAATGAACTGGGCACAATAACATCTCATCCAGATCTCCATGAGTGTTTCATAGGGATGGGATTGATTAACTCTCAAATCTCTCAATGAAAACTGAGGGATTTTGAGTTTAGTCCATGAATTCTGGTATGAAAAAAAGGGAGAATGCCCCACCTTTCCATATGTCAAACTAGATAAGATAGGCCATTTACTTACCCAACTCTTCACTGATGCCAGGTAAGATCTTTATCTGAATACTGAGACAACAGCTTATAGGGAGTGGTTGTAAGGCTCTGAAGGATGAAGGAAACATCCCACTCCCGGGGGCAAAGTTCCTGGGGAGGTAGGATTGCCTGAAATTTCTCATTAACATGCCTGACTCCACACAGATAGAGAGGTCCAATGGCAGAGGCAGAAAAGCCCTTCTCCCTATGAAGAAAGATGAGGAAGTCAGCTAATCACTGAATAGAGGGTCCACCTGGAGAGTAACCCTTCTATGACACCAATCTCAGAAGATGGCCCACATTCCCTGGTGCAAACTCGTAGCGGAGCAGCAGAGGGACCCAGACATTTCTCTTACTGCCCTGCAAGAATAGCCTCTCTCTTGCAGGACAGAGATTTTTCACAGGAGATGCTAGATAACCTCCACCAGTGAAGATGAAGACACTGAATTGCTTGATGATACGTGTGAATGTGCGGCTGACAAGGGAGGGTGGGCCAGAAGGAAAGCTCTCTTGGTACTCTGCCCAGGAGAGTCAGCAGGTTTGTGTACCACTTGGCATGTAGCCAGTGAGTAGCCACCAGGGTCATCCAAAGAACTGGAGGACAAACAGCCTGTTGACCACTCAGCGGAGAGGGTTGAATGAGGGAAAGACGTATACATCAGTTATCCCATGGATGCTGAAAGGCATTTTCTATGGCTGCCCATGGGTTTGGGACTGAAGAGCAAAAGATGGGAAGTTTTCTGTTCAAATCATTGTGAAAAGGATGATCAAGGTAAAACCACAAAGGTCAAACAATTTCTCCACTACTCTGGGGTGTAGGGACCACTTCAATCCCAATACTCTGGCCTTGGTGGCTCAGTTGACCTGCAAGGATGTTCCTCTTGCTCAGGATGTACCTAAAGGGTTGCTCACCCATGCATCTGAGGGGTTAGTTGGCACAAGGAGTGGGACACTGTGCTGCCTTCCTTGGTGATGTACACTCAGAAATCACAATCTCCGACCCACCCAGGTCGTGCTCCGAGTTTATGAGTGGGGCCTTTCTGGACGGTGGGCAGCGCCAAATATCATGGATTGAAACACACTCGAACACCTTTGGAACTCTTCCGGATTTTCCTTTGGGTGTTTCTTTTTTTTTTATGATTTTGCTGCATATAATGCAAAGCAATCATGGTATGATAATATGGACAACACTGTGTTGAATTTTACAACCTGTATAATATCGAAACAAAAAAAAAAGCCAAAACTGCCGAGTTGTAGTTAGGAAAGGGGGGGGAGGGTAGAATCTGCGCGTGTGTGTGTCAACATTCATTTCAACTTTTTCATGTAACAGCACAGTATATGCACTCTCAGCAATGACTCCACAGCATCACAAATGCACTCAGAATCAACCTTCATGCGCATTATGAACTTGCATACTGTGCAGTAGAATATTCATTTGATGATAATCTATTACTATTACTGAAAAAGATGAGTGGGAGGAAACCAAAACGACTAAAACTTAAAGAGGACTATAACCCCACCTTACTCAAACTTTTATTTGACGAAAGTCAGCCACCCCAAGATTCGTCAGATTCAGGTAATGAAATTGATGAAAATGAAACATCTGAAGAAAATGATGATGTTTGTGTGATTCCGGAAACACAAGATGAAAATGATGATTTGTCAGACAATGACAGTGTTGAAATTATTGATAATTCTTCAGATAAATGCAACATTACATCATCTGACGAACAAGACGACGAAGAAAAATCAAGTATCATACATATCAATAGTGATTCTGATGAAAATTATTGCGAGGACCTACAAGAAGATTTTGCATCTCGGTCACAGTCATTGTTAAAATATTATCCATACAACTATCACTGAAATCAGCCTTGGGGACAAAACTTTCATGTATAACTTTTTACCTATAAAACAAGATAATGGCCGAATTTTGTAATACCTATAATAGAAAATAGTGTTAACAATAAAGCCCTTTATTCTCATCCACTGTAACCGATTCCCGAGTGCGGAAACAGCAGCAACAGTTTTCTATACCATGCGAACATCATTTTGCGAACCCAATGGTAAGCCTGCTTGCTTCGAATCATGTTTTGAGTAAGGTAACCTGAGCAAGGATGAAAGAGAATGATGAAAAGATCATATCAACAAAATAAATGTTTTATTTGGATATTTTCAAACCAACACACTTTGATTTAGTGTAAAACAAATGATCAATGTGACAATTTCAAAGAAAAAATTTTGTGCTTACGCACAAATAAATTTGTAATTATTGAAAAAAGTAAAACATTAGCAAATGTCCGAGTCTTGCAACAACCTGCTAATCTCTTGCCTCCCCCCTCCCCCACAATCCTTTCCTCCTAATCCGCAACCCTCGTTGAATTCCCACCACAACCACCTCGACTCAGCCATAGGTTAATACTTTGTCCAACCTCCCTTTGCTGCTATAACTGCTTGCAGTCTGTCAAGCATGGAATCTACCAGATTGCTGCAAATGTTTGGCCAGTTTCTGATACCCTCCCACGCAGTATGTGCGTGTCTCTTCACTGCTTAACTTGTTTTCTCCTCTACATTCCATTCCTGAACCATATGCGCCCATAGATTCTCTATGGGATTACAATTGGCTCCTTTAGGGGGCCAGTTCAATAGTCTAATTTCTGGATGCGTCTCACACCAAAGCATGACTACCCGACTAGTGTGGATTGGACTGCGGTCTTGCACTAGATGTGTAAGCTCTGGTTCCGGGAAAGCATATGCTCGCACTGATGGTAACAAGGATGTCTAAAGAATATTGATATACTGTTCTGCTGTCATATACCCTTCAATGTTGGTCAGTTCACCACCACCTCCCCACCACATTCATCCATGCATACAGGTTGTCACACGACCGCTTCTCGATATTTCTTGGATGTGTCTCTGAGCATATCTAGTGTTGCGGATTCGCCAACACTGCCGACCGACTGCTGCGACAGACGTGAAACTTTTCTCGTCGGTGAAAATGACACGCCTCCAAAAATCGCGTCCCACATCCGCATAGGCCTCGGCAAACCTTTGGTGGGCTTCTCTGTGGGCATCAGTTAAAGTTCCCTTCTTTGCAGGGATGAAACAACGCTGGCCACCCTCCCGCAATCGCCTCCTTGTTGTTATTGGGTCACACTGGACTAGTGCGTCCCTTGTTAAGCTTAATGCAGTTTTGAGTGGTGCTCTCTCTGATTCCCTTTGTATGCGGCCATCTTCCTCAGGTGTGGTGACCCTTGGCCCTCCTGGTCTGGGCCTGGTGAGCACGTGACCCTCTTCCTCATGTCTTCTCAGCCAACGCCTAACCTTATCTCTGGAGATACCGAAAAGGCAACTTATCTCCCATATCCCCTTCCCTGCCTCGTGATAGCCAACAATCCTGCCTCGCTCTGTTATCACATCAGGTCGATTGGCTCTAGTCCTCGGTGGTCTTACACGACTTTGTGGCTGTAATAATAACACAATAATGAGATTTATGAAACAACATATAAATGCAGGGAATCCGATCAACTATATAGACACTGCTGCAATGATATCATGAGGGTTTGTTAGGGGGATAGTACGAGAGAGAGACCACTACCTACTCATTACGTTAGCTTGGTCGGCGCTGCGATTCGTCCACTTGAGTGACGCTGCTTCAGATTCTACCCTTCCCTCCCCTTCCCCCTTTCCTAACTACAACCCGGCAGTTTCGGCATTTTTTCTTCGTTTCGATGTTATATAGGTTGTAGAATTCAACAGTGTTGTCCATATAATCATTCCATGACTGCTTTGCATTATATGCAGCAAAATCATAAAAAAGAAAAACACCCAAAGCAAAATCCAGAAGAGTTCAAAAGGTTTTCGTGTGTTTCAATCCGTGATAGTTAGTGTTGCCCGCTGTTCAGAAAGGCCCCGCTCATAAACTCGGAGCACGACCTAGGTGGGTCGGAGATTGTGGTTTCTGAGTGTACACCACAACAGTGTTGTTGCTCATGACCACCACCAAGAGCCCTTGTAAGTTGATTTGAAAAGCCTGCGGTGCCAACCAAGCTGCCTGCATTACTAAGACTTGATATGTAGATGAAGAAGATTTGGGCTCCAAGTCCCTGAAATGAACTCCTTGCAGGTATATAACTCACCCACTCCTCAAGGCATCCAAGAGGAGGAACATCTTGAAGGAGAGGGGGCCTCAGAGAGATCCTTGAAGATAATTGGATTTGTCAAGCCATCAAGCCAGATCTTTTTTTCATGTCCTCATTTCAAGGGACCACTTCTATTTCAGCTTCCACTGTAGGGACCAAAGATGAAAGCAACCTTGAGGGATAAGCTTTTCCTGGGATCTGAGCTGACCTAGAATCACTTGCCATTGCTGAGCTGGTTGTCCTTCGACAGGAATTGGCTGTGACTTCCTTGAGATTGTCCCTGCAGGAATATTTGGGAAGGCCTTCACTGCCAAGATATCCATGAGCATCTTCAGGTACCTGACCTGCTGCTTGGGACAAGATTGGATTTCCACCAGTTTATCACCACCCAGATCACAGCACAGGGCTAGGAGACAGTGTTTGTAGAGGAGACGTTCCTCCTCGGAAGGAGTGAGAGTCAGTCAATCGTCTAGATACCGTAGGAGGCAAAAGCCCTTCAGATGAGCTAAAGCAGAGACCAAGGTGAACACCCAGATAAATACTTGAGGAGTTGTTGCAAAACCAAAACAAAGGACCATAATTAAAAGACCATTCCATTGCAGACAAAGTGGAGGTACTTCCTCAAGTCCAGGTGGATGGCGATCTTGAAACAGGCATCCTGCAGATTGACCAAGATCATAAAGTCCCCTTCTCTGATGGAATCTAACAGTGAATGAGTTATCTCCATCATGAATGGGGTCTGATGATGTACTTGTTCAGTGTCGAGAGATTGATGGCCGGTCTCTAGCCTCCAAAGGCCTTATCCACTTGGAAGAGGTAGCTGTAAAATCCTGCAGATTAATGTCAAACAATCTCAAGTGGGTCCTTTTGCATCAATGTTTTGATCTCTGCCTACAGGGCTCAAGACTTCAGCAAATCCACAATGTAAGCCGAGAAGTGAATAGGGGTCACTGACAGGGAGGCCAACAGTCCTTGAACAGTTGCCTGTACCCATCCCGTACGACAGACCAAGGGCTCTGCTCCGAGTTGCTGTCACACTGCCCAAAAGCATGACAGGCACACCCCACAACCCCGCCCACAGCAATGAAGGAGGGGGCTCACCATTCTCAGTCACTCCATCCTTTCTTTGTCCTTCTGCCCTCCCCCCCCTCCTCTCCTAAATGAATGGGGAAGATGGTTGTTGCTCCTGCTTAAGCTTCTGAGACTGAGGCTTCCTCTGGGTACCTGAAGTGGATGGTTTAGCAGTACCCACAGGCCTCGCAGACAATGCTTTACCTCCCTGCTGTGGCTTATTCTTATTATTATTAAAACAGTTTAACCAGACCACTGAGCTGACTATCTGCTCTCCTAGGGCTGGCCCGAAGGATTTGGATAAAATGCCAGGTCTAGGCCAGAGGCCTAGCACTGGGACCAAATAGGTCATTCAGTATGGTGATGAATGAGTGAAAATGAAATTAAAAACTGCACAAAGACATACACTCATGCTGGACCACACTCACACAAGAAACATATTTATACTCATGTTTCCATATATACTCGCTAAAAAGATATATTAAAATTCAGAATAAGTCAAGTAACATTTTAAAATTTAGTTGTTTTAAAATTCATTAGACACACTCACTAAGGGTTTTCATATTTTATTTACTTTTTATATTTTAACAATTAAATCGCAGCTCCTCATGAACATTAAAATTGGTATTACTGAAAATGTAGAAGATTCTGACAAAATTTCCTTCATTCATCTACTTCTAAAATTTGATAATTGCTTCAGGTTATATTTTGGACATTCACACAATAAATGCTAGACTGTTATCAACACTTTGCACTCTGGGCATTCGGGAGGAGGGCCATGTGGACTGTTCATTAAGTGTCCATGTGTCAAACAAGTATGGCCTTGAAGACGTGCCAGAATTACTTGTGTCTCTCTCTCTGATATGATGAAGTCCATTTTCCAACACTGGATTTTATGTTTTAATTTATTATTTTCAGGTTTTCATTCCATATGTTTTGCCATTTACTTGCAATGACTGTTTTTACAGGCATTCCCCAGTTAACGGCGGGCTTGGTTAACGGCGATCCGATTTTATGGCGCTTGTCTAGCGACGAAAATCAGCAATTTTCGGCACCGAAAATCACTGATTTCCGCTTATTGGCGCAGATAATTGGGTATTGGCGCCAATACATACCTAACAGAGGTGCCAATAACCGAAAATCAGCGCTTTTTGGCACCAATAAGCACCAAAAATTGCCGAAAAACCTCCGAAAATCGCCGATTTTCGGTTATCATCACGCCCTCAGAAACGGAACCCCGCCGATAACCAGGGACTGCCTGTACAGGCAATTCTCAGTTATCGGCGGGGGTTCCGTTCTCAGGGTGTGATGATAACCGAAAATTGCCACTAACCGAAAATCGGTGATTTTCCGGCTTATAGGAGCCAAAAAGTGCTGATTTTCGGTTATCGGCGCCTCTGTTAGGTATGTATTGGCGCCAATACCCAATTATCGGTGCCAATAAGCAGAAATCGGCGATTTTCGTCACTAGACAAGTGCCATAAAACCGGACCGCCATTAACCGAGCCCGCCGTTAACCGGGGACTGCCTATATATAGCTTATATAGTCACTAATAGGTATGTTCACATTAGCTCTTGCATGTGGACTGCTTCTTTAGTTGCTTTAACAGCCTCTTCATTTCCCTTAATCCCCACATGGGCAGGGATCCAACATATTTCAATATTTTTTCTATTATTATACAATTTATGGAGTGAAAACTTAATTTGTTGCACAATATTATTTTTTGAACTGTACCTTTGACAGGTTCTATAGTCCTTCTGGAGTTGCCATGAATCACAAAATTATTAAATTAGGCTTCTTTAATTATTTTTATGGCTGATGCTATTGCACATAACTCAGCTGTAAATACTGAGGCATTATCTGGCAGAGAGAACTGATATGTTTTGTCTTGGGACACTGCAGCATATCCCACTCTGTATTGTGACTTAGATCTGTCAGTGTAGATTGCGTAATGTGGACCTCCTCACGTGGATTTTATAATAATCTACTGTATGCTGTCTATGGTGTTCTGGGGTATATGAATAACTTCTTGATAAATATTTCAAGTGTGTACAAATTCTCATTTTATTCATTGCCCACGGAGGAGGTAATTTTACTATTAAAGGTAATTGTATATTTATATTTAGAGACTCAAACAATCTTCTAGCCTCTAATTGGGAAAGGAGGTGGATGATTGTTTATATATACATCTAGCTCTAATTGGGAAAGGTGGATGATTGTTTATATATACATCTCCTAATCCAAATAATTTTTTGATCAGAGAATCTTTTGTCTGAATTCTCAGAGCATTCTTCATTGTTATTAGCTCTCTATGGAGAGGGAGGTAGTTCAGCACATTCAACTTGTAAAGATGACTTTGGTGATGATCTAAAGGCTCCTGAACATATTCTAAGGCCTTCATTAAGAACTCTTGCTTTATACAGTACAGTAAGGGTACATCTATCAGCTCCCCAAGTAGTGTTCGATAGTAATTAGGTTTAATGCTCTTTTACATTTTGATTTCATGTATGTTATGTGGGCTTTCCAGTTCAAGTTGGCTAACTGGTATACTATGATTTCTGATTTTTAAATCTATTTCTTCACCCTTTGTCCACTTTTTATTTTCATAAAACATGATTGCTTGAGTTATATCCATGGAAAATTTAAAGCCTACAGGTGAGATCTATTCATCTATTTTTACTATGTTTTTATTAATGATTCATACTGCATGTTTTACTAGAGATGCTAAATAATACATGGCAAAATCATCCATATACAAGTTACTTTCAATTCCAATGGATAGATTTTTACTGATATCATTTATTGCTAAAGTAAACAGATTGCCACTAAGGACACTTCCTTGTGGAACACCATTTTCAAGTGGAAATGTACTTGACAATACATCAATTCTCACTTGGAAAGTGCAATTTGTCAGAAACTTTTGGATAAACCTACTTAAATGTCCACGGATGCTGTTTTATGTAATGTTTTTTATATAGCATAAATCCATGTAGTATCGTACCCCTTTTCAGTGTCAAAAAAGATGGCTATAGTAATTTGTTTTCGTTCAAATCCTCTTTGTATGTGGTCTTCCAAGTTAGACAGAGGATCTAATGTAGACCTGAACTGAGTGGGAGTCAAAATTTATTTTCTTGAATGTGCCATTTAGTCGAGCATTTACCATTTTCTCTAGTAATTTACATAATCTTGTTAAAGAAATTGGTCTGCAACTGTTTACATTACTGGGGTCCTTTCCAGGTTTGGGGATAGGAATTATCATGGCCATTCATCAGGAAATAAATTTCGAAGCCATAAGTGATTATAAAACTGTAATAAGTATGACTTTGCCAAAAGTGCAAAGTGGGAGATCATTTCAAAAGAAATATTGTCACCTCTAGGGGCAGATTTATTGCTGTTCAAGAGAGCAAATTCCAACTCTTCCATATTAAATTTTCTATTATAATATATATATATCTTCTATTGTTACTGATTCTATATTGTTTTTCTTTGTGCAGAAATGTTCACCTAAATTTTTATTACTATAGTACTTACTTTTACTAAGTTTTCTCCTATTACATTACTTATTTCTTTCGGATCAAGTGTTCTTTTCCTTTTCCTCTTTTGATATGGCAGGTCTAGGTGGTTTAACATCAGTACCATTTATTTTCCTGAATTTTTCCCATATTTTTTGTATGGAAGTATTATTAGAGAGATCTGAGACATATTTCCTCCATGAAATGATTCTTTCTTAAATTACTTCTTTTTTAAATTTTGCAAATATTTTATATATAGAGGTTTTAATGTATCAATTTCTAGTAATAACATAGTCAATTTTTGTAAATTTTCTTCTAATACCAGTAATGTTTATTTTATTTTACTGAACTTAGTATTCAAATCATCAAATCATCTTCCAATTTGGTGTTTTATTTTTACTAATTCTGTTAGTTTTTCAGACCACCATGGGACTTTGTATTTTGTTGGAAGAGACTTTGAATTTGGTATTGCTTTATCAGCAGCATTTTTAATGAAATCAACAAGAAATCTATTTGTTTCATTATGAACTTGTATATACTCAAATGGTGGGATATTCCTAGTGTGGAATTCATATACAGGTAGTCGTTGACTTACGACCTATGCGACTTACGACCGACCGACTTTATGACGGCTACGACAATATAATAATATATAATAATATTTAATTTTATATTTTGCTAAAATACGCCGAGCTGCATATTTGATACTTTTTTTCCGCTACCGCAGCGCTCATATCCGAGAGATGCTCAGCTTTCGCAGCGTTCAGTGTGTTTGTGTCGCTCGAAAATGGTAAAAGATTCATTTTTTGTAATGTATTTTGTATTTCTATTTTTTGCAAATAAATCAAATGTAATAACACATTACCGTATTTGATGGCTTATAAGACACACCCCAATTTCAGCAGGACATTGAGGGAAAAAAAAATAAGGTTTCCTAGCCTATGCTCATATGATTTTGGTAAGTAAAAACTGTAGTACAGTATTAGGTTATCATATGCATATTGTTTCTTACCAACAGAATCAACAAAAACATTAATAAAGAAGTTATTTACCATATTTATATTTATCAAAATATGCATTATACAATCAGCCATTTACTATGATCGAATGTTTCGTCTGCTGCTGAAAGCTACCTCATAGGTTTACCAATAGATTGCAACACATTCATTTGTAAACATTGTTTCTTACCGGCAGAATCAACAAAAACATTAATAAAGATGTTACCTAAGGTAATATATGTTATATATATCCATTATATATTATAAAGGTATGCAATCAAAGGGTAAAATCCAATAAATAAAAATGTTTCCTATGTAATGGCTCGAGTCTCGTGAGCAACTGAACAAAGCCATGTTATTATTCTTAAAAGAGAATGCTAGCACGAGTTACGAAATATCAACTCAACGAAGCTTTGTTATTATGCCTAAAGAGAAAGGTAGCAGGAATTGTCAACCACCAACTGATCGAAGCCATGTTGTTATGCGTAAAGAGAATGTTAGCAGGAATTGCCAACTACCAACTGAACGAAGCTCTCGAGATAATCACCAATAGGTGGCAGCACACGTACTGTAAGTCTGTAAATGTGGAATGCGGCAATCCGCTGTAGACGACGATAATATTAACACATTTTAATGAAAATATCAATAATAACAACGTAGATATTGATTATAATACTAGCAGTAGTAATTGCAGTGATGGTAAGTGTGATAATGATAAATAATTATAATAAACTTTGTTTTTTAATAGGTTATTAGGATAACACCGAATGTTAGGCTAGGCTACAACATCTACGTGACGTTTCATGTATAATTTCGGCCAAAATTCTTAAATTTTGAGCCTACATTATGTACATAGGACGCACGGGGATTTTTTAGGTGATTTTTTTTTTTTTTAAAAGTGCGTTTATACGCCACAAATACGGTATGTATTTAATTCAAACCCATAAATAAATAAAAGTAAATAATACGTCATAATGTAGCCGATTGGCAATGCAAATGGCGGATAAGAAAATGTAAACAGACCAGACAGATGGTTTGAATACCTACAATAAAAATGTTAAATACAGTAATAAAAGTAAGTATTAATCAAGGAGTTCAAGCATGATAAGATTTCATATGCTAAACGTAATAATAGGTACTATACATGCAAATTTTTGGGATAATATAAAATGTATATGTAGGCTAGTCATACTTAGGATATATGATGGATAATACAGGGTAGGTACAGAATACATGTACATATGTGGTTGGTCGACTTATGACGAGATCGACATATGACCGCTCTGTCAGAACCTAATGCTGTCGTAAGTCGACGACTACCTGTAGTTCCCAATCTGTTTTAGAAATGTTGAATTGAGGGACATGTTTGACATGATTATTTTGAAATAATGAAATTAATATTGGGAAATGATCACTGGTGTGCAAGTCATCAACTGTACTCCAATCCAATCTGTCTACTACACTTGAGGCACATAGAGTGTTCAGTCTACTGAGGAAAACGTTCCATGTGTTTTTGAAAAATATGTACAGATTTCGTTATCATTTGTACAGCACATGTCGTTTGAGTCTACGAATTCTTTTATTTTACTTCCTGCTCTATTTGAGTTTGTGCAATTACAATCCCATATCAGGTTGACAGCATTAAAATCACCTACTATTAATGTAGGTTCCTTGGCATTGTTAAGTATCTTTAACTTTATCAACATAGTACAGTAATTATTATTATTATTATCATAAATTACATAATTATCATTTTTATTTGGATTTTAATACCTGATATTTGTAAGTCAGTAATGTTTACAGGTACTTTGTCATAAACTACTTTGTTATGTACAAATATGGTTGTACTGAAGTTTCCTTCTTCCTCATGTGATGTAGATGCTAAGGTGTATTTACCTACTGTTGAAACAGTTTTGTTGACATGTTGTAAACATATCATTGGTTCATATTCTTTTAGTAATCGTTGTATTTCTCCTAGGTGAAATCTAGTCTGTAGACCATTTACATTCCATTGTATAACTATTGAAAATATTTTGTTATAGCAGACAAGATTTGCTTTCTTTTTTGTATTATCAACTTGGATTTTTTCTAATAATTTACTCATGACATTCATTTGTTCTCCTTTATAACATATTCAGTCAGTGCTCAATGCACATGCAACCTTTTTCATGGGTACTCAAATCTGTGGTTTCTTTTTTTCTGTCACAAAATGTCTTAGAATGTTTGTTAAACCATCTTTTGTTATCATTGCACAATTCAACAAAACAATCATTACATCCGCATGTGTTTCATTTGCTCTTGTACCAATAATTGGTGATGGAGTAATCTCTTCTCCCTTGACATAATCATTGTTATCTATGGTATGGCTCGTTTCCACTACTTCAGTGTTTTGGATACCTGTATCTATAGGTTTTACTATTATTTTAGAAGATAAAGATATATTCTTAGCTTGTTTTTGTTTTCTTCATATCCTTTCTCTTTGGTTTAACTGATGTTACTCTAATAATAGTTGGTTTTTTGTTTTGGGTGGTGTTCTCTCCAAAGGTCTCTTTTTATCTTTAATTTCTGGTCCTTCACAACTTTCCTCTGTTACTTCTGTAGTAGTATCTTCTTGTGCTCCTATCTGCATTAACATTTCAAATGAATTTGATAAAATGTTATCCATATCCTTTGTACCTGTTTCTTGATTCTTTACCATTTAAGTTTTTTCTGTAAAGCATTAATTTCTTGAGATTTATTTAGCTGTGTTTTATTACTTCTATCTATATGTGTTTTTGTTTCATTATTGGTTTTTGTTATTGAAGAATATGTAAGTTTCTTAGCAGGATCTTGAATTCCTCTCACTTTCAAGTCTAATTTAGCCTCTTTTATAGACATCGTTCTTTCTTGTAACATTTTTTATTCCGTATTGTATAAGTTAAGTATATCTTAGTTTAACCAGACCACTGAGCTGGTTAACATACATGCGTTCTTTGGATCTTGCGTGATGATTCTGCCCACAGTTTACACACTTTGGTTCGTTGCACTTCCACTGGGTGGTATGTTCAAGAGATCCACAATGAGCGTACACCGGTTTGTTTCTACAATATTTTTTTGTGTGCCCATACTTACTGCAATTTTGACACTGTAGTGGTTTTGGGACACAGGGTCTAACTCTATGTTTTGGCCTAAAATTTTTATTTTTGTGGTAGATCTTCACCCTCAAATTTTATTTATTTATAGAATTGACCAAATGTGTTTTGAAGTCACTGGTTTTTTCGCTAGAAAATTGTATAGCTAGTAGCTTTTTGGGCAGAATTGATAAAAAAAATATCTAAATGAAAGTATATTCGTTTTAGATAGGCATATTTTGGAAAGCTTCCAAGTTTTATTAAATTTTCCACTAATTTTTATCTCCTCATGCCGAGAACCCTTGACATTCTTAGTGAATTAATTAATTTATTTATTTATTACTTATTTATTTATTACTTATTTATTTATTTATTATTTATTTATTTATTATTTATTTACTTATTATTTATTTACCTATTATTTTATTTTATTTTATTTTTTTATTTATTTATTTATTTATTTATTTCTTTATTATTTATTTATTTTCATATTTACTTATATATTTATTTATTTATTATTTATTTCTTTATTTATTTATGTATTTATTTATTTATTTATTTATTTATTTATTTATTTATTTATTATTTATTATTTATTTATGTTTTGTGCGATTGTTGTTATGACGCCGTGGCGTCCCCCAGCCGACCATGCCGACTGCGAGATTTTCCCATCAGCTTGTTCCTGTTTGGTTTCTCCCATATCGTTATATTCTTACCATTATTCCCCTGGGTTCCACCCACAATTGTTCTTTCCTGGTAGGTTTTAGCGGTGTTTCTCTATAATTATTTTGATCATATTTGGGCCCCCTTCATTAGGAGTTCACGTCATTTAACGCAGGTTTCTCCAACCCAGGAATTTGTTCCATTGACAGTGTTCACTTAACTTATTATTTGTGTCGTGCTACAGTGGTATTATTGTTTGTGCCCTATTTATGTGCGGAGGAGCCTCAGTAATGCCCTGTCGCTCCTCTCGCGGCTAGGCTATAGACCTTGCGAACACAAGTATTCATGGTTTATGTGTATTTTATTTTATTTACGATGGTGATTTATCTGGTCTAATTAGTATGCTTGCTCATGCCTATGTTTTATGTTAGGCTAGTATTGCTTCCTGAGTCTCCTTTTCCCCAGTTAGGTTAGGTGTAGGGTAGGATTCTTCCAGGTTGAGAGTTTCTGTTATCGTTCCACGAGCGTTGTTTGAGTGGTAGAAGTGAGCCCCATTGTCTTCTCCCTTCTCTCAGAAGGTTAAACTTTGATGGTGTGTCTCTCTTTTGCTGTCCTTGGCATCCCTGCTGATTCGACTCTGGTGGGTTTCTGGCTTGGAAATTTCTCTCCCGTTTTTCCTCCCTCCACTTTCCTTCTCAGCCTGTTAGCCTAGGCTGTCCTGGAAGTTGAGTGCAAACCTGAAACCATGACTAGGTGCGAGGTCGCGAGTCCTTAGGTCGCTTACTAGGGTGACTCCCCGACCTTTCATGTGTTAATTACTTAGCGCGGTGTGTGACTGCAGTTGAGCGGGTAAGTACCTTCCCCAGTCTCATTTTCACTGGTTCGGGCCTACCCCTCTTCCTACCCACCAGCCCTTCCCCCTCCTCACCTCTTGCTTCTTGGCTCCCACTTTCTGTGAGGTGGCGTCTGAGACGTTTTCTGCCTCGAGTCTGAAGTTTTCTGGTGGAAGGATCCGTTTCTCTCCCAAAGGAAAAAATCTCCGGTGGCAATAGCAGCTCATTGTTTAGTTAACTTGCTCTCGGCGAGTTTCAAACATTCTTAGGTTCCCCTCTCATCCTCTCTGATTCGCGGCGTTAGAATTGCTTTAGTTGGGTTGATGGCACTTTCTCGGCCCTTGTGGCCTCGCTTGAATTGGTTGCCTCACCCTCCTTCTGTTTTCTGTGTTGAGGTTGCAGGGATCTCCCGGAGGGTGTCTCGGACTCAGTGCCGTGTTGTTGCTATGATTCGTTACCATCTGCCCCCTTGTTTGTAACCTTCACGCCTTGTATCCACTAGCGGAGTAAGCTGCTCACTCCGCCATTATTCATTAACTACAAGGTCCGGTGTATGCTGCCTGGGTTCTTCTTCATCCCCCTTGTGGTAGGACCCACTTGACTCAGTTCTCTACTTTACGGGTATTCGGTGGTGGAGCCCCCTGCTTACTGCTCTAATTAATTATTATCTAGTAGGCCCGTCTCTGACGAGTTTTTCTTCCCTCAGTGCTCCAGGTGTAGTTGAAATCCCACTTCTGCCTAGTTTAAGTTTCTTAAATTGGTAGGTTTCATGTACTCTTCTGCTGGCACAATGCGTTGTGAGGAGCCAGGATGCACCGCCACCCTCCATCAACCCCTAGGACGTAGCGGTGTACCAGACCCACGCTGGTTATGCGGTTGGTTGGATGAACTTGTCGTTGGCATCCTGTAGCGGCTGTGAGGTTGCCGCCTTGGTCAACACTGTCCAGGGCGAATGCGGTAAAGCTCTCGCTGCGTCCTCGTTTTCCCAGTCTGATATGTGCTTATGTTGTGGTTCCCTCCTTATGCTACAATGTATTGTTGTGACTTCCCTTCTCTCCCTCAGGCTGCCGAGTCCTCTGAAGGAGGCCCTTGGGTCCTCGGCGCCTGGGTAGCTGGGTTTGGGTGTGCGTGAAGTCGCCACGGTCTCGCGCCAACACGAGGACCCTGCTCTACCCGGCGCCCGGGTGGCTGCTCACTGTCGGCCCAGATCTTCTTGTCATCAACAGTCTAACTCGCCACCCAGCCCTCAAGAAGACCCGCACAATACGAAGGAGTTTCAGAGGGCGTCGCCGTAGATTTGAACCTGGAACTGGAACATGGGGTGGACCAGAGGTGATGAAGAGAATGGAGTGAGGCTCTGGGGGCAGTGACCTTTTGATTCCCCATAAGTGTCACTTCTTCTTTTCTGGTTTTAGAAGTCTTCCATCTTGTGGGACAGGGCTCCATCAGCTGTCCCCAAGTTGGAAGCTGAAGACTTCATGGAGCGAAGGCTAAGTCCTCGTCCTCTCGAAATCTCCTTTCCCCGTCGAAGGCCAGGGTGCAGTACCTGGGGCCTCGAGCAAACTAGAACCTGGGCATTGGCGATGAA
Organism: Macrobrachium rosenbergii; assembly: GCF_040412425.1. Taxonomy (NCBI): domain Eukaryota; kingdom Metazoa; phylum Arthropoda; class Malacostraca; order Decapoda; family Palaemonidae; genus Macrobrachium; species Macrobrachium rosenbergii. Next base: position 55,525,031 of record NC_089753.1, read on the forward strand.
ACATCTAGCCGCTCTCTGCTGGCCTGCCTTTGATACACAGGAGCCTTGCTAATTCCTGTACTCGAGGTTCGTAGGAGGATTGTGTAGCTCTCAAAATAAGCGGAGAAGCTTCTGACCCACGATTCTACTGGCGGGTATGGCTGCGCGCCAGCGGTGAAATCTGTCTGAAGGATCCCTGATGCGACCACATTCCTCACTACGCTGTAGGAACCCCTGGCGCTGCTCTTGCATTGCCATTGACACGAAGACACCTCTTTAATCAAAGCCTTGGCACGAGGCGCTGGGGAGTTAAGTTTTCCTCTGATCTCCTGCCCCCTTGAAGCAGTGGAAGTAGCGGAGAGGAAGCCTGCGTGCATCAGGATGAGGTCCTAGGAGACAGTGATCTTCCTAGAGACCAAGCACAATCTGCCTCCTGCGCACTCTTACCAAGGTGGCAGGCTGACAACACTAAATTGACACCTTTCAGGGAGATTACACCATGTTCTCCTTGAGGATAAATTACCCACTCCCTGCCTTAGCAAGGTCACCTTCTTAGCAGCCCAGGCTTGCTTTGGCAGCCAAACCCTTGCCTCAGCTGAGACAGACCACATCCTGGTATTCCCGGGAGGTGGCGAGTTCTGGAATAGCGCTCCGTCCACCTTTACAGTAGGTCGTGGGCGCTGACTGTCGTCTTCCCAATTGCGAGCAGCTTCCCAAGATCCCGGAAGCTTTGCTCCAAGACTGAGTTTGTCTTTCGGTCTCAGTTAGGCTAGTCCTTGAGCTCCTGTTTTCTGTGGGAAGCAACCGCCGTCTCGCCATGAGAGCGCCTGTTTCAGGTTGGCTAAATCCTGTTAGCAGAAGTTTCAGTCAGACCTGTATGACTATAGTGAGTTGGAGTGCCGCCAAGTTCATTGTGGATGCCGCATACGTCATGAGCCTAACAAGCTCATGAAAAAGAAGTTCTATTGAAATGATCTGTTTCCCAGAGGCTGAGGTAGAGTGTTCTGTTGGCTTCTAGGTAACAAAGCCTTCGTTCTTGTTGGGGCATCTCCATGCAAAACCAAAACCCCAAGTACAGTGCCTCCCAGTCTAAGTCTGGGAAGCGCTTTTGTCGCCATAACGACTCTTCACCAGAAGCAGTCGTTCAGGCGGTCCCGGTCTCGACGGTGGGCCAACCCTCCACCTCAGGCGTCAACCCAACAATTTGTTCTGGTCAACCAACCCAATCTCTTGCTGCACCTGCGTACGTCTCAGTGTACAATTCTACCTATATGAGGGCCGGGGTCTTTCCCACGACCTCAATAGGGCGCGAAGGGGCAGAGGTCGAGCCCCATGAAATGTGGCTCTGCCTCCAAGGGAAAAGTTGGCCGTGGTAGAGAAACAAACCTGCTTCCTCCCACTGGATCAGAGTCAGGTAGGTGAAGTGGCTTTACTGGTTAAAGACCAGTGGTCCTTCAGTCATGGGCACACAGCATTGTATCCAAGGAGTCTGGGTTGGAGCTGGATCAGATCCCTCCACTCTGATCAGTTCTACCAACCCTCCTCCATAGTCCTGGAAGACTATGTGACGGAATTGCTCAACAAGAGAGCAATAAAGAAAGTAAGGCACCTCAAGTTCCAAGGCAGGTTGTTCACTGTCCCAAAGAAATGTTCGATCAGCAAGGGTAATCCTAGATCTGCTGTCAAATCTCTATATAAAATGCGACAAGTTTACGCATGCTACGGTGTCAAATCTGGACTCTGCTGCGCGTGGAGCCGTCACCACTGGATCTTGCAGGCAGCCTACTATCACTGCGTCCCGATTCTGGCAGTTTCTCTCCCTACCCTAGGCTTCAGGCTAGAACATTCTCTCCTTCAAAGTCATGCCTTTCGGACTCAATACAAGCCCCCCCGCGATATTTCGGCTGGCGGAGCCAGGTGTTACAGCTCCGGTCGGGGCATTTCACAGCAGCATACCTGGGCGTTTGGATAATCTGGGCTCCAACAGTTCAAGAGTGCCGGAAGGCTGACTACCTCAGTGTAATTCCTGGAATCGACAGGTTCCAGCTGAACGAGGAGAAGTCCCGCTTGACTCCGGTCCCGGTTTCAGTGGCTGGGCTCTCTGGGACAGTTCTCTGCTCGTGCAGGCTATCCCTTCGCCGCCCAGCGGAAAGAATTCCTCCACACCAGAAGGTTCTTGAAGGACAAAGCAGCATCCGCCGGTCCCAAGGGAGGATCCTCAGCTCCCTTCAATTTGCCTCAGCAACGGACCTGCTCTTAGCGAGTTCAGCATAAACAGGAGTGTGGCGGAGGCGAGCCAGCGTGACTCAGAGACAGGTCTCTCTTCCTCCACAGATTTTGAAGGCGAGACTCTGGCCATGGTCCTGATCAGTGGCCTGTCGAAGTCAGTCTAGCTTCAATTCCTCCTCCAGCGCTGAGCAGTTACTGGACACTTCATTAGCGGCTGGGGAGGGTATTCACAAAACAAAAAGTACAGGGACATGGTCTACAATGTTCCAACAGTTCCATCTCATAACACATAGAAGCTATGTGATTGTTTAACCCTAAAAAGCTCCGCCCAGCCAGCCACATTCACATCAGGCTGGTGTTGGACAGCGCTATGGGTAGTTCATTGCATCAGGCGGCTCAAGTCTGATCGTAAACCCAGGTGATGGTAGCTATCTTCTCCTGGCGAACAAACACGGTTGGCATCTGTCAGCCACCCACCTGGCGAAGTGCGGAACGTAATTGGCGGATTTCTGTCAGAACCGCTCCATTTGGAGTGGGGTAGTCTCTGGACAGAGTCATTCAATTGGATTGCGCCAGGTTTTCCGGACTCCAAGTGGATCTGTTCCTTCTGGAGAGCAACCTGGCTTCCTTGTTATGTAACTTGAACCTGGACCCTCGGAAGCATACCCGCAGACAGCGATGACCATAGGTGGAACAATTGGAGAGGAATTTACTTGTTTCCCCCAATAAACATACTGTTATTTACACAAACTCCAGGTCATTCAAAGACCAACTGGCTCTAGCAACCTATTGGCTGAAGAGCAACTGGGTTTTCCTTCAGAGCTCAAGTTACTTGAGTCATCAGTTCCCAATCCCAGACTGACCCAAATGGTACAAACTGAAGACTGTGTCAGCTTCGCCAATTCAGAATGCCTAGTTTTATGGACTTTTAGCAAGTTCGCTGCTAATAAGGGAGCAAACATTGACCCCACTAACACTGTTTTTAGAATCTGATAAAAGAGTCTACTCTCAGGCAATATGATTCAGCGGTCAAAAAGTTAGCATCCTTCTTGAAGGCATCTGAAGCTCCTTTATGACTACTAACGCGGTTACGTTCTTTAGGTCATTGTATGAAAAAGGCCTGACTCCGGCTACTGTACTGCTAAATCAGCCTTGAAGAGGTATTTTTGTATGGTTTTCAAATTGGCCTTACAGATTCCTTTCATCAATCCCTAGAACATGCGCTCGTTTGAGACCAATGCTTGTACATTCTGTTCTGCGTGGTTATCAACGGCGTTCTTAAGTTAGCCTCTGATATTGACAACTTACAGTGCTCTTACCTGGATCTGTTAAGGAAAACCTTATTTCTCGTTAGCCTGGCTTCAGGTGCCAGAATTTCAGAGCTGTCGGCTCTCGCGATCGCTAGAGGTGATGATCATGTTGATTTTCCTTCCATCGGCGAAATCCTTCTCCCTGATCAAAGGTTCCTAGCTAAAAATGAAGACCCTCCAGGACAGGTGGTCCCCTTGGGAAGGTGGTGCTCTTCCCACAGGACCAGTCCTTATGCCGTTCGCCTTGAAGTCTTACCTGCTGAACTCCACAGTGCAAGTCGGGTCCTCTTTTTATCAGGGAGAGAAAGGGTGAACCCTTTCTTTGAGCAGCTATAAGGCAGCAAATTCTATATTTTATTAAACAAATAGCCGGTTCAGTCCCCAAGGTTCATGATAACCGAGGCGTGGCTACCTCTACCAATTATTTCCATAACATGGTTTTGCTGAACTTTACCAATGAGTACACAGGATCAGTCACCTCTAGTGTTTAGCGCCACTATTTAAAATCACTCAGAAGCCTGAAATTTGCTGCAGTGGCTGTGGGGAGTGTCATCCCCCAACCCCAAATAATCCTTAATCCTCTTCCCTTTCCCACAGCCACGCCTGCCTCATTCATTTCTCTGCCTGCTCTTCTGGTTCAATCGCGCCTCACTGCCTTGCTCCTCATGAGTGATGTTACTATTGCCCGTATTCTGGATTGTCTTGGTGATTGTATTTTGATGTGCTATGAATTTGGATTGTATTAGGGGTACTGGATCTGTTTTTTATTTATGCTCCATGTACCTCAATAATTTTTTATGTCGTAATGTCTCTCTTTTCCCTTAGATTTAAGTTATTGTTTAATTGTCTGTGACTTTATCTTGTTGGGTGTATCATTTTCCACCGTAGTGGTTTTATAGTCTGCTTTTCTGCATTGTTCTTAAAGTTAAGTTGTTGCCCTTATATTGTAAGGTTTGCTTTGTATAAATTATGATTATTAAATCTGTTTTCATAGCATGCATTTTTGTTCCAAATCACCTTGTTTTAAAAAATTTTTTCCCTTTTAGCTGCAGTCTCTGGTTCTCCTGTTACTATTTCACGGTGTTTCAGGGCCGAGCTCAGAAAAGGGATTTTTGACAAAGGAAAAATCTATTTCTGAGGGGCCCCATGTCTGATGACCCCCAGGGCCTGGTTTCCCCCTTCTTGCACGTGCTAGCCTGGAATGTGGTGGCGTGAGTCACCGCTTGGCCGCGGAGTGGCGTGGGGGAGCTGGAAAACTCTACTCACTATGGGGATTTTGACATGGGATGTCTGTCGAATGTGGCTCTGGTTTGTGATTCAGCTACTCACCCCTTGGATTATACGACGTCTTCCGCATGGAAGTCGATCGATCAGAGTAGTAATATCCTGAAAGCATTTTTTCTCTGGTATGTAGCAATATTTATACCTAGAAATTCGGTATTTAGTATGGAATTTCACGGGTGACATGAGGCCTCCCTCAGAAATGATTTTTCCTTTGTCAAATCCTTTTTACTTGAGGTAACATATACCTCACAATCCTGGATCTAAGGGTATTTCTTTTTGAGAGTGTCTAATAGCAATTTCTTTTTGATTGGTTCGTTGTCATTTTCATTGTATTGTGTTTTTCCACTTTTACATTAATGTTATCTATATTTTTTAAAGACAAATAGTCTTCTGACTGACTTCTTGTTGTGGCTGCTGTAAGCCAAGTCTTCTCCTTTATTTGTCTGAATGACATTTCTGCTGTCGGAGGCCTATTTAATAAATAATTTTCTAATTTTAAAGATGAAATATTTTGGTCAGCTTCCATGGTTAGAAACCTTGAACAACTTCCACTCCCAAAGAGGGAGTTGAATTGAGTCAAGGTTACGTCATGTCAATATTTACTCTTTTTGGGTGTTTTATACGGTATTAAAGTTTTAATACCATCCTGATTTTGATTATTTGGATTATCTAGAGACTTGTCCATCTCCACACCAGGAAATCTGCTCCATACTGGAGCACCAGATGTCATCTGTGCCGAGGCAGTACCATCAAAGGGCCCTGGGGTACTCGAATCTCTATAATTACTACTCATAAAGATTGGAGGAAACAAAAAAAGAATGTAAACCTGAAAACCTTAAAAAGATATCATCGGCCTTTCATAGCGTTTATTCTTCCACCAAAGGCACAAGTGAGAGCTGACTCCCAATGTCCGCGTCCCTACCCTATCCTACTCTACAGGGAATGGCACAACATGATTAGAGTGGCTTAAGTGTAAGCCAAACCTGCTTGCTAGGACTGAGAGCATTACAAGAATACAATCATCCCCACCCTAGTCATGCTATGGGCAAACCAGACAGAACGCTTAGAGGTCTATCCCCAGAACCAGACGCCACTGGAATCCGTGGCCCAGCCATACGAATAGTTCTGCCTTCAAGCTATCAATCTGATAACTCTCAGGTCTGAACAATGTCAGGCAGTTGATGGTCCTATCATACCACAGTTCCCACTATTTAGCTTCGGATATAAACCCAATCTCAGTTATGATATCTTTTCCTATTCAACAGGTCCAATAAGGTTTAGCAAAAGTGGAAAATTTCACAAAAATTAATCCAAACAAATATATAATGATATATGGGATTCTTGGATTCAAACCTGGAAACAAATTCCTAGGGTTCAAGAGCCCCCTCACCACGTCAAGGTGGTCCCAAGTCAAGGGGGCTGCAGGGGTTTAAATGCGGCTGCATGGGAGAACAGGGAATCTCAGGAATCATCATGTCACACCTCTACAGCTGTGTCGACTTTATTTCAAAGAAGTAGAATTGAGAACCAAAGATGGACCTGTTATGTAGTGTGAGGTAGCTCTCATGTGAACCCTGACGAAAAAGCATGAAAAGAACCACGTCTCTCTAGTGCAGCATATGGCTTTCCCAAACACTGGTGAGCCAGAAATGTATGGGCTTTGCTGCCTGACACCACTACCCTCCTTACTGAGGGCCAGACATCTCTCACCATAAGGTTGGTCATAGTACACTGCCAAAGTTCCAGCCATGAAGTAACATGGACCATGGTCATCATCACTGATTCTAGATTATTGGCCTTGGTAGCACTAAAAGAGAAGCCATCAAGACAGAGCCTCTTGAGAGGTAGGTTATTTGTCAGACGACACAGTGAAGCATTCAGATGGAGAAGGAGATCAATAGCACCCTACAGTGTGCAGTATTTCTTGTCTTGTGAGCAGCAGGTGGAGGAGTTTGCTCAATCTGTTGGCTGCAGGGAACTCCCTGACCCACAGACCAAGGAGTTAACTTCAGCCAAAACACCACAAAATAACTCTGACCATGGTAACCTTATCAAAGGTCTCACCTCTAGAGCAGAACCTACCACCCATTCCAAGGATAAAATTGCTGGTAAAGTCAACGCCAAGGTCGCCTCCCTGAGATTATTCAGATTAAGAATAAGCAAAATAAACCCTTGAAACTGCTGTTCTAGCTCTCCATATGGGTCCTGAGAGGAAGGGCCCTCAGTACCTGACAGTTTCCCGGCGAATCAAGTGCTCACTCCTTCCAAGGAAGCAAGGAGACATCAGATTTCACCTCTCAATCTCACTCCTGGCCTTATCCTGTAGATAAAATGAACCTTCATAGGTGATGAGCAAAGTGTACTGGCACAACTACATTGAACAAAGATCAGCTTTAGAATCGGAAGCCTGGCCAGTGCAGAAAGAGGATGGGGGTTAAGGAGAGGAGTGCATGGTGACACAAATGCAATCCCTCTCCTCCCAAAGTCAAGTTGGACTATGCCTTCATGAGGTATAGGAGACAGCTCTCATGAGACAGCAAGAATGAGTCCACTTAACAGGGAGAGAGAAGCGACAATGAGCCAAGTGAAAAGATGGTAAAAGGGCTCTCCTATGGGGACCAGAAGGTGAGCAATATAGAAAGCTCCATTTGCTACTCTTGACACTGGTGGTCTGTGCAGGTCAACTCTACAACAGCTTGTGAGAGTTGTGCAGAGATCAACCACCCTGAGAGGGGATTCTGCTCATGGCCAGGGAACTGGGTGGGGAGTTGGGTGATGCACGGCTCCTCCCCAGTGTTAGTCCAAAGACACAGGGTAAAAAGAAGATACACACTCATCACTAGGAAGGGCATGTGCAGTCTCATCCTCTAAGAGATGTACATACTGCATGTGGGTCTACCACAATGAAGCAGTTACAAGGCTGTCCACATCTCTCACAGTGGCGTTGGTGCTGTTTGTTCTCCATATTGAGGGAAAAACTGGGTCAACAGACACTAAAAGGGTAACAAAAAAAAAACAAAAAAAACACAAGGGAATGTAGAGTGAACAGGGCTACAAAAAAAAGAAGAAAAAATTGTGGTATTTAGCCAGACTGCAGCCAAACCAAGAGAGAGAGCCACAATCTACAGCAGCCAAAGAAGAATGACAGTGTGTGTGTGTGCAGAAAGCATGGGTAACCAACACCCCCCCCCCTCATTCCCCATTTAAACCGGGTTACCCTTCTTGTTAGTCAAGTATACAACCGGTCCAGTGCCTGCACTGAAGGATACTCTATATATGAAAGACACAGGGTTTGTATCCCCATATAAACAATTACTATTTTCACCACCCTTTGGATGTTGTTAATTGTGTCATTTTATTATAAATGACACAATTTATAATAATTTATAATTTATGTTTATCAAATTCTGCAATTAAAATGTAATTCTCTGAATGTTTAAGTAGTTTCAAGTAGCCAAGTGCATTATGATTATTTGAAAGACTTTTTTTTTACAGCCATCACAAATGAGACTTCAGCGGTTAACCCTAGGGGACTTTTCCTTGCTAAGTACTGCCATGAAAGAGTACAGGTTCTAAAGGCTCTGAAAAAGCTAAAATACCCAGTCTCTGATCAAGGCAGTTTTCACTCTAGGCTATAAATTTACATAGCCTGGAACAGGGCAGTCTGACCCATTGTTATATAAAGAAACAAAGCCTTTGAAGGCCTTGAGGTATCATCTAGAGGATACATACAACTTACAGAGGTATTCTGGAAAGATAACACACTTTCCAATAAAAAGCATCATAGTTTAAATAAACAACCAATATATATAAAAATAAAAGTAAATCAATGAGTGATCAACAAATATTACGTAAAAAATTTTGCAAAAATTAAGGTTGTCTGCTGATAACCAAATAATGCAGAGGATTGGACAATTAAGACAAAGTGAAGCTGCTTCCCTCCTCTCCATAACACCTCACCCTCAGTAAAAATTCCCTGCTGGCTCCACCAATCTATGATTCTATCAATTTGAAACCGTTCAGATTCTGAACATTTGACAGAAAAAATGCCTGTAAAATATTGGAAGTTTGTAATTATGTAGGAACACAGTTTTAATACATCTCCTTTGGGCTTGTATTACATTTATCAAAAGAAATGGTCTTTTTCATGAACAACTGTTTTTCTCTAAAGCTCACTTCAATAAAAAAAAAAAAAAAAGAGGTTTATGCATTTGAAACAAACTTTCTAACTCATTACCTTTCCATCTGCCTTTTCAGTCTTGGGCTTATCTGTAGATGTAGAAGTAGAGGACTGAGATGCTGCTGCTTCTGTGGCATCAACTTTTTCCCATTCATCTTCATTGCTCTCTGAATTAGATTTTAATTTTTATTGGTGCATTAAAAAGTGCAATAATGGAAAGATATAACTTATATAGAATTCCTTTACAGTATTACAAAATTTTTTTAATATCTATTTCATCACTTCAAATCAGCTAAACCTCAAAAGAAAAATATAATTTTAAAAGTAATTTATATTTTTCATAGGTATACAAACAATTTCCTTTTATGTATAAATATTTCTCAGTGTGAGCTGGAAATGTTCACAGAAGCTTGGTGACAAGGCGATTAATTGGTGACTGGCAAGTGAGTGGGGGTTACTCCACTCACCTCTCATATGCCTGCACATTTTCCTTTGGCATCAGGGACAAACCATAACCATTCAAGTATGAAATGCTCCTTAGGTGAGAAAGTATTTTCACACCTAACTGGCATGTTAAATCTTTACCCAAAAATGTCATATTCCCCGTCATAATGAGCAGGTGAGCAACAACTCCTGTAACCTATACAATTTGGCACAGGGATGACAGTCTGATAGGGCCCTGTGCTAGAGTGAGATAACTTACTTTCACCATAAAAAAATAGGATGCTCGATCATGAGGTCTACCTGCATAATGGCTAATAATTGGCCTGGCTGCTGCCTTGCAGAGGATGGAAAGAAGAGAGAGAGAGTGAAGCCCATCACTCTCCCTTTCAACCTCCAATTTTGGGCCTTCTAAGTACGTACATGTAGGCAACATCCTGAAAGTAAAATGAGGTGAAGGTAGTCTGGTGCCACCACAAAGCATGAGTCATATCCTCTCCTAAAGGAAAGGCTGAACTACCAGTCTACCTTGGACCGAGGACACGGACAACTGGATCACTGGACCCAGCAGTAGTAACTGCTCAACCACAACCCAAGGTTGAATCATGAATGGAATGAGTACATTCCAAACCTGGTCAACCTTCCTATATAATCAGCCAAAACCAAACTAGTACAGTACACACAACAGAGAAATAAACATGTGCTAATATGCATAATCATATGAGACTCACAATACACAGTCTGCATGCTCATGATCTGAGGATTGTGTATGTGCCAAGCAAGGTCATGCTGACTCTTCTCTGCATACCTTAGTTAAAATGCCAAGAGAAGAGTCTTGGGGAATCTTTGTGTCTTGGAAAAAACAGGGAGATGCTGATTTATACACATACTCAGAAAACCCAGTGTCAATCATACTTACTGTACACATCCCACTCATAGACAAGTGAACACCACCACCAATCTTTAAAGAAGACAAAAAATAACAGGAATTCCTATGAGGGGGAGGGGGATCCAAGACCTCTTTTTTTCTCATTCATTCCTACATGAGGAAACGGGAACAGAAGAAAACATGTAGGAGGAGCAAATGTTCAACAATGAGGTGGAATACATGTGTTTGCACTTCTTAAGCCTTACTCCACCCATGAGTTTCACTCTCCTCAGCTACAGCAAAGGCCTAGTTGAGGCTGGAAGCAATGTTGGAGTAGTGTGGCTTGTGCTCAGTACTTCCAGGCATCTCCAAAGGCAAAACCATTACATGACGCTCAACAACCAAATACATGGGAACAAGTGAAAACAGGTGGTAACTGGGAATACCAAACTTGAGGACATGGGAGCAGCTAAATGCATGGGAGTATGTGGAAACACAGGAGCAGCTGAGAATTCTGAATTCAAGTGTATAAGAGATGAGCAATACAGTATACATGGAGGGCTCTAAGTACATGGAAGCAGCCAAGTACACAGGAGCCATCAAGTACTTGATGCCAACCAAGTCATTTAAAGTTAAACAATTTCAACTTTACTGAGGTTTTTCTTAACAGTACTTTGATAGGAAAAAATAGAAGCAGCTTGTACTGGTTTATTCAAATTTGCATTTAGCAATGTTATTAGCATCATTATTGGTTGTTTATACAGTGCTTACTATTGTTTTCTGGTAAATGGTTTTGCTATTCTTTACAGTAGTATGAAGAAAAATGTATATTTTTATTAAAAGACTGCAAAAAGGTTCAATTATCAAATGGTTTTTTGCATTTCTATGTGACAAAAACACAATCATTCACATGACTTTTTTAATTAAACTTCCTAAAAACCTCATTCTATATTGCACAAACTTTTAAATAATTTCTTATATTTAACCTACACTTTAGTTTTTTATAGTTTTTCATTTCTGGATAAGGACCCACATTTATGGTACACTTGTGTAGAGGGCAACTCCCCACAAGAAATATGGCCTGTGTGTGTGTGTGTGTGTGTGAACTGGTCTACTAACCAGTGGTTTCTCTAAGTCCAGATAGAGGCTTAAAAGTGCCATGCTCCTGTAGTCAAGACTCAAGTTTTTCAGATGAGGCTTCTGAGTCCATGAAGCCTTCTCATTCCAAGACTGTTAAGGGTGGGAAACCAAAGTTTGTTGATGTGTGACTCCTACTGTTTTCTCCTGTTGAATACTCACCTCCACAGAAGCCCCCTTCCCATGGAGATCATCCTGCCACTCTAAGGAGGGATTTTCTATATCCTTGCTCCTCCAACCTGGTCACCACCTTTGAGCTCCCTGCTTTGCTTCCAGTTTCTCCAATACCCTCATGAGTTTCAGAGATCTGCTGCCGGTATGTCCTTTGTGGGTCATTTGAAAAAAAAGGGTTTTTATTGTTTCATTATTAGTTCATTAACCTTTGCTGATTTATCTGTGGACTACAGTAGTTGATTGTGGACCCATCAACCTTGGCATCTTTTTCTAGCATTGCCTCCTTCACCTCCTAGTATACCTGTGGTCTCTGAGTCTTATCCCACAGTGGCCAATATAGCTGCCATGACACCAACTGAGTTCTCATCATCCCTAGCAACTGTGACGTCAACTTTATAGATGATTGTGAATGTAATGATGAAAAAGAGGAATGCAGTATTTAAAGATCTCTCTGATGACCTTTGCACTCTCTGGAAGTTTAATCCACTAGACTCTGACCTGTTGCCGGAGGATTTAGTCTTTGACCTGAATGAAAAGCTTGTCTTACAACACTACCAAGACTGCCACCTTCAACTTTAATCACTCCTCCTCAAAGGCATTTCCTTCCTCCAAATCCGCTCTTCGGCTGAAGTCTTCCTAACACCCTTGATCTTCCTTCAGTCAGCATCCAGAGACCTTTCACTCTGCAGCATCTGCAGTCTTCTCCACCCAGCAATTATCCTTAATCTCCTAACCATCAGTGTTGCCTCCCACCCACAGAGTTCTGATATCTTTCGATCCCGGAGGCTGAGGACACTGACAGCAGAAGACACCAAGCTCAGTGGGTAGGGAATGAAGGTGGCCTGTTCCTGCTAGTTTGGGAATACAATGATCGGAACTCTGGGCCCTCAAGATTCTCGAGACAGTTATTGTCTTCTTTTCATCGATGCAGGGCCACCACTGCTGATTTGACCAGTCACCTTCAAGTCCTCCACCTTCGATCCAGAAAGGATGTGGATTCCTACCCAAGGAGGTGGCTTCCATGGTGAAGGGAGCATTTGAAAAAGACCTCAACTAACTCCACAAGCTTTTCGTCCAACGCCCTTTTGGATAGAGACTGGAGTCTGCCAGAAGATCTGTGCACACAGGAAACTTCCATGCCTCTTTTAGACCTGCAAAATGTACACTTCCATGTCCTTATTCAACCCTCTTCAAGGAAGTTCCTTGCTTCATGTGGCAGGAACAGGTGATATAGTTCTGGAGCCTTGGCTTCAATCTTTGTACAGCCTGCTGGCCTCATTGTCTTGTCTTCTCTGCCGCTATATGGATGACTGACTAATCTTGGCATCCTCTAAGGAGTTGGAGAGGCATCTGGGCATCCTTCTGACATTGTGTTTGTCCTTAGTGTTGCAGGTCAACCAGAAGTCAGACTTCATATATTCAAGTAAGAAGTGAATCTCAGGATGAGTATCGACACGACTTTGGAGTTTGTATATCATTCCAATGAAGGAATGAATGAATTTAAGTTATCAGGCACAATGACTTCTAGGGTCATTGATGCCGATGTCAATTAAAGGACTTGTAGTAAATAAAATCATAGGATAGGATTTATCTCCGAAACAATATTTACAATTCCCTGTGTCATCTAAGGCCCAGGATCAAGTCATGTTAGATACTAATCAGTCATTCAACATATGTGGAGAAACTGGTTCCCTGTAGTTGATTCTGCATCCACTGCCTTATTCACCTTCAGCTGCTTTTTTGTTGGACCTTCAGCTGCTTTTTTGTTGGAAGGCACCTACCTCATTATGTCTGAGTTCCAGCCACAGAAAGTGTCCTTCAAGATCTTTGATGTTAGTAAGACAAATGGAATAGGGTTCTGTTAATGCCTTGAATGAGGGCTAGGGACCCATCTACTAGTTCTTTAGGTGAAGGGAGTGTGGTGGCCCAAGGTGCAGCAAAAGCATATTCAACTTCTTGGAGTTGCAAGTAGCCCTTCTTGGCCTTCAAGCACTTGTGACTGCCTTATCAGCAGAGGAGCAATCACCATTGTCCCAAGATTCATATCAAGAGCTTGCAGCATGTTGGTGGACACTCAGCAGGAACTGTCAGATCCTTCTCTCAGTACAATGTCTTGAATGTCTGCAAGTCCCTCAGGCAGGTGTGAGAAATCCCTCTGCTGGAACTCTTTGCCAAATTACTGAATGCAAGAACACCACTGCTCTGTTTTCTGCAACCAGACCCATTGGTTTGCAAAGTGGAAACAACGATCCAAGCCTGAGGTTGGCCTCAACATTTATGCTTTTCACCCACTTAGTCTTCTGTGGCACATGCAGGTGAAGTTTTTAGCTACAGTGAATCCCCAGATGACACTCATTGCTCCCATTTGGCCTTAGCAGGGATGGTTTCCATGCCTCTTACACCTCGTTACAGACAACACCAGTGTCCTCCCTACTTTGAAGAGCCTCCTAAGCAGCCACACTTTCTTTATTTTCACAAACATCCAGAATCACTTCATCTTCACATACAGAAGCCGTTTACCATACTTTTGGAAACTAAAACAGCAGCAATTACCACCCCTAGCAAATCCTCTACCACTTCCCTTTTCTAAGTTCATTGTTTGGCGTACTAAATAAAGTACTCTTTCACTTAAGCCTCTTGTACCAATTCTATTGAATATCTTTTGTCTTCTGAAGAATGTTAAGAAGTTCTCAAATAGTAAAACTACAGGGTGGCTCTCTCCAAGGTCTTACTTCAGCATGGTGTGGGTTTAGGTAATGAACAAAACATTTTGAACCTGTTTTGTCACTCTGTTTAGTTGATTCCTATGTCTACAATTAAACCTCCATGTAAGTGTCAGAACTTGATTTTGGTTTTGAGTAGCCTTACAAAACCGCCTTCTGAACTACTGAGTGATGTCTCCATGACTTGATCCTCAAGACAGTGTTTTTACTGGCCCTTTCTTCCTCTACGCACATCAGTAAGGGAAGTCTCTCAATCTACCCACTGGTTTACCATTGGACTCCTGTTTCCTCCAGATTTTGTAGAGTGATTTGATTATATATTCCTTTGCTATTCCTGCTTTATTTTCTTCCTCTGATGATGAAAGCCTCCTTTGTCCAGTGAGAGCCATCAGGACCCATGCCCAGCAAAACCAGGTCTTCAGGGTTCCTCTTCTTACTTCTCCCCGTGCACCTACAACAGAAATATTCTCGTCTCCATGGATACCATTTCCTCATCTCCATGAATACCATTTCCAACTCTTTTTTAAGTGATATGTGCCTCCCATGACATTTTGAAAGAAGACCTCACCCTGCTCAATATCAAGTCTCACAAGGTCCTAGCATTCATCTTCATTAAAACTTTTAACCCACTGGAGCACAAAATCACAAAAAAAGCTACCTTGTTTTCCATTGCTGGTTATCTAAGAAGTAGGCATAATTGCATAATTTTTTTTTTCAGAGAGAGAGCTAGCTAGCTAGCTAGCTGATGAGTAACTTCTCTAATCTGTGCTAATTAAAAATCTGTACAAATTATTTTAAAGCCACAAAACAATTTAAGCTATGATTTGCAACTCAGTGGTTACATTCATTCTCGAGATCTCATCATCACAGCAGGTACTTGATGTCAGAACACTTTTTCAACATTTCATCTCTATGATGTGAACCCGAAGTCTTTTTACGTATAATAGTTAATACTGATCATCACTGCAAGTCATGTTTTATCAATTCTTGATACGGGCCATTCATCCTCATCAGCCTCTGTCTTCACACCTCTTATGATTGGTAAGTCTTGCATTTAGAGTTCTACCCTCCTATTTACAACCCCACTGTTTTATTGGTCTGTTTTTCACTGCTTAACAAGTTTCTATGGACGGGAGAACTATTACAAGGAACAACGATACAGTATTTATGATTCATAGGTTTGTATAAAACGTGTATTATTTTGTAAAATTGTCATACTTAGGCTTAAAATTAGGAAAAATATTCCAACAGTCTGAGAATCTCTTTGACACCTGAATAATTTCAATGTGGTGCAATCTCACTTGAATATGTTCTGTTAGCCAGTGAACAAAAATAAAGAGTTGCCAGCATATAAAACAGTTCTTCCTTAAAAATGGATATAAAATCACCCTGTCTCAAATGCCACAGTACGCAACATAATTATAAGCACTAAAGGCCTGAAGGTCAGCAGCCTTTTTCAGCGCTTTTTTGGGCAGTTTAGGACTTTTGGCTTGAAGCTGATGTAGAAATGCCACAACTGAGACCTCCCACGAATGTAATTACCATCACTGACATTTTCTTATTTTGTCATCTCAGCCATTGTATTTAAGCCTAAGTGGGTTTTTGTTAATATGCTGCACAGATTTGTTTTTCCACATTTGATTATCAGCAATATTATTTCGTTACAATTGGATGGTAAATACACATGGTAGCAATGATGCTACCCTTCGGTGGTGATCCATGCAAGTTTATTTATACTGATTGTGAAAATTATTTCATATACAGTCTTATTATTAGTAAAATAATTTAGTTACAAACAAATGAGAAATGGAAGATGATAGCAAAGGTGCTACACCCTGGTAGTGATTCCAGCAACTATCAGAGTGCATGGAATGGAGAGATATAAACAACAACAAACCTATGGTAAATTGTTGATTTATTTCCTGGGCATTTTTATCATAGGATTTTCTTAGTTTAAACCCATGGCACTGAAGAAACAAAGGCATTGCTACAACCTAAAATACCTACCAGATGTTGTAGCCTATGCCAAAGAACATGGGAATAGGGCAGTTGAACTTTCTTTTATAATATCCATGTATGATGGGGGTCCTCAAGTCCTGGCAAATAAGGTAACTTCACTTCAATTCAGCTAGTTATGCAGTTAACCACAAGATCAAGGTGATGTGAGTTAACAATTCATTCAAGAAAAATAGACATTAGCTAACATGCAGATTACACGACACTTGTTAAAGCTTAATTGATAGCATATTTAACACACCTTAACTACTAACCATCACCTGGCATTAAGCTCAGTATATACCAGTCAAAACTCATATAACGGCCCCATCTGATTGGCGGTTTATTCTCCAGTAAAATAAAAGCTACATTTTCTGTCCAGAAGACTTATCGCTGCATCCATTACAAAGCTCCTGCCACAATGATTCTCTGACCAAACTACTATTATATCTTATCAAAAGATAAAGTCATTAGCTTGATCATGGATACCTCTGTTCCTCTTTTGTGCTTCTCTGGAGCAAGACTTGACCGAATAATTATAAACTGTTAAATACAAGCTAGCAGATATCATGCCATACAACAACCACCACCCTGCAATGCCCTCTGTTACAACCAAAAGCATTCAATCCAAATACAAAATTATCAATGCAGTTTCCTAAAAAAAATACAATATATCTACAAGATTCATATTATATTCTTAGAAACAAAATAATGAAAATGAATGTACAGTATTTAAGAGTTCAAATGAAAAGCAGCACATGACCAAGGCTAAAAGTGAGTTTACAAGGCTTAGTATACTACTCTCATGGCTTTACCACCTAGTTTTAATTTACCTGTTGATGATGGAGAAGGTTTACTTGCTACTTCTGAAGTTTTATTCAAATCCACATTGAGCACTTCCAATAATTTCTCAGGACCAGAACTTGACTCTTCATTTGAAGAGTCTTTGACTTCACTGTCTTTTGAACTTGTTTCATCTTTATCAACTGAATCTAGCTTTTTGTCATCATTGTCCGAACTGGATCTCCCCAGCTCTTCACATTCCCTTTGGTAATCCTCTAGCAATTGTGCCTGCATCTCCTCGGTGATTTCTACATCGCCACCAAACTCCTCATCTGTCAGAGGTTGCCATTACTACAATAGCAGTTACAATGCTTTTAAAATCCTAAAATGAAAGCTACTTAGCAATTCTAAGTTCACAAATTTACATATTAAGCAGTTGCCGAAGCAGCTAAAACAAGGTAAGCAAAAGTGATCTTAATTATACTGTATTACAATGCTGCAAAAAAAAGGTTACAATGAACTTTAAGAATTCTAAAAATTCAATTAGCTTTAGCACAAGAAAACCTACTTGCAAAAACAGTTGACAATAAAACAGTACCTTGGCACCCACATAATAAACATCAAGACCGGTAACTACATTAAAAGTCCTTTGCAAAGTACATGGAGGCACCTTTTCCATCACTGACATTAATATAGTTTCATAAAAACAGCAAGTGTGATCAGAATGATTTAATTTGGTCAGAAAGACCAATGCCACATGTAAAAGGCCATTATAACTATAATAGTGTTACACTGATGCTTGTAGAATGTATGTTATCGTTACAGCACTAACAATAATCTCTTATTCAAATACTGTGTAAATGGAAGGTAACTGCAGAGGAGGGAAAGATATCAAATATATGTTTAACTCTCGCCACAAGCACAAAAAATATTCCAGTTGATTTTTTCTTGTAGCTGCAAACCATTACTTCCACAAATGCCAATTTCACTGGTTTTGAAAAAACAAAGTTCTGAATTGCTACTTAATAAACAGCAAGATTTGTAATCAGTGGTATTTAAGGCTTTCCTGCTAGGGCTCTAAAGCTTGCAGAGACTGGAGGACTGCAAATGTCAAGTAATATTTTATATCGATGAAACATGAAATATTTCCCAAAAGTTCTCTTAGTTATACAAAAGTCCAATAGTTATTCAGGAGGATCTACTTGGTAAATGAGAGCTTCACTTATACCTATGGTCACTACTGGGATTATTCCTTCTTATATTCATGTTGCTGTTCGCACAAAATGCATCTTGTACACAGCCACATCAAAAACCACATCATAAAACCATTCTGCTAAAATAGGTTGTATAACAAAATGGGAATAGACCACTTACTTCTCTCTTTGACCTTCAAGATAACTTTGGCTGACATAAAGATTCCAAAACAATAACATAATAGTTGAAAAGAACGCCTGCTTACAACCACAGAAATTAGCAGAAAAGTTATCTAAATATTTACCAACATATATCACCTCCAAGGTAAAACACAGCCAAAGAGTAACTGAAATCCTATAACAACCACCTTCAAGAGTGAATGCAGTAAAAAATATTCCAATTCATAGAGACACTCAAACTTTTAAAACACTGACCTAGGTCAGTTTGCTTCAATCTTGTTCACGAATTAAACTGTAAACTTCAATACCAAGTTTACTCACCCAAAAGGAGATGGTATTCTTCTTGACATTATACAGAACATTTGGGTCTGCAAAACATTGTGCTCTTGATTTAAAACATATGGCCATCAGTACCAAGGGAACCATAATAAAGAAATGCAAGCAAGTGGGATGTGGTGATGTCCTGTAATCTCAGGATCTTAGTTTTAAAATGAAGTTTGATACAAAAACCACACCCACATAAGGTTAAACTCAACTTGAAAGCCATGAATTTCATTGATGCTCCTTGATAATGTAGCTGTCAGCAACATGAGTCTTCAACAAAGCTAAATCTATCAGTGAAGTTTATGTTGAGGATTCACAAGTAAGCTTTGAATAAAAAGCAGTGAGAGCTCACTTCAAAGGCTTTGCTGAAGGCATAAGTACTTCACTTTCAAAATTATGAATAATGTCCTCCAACTCTGCAGAAGACAAAAAGAAAAAAAATGAGTCCAATACATACAATGATCTACTTGTGCAAGAACTGATCTATAGCACTTAAATGATAGTGGGACATTTCTCCTCTTCCCTTAAGATCACTGCTTATGTCAGCATAACAACAGATATTGTAGTGCTCCTTTCAATAACACACTAAATGGCCTCTACTGCCTGGTGTATGTTCAATGGACATTTCTTACTGGACCCTGAAATTCTGCTTTCTGTTACCAGAGATAACTACAGAGGTGAAAACTGAAGTACCAAAAAAATTGTTGGAATATGATATATGGTGCTGACAGGAGGTTCAACATAGCAAAATTCTCATGGTGCACCCAACAAAATGATGACGTCAGTGGAAACTCTCATGGTGTTGACATAATAGCACTACTAAGACAATTTCCAACCTTTGTGCAACTAAATACTCTTAGTGCAACCTAAACAGGCTGTACAGAAGTGGAATGACCCACCACTTGGCAATCTAAGCCAATGGATCCAAAAGCAAAAAATAAACAAGAACTTTTATGTTCAACGTACAGTAGCTGCCAAGGATGGACAAAACACACACAGCATAACTAGCTGGTTCCTGCAAAGTTTGTCTGCTGTTACCATGCTGTCCCCAAAAGACATTCAAAGCCAAAATGATGGTCACTGCCAATAATTACAATAGAGGAGTTAACTGAATTCTCCACAGGATGTGAATATCTGAGTAGAGAGATCACTGTGATGGGGGGACTTCATGGTTTTGCATTCCTGAAAATGTCCAGTTGGTCTAGCCCAGTCACCTTTATAGCTAGCTTCCTTCTAAATTATTTTTCTTTGCTTAGACCAGTATGAAGAGCAAGGCAGTCCCTGTAATCAGAGGCTGAAAAATATGCCTCTCAACATGCAAACAAAGTTTGGTTCCTTTACTTCCAGTAACTAAGCTAGAGTATCATAACATTCAAAATCAATAAGACTTATCTGTTCTGTACACTGCTGGCAATAAGTATATAATCACAGCAGAATGACAATAGCAAAAATGAAAAAAATCTGTAAAAATCAGCGAGATGAATTACACCAATTAAATATCTAAACATTTTGTATTCCATGCCTTGACAATCCATTTATTTTCTAAAAAGCATTTAATTCTATATCACAATTAGTCAAACATTTTTCAAAACCATTTCATTTCCAATACCAATACATTAACACTTATAATACAGAATTAATGCATGCTGATCATTCTGCAGAATATCAACATCCATACCCTGCTGAGGTGCCATGATGTTGCACGGCTCAGTATTAGAGGTCTTTTATTGTCTGAACTACAAAATTGTGGAGTGGTCTTCTTAACAGTGACATAGATGCTGAAAGTACCTGCACTTAAAAGTAGCTGTTACGCTACTTTAACCCTTTTTCCTTACTGATGACTGATATAGATGTCATCCATATTTAAGTCATTCACATTTTTATGACATACACAAATGTAAAAAAAAAAAAAAAAAATGCACAAACCAGCAACCGAGGTGAGGATCACTTTTAGTGTGTGTTCCTGATATTTCTTTATACATATGTAACATGTATGTTTATTTGTTTTGTATGGTTTTCAATTTTTATTCTACAACTATATCATTTTGTCTGTTTTCTGCTAGAGAGAAAGAGAGAGGAACAAACGCTTGACTAAGTGCCACTTTTTTTTCAGAAAACATGATGCTACTTTGTCATCCATTTTTTCATATTTTTTTAGTACATAATTACAACTTTTGCATTGCAATAACTAGGTAATCTATATGGGTATAGGGGTATTGTCCTACTTACAAAGGGGTTAGGTTCCAAAAACCCCATCGTTTGTTGGAAAAAATATATCCTGAATTTAGCCTAGTCTACACTAGGTATAATTATTAATATCAGCTAATTCTGGAGGTTCATGCAGACTGACTTATGATAATTTAGTACAAAGAGAAATTGAATAACTCAGACAAGAATTAGCCTAGCCTGCACTATGGTATATACAGTAGTATACATATACGGTAGCCTTGTCTACAATATACAGTATACTCTATACATATATGGTATACTGTAGTAGTTATTAATATCAGCTAATTCTGGAGGTTCAATGCAGATTGACTTATCATAATTCAGTGCAAAAAGAAACAGAATAACACAAACAAGAATCAAACGTGCACTGTAAGGGGTACTCCCCAAGATTCGGTCTGTCGTTGGCATACTTGAATGGTATCAGGCTGTTGATCGCTACATAGTATAACTAAAAATCGGAAGAGGAGGGGGATGATAAAGCAGCAAATTTGAGTTTTAAAGAGTTTACTGTATACAGGCAGTCCCCGGTTTTTCCGCCAAACGACGCTTTTTCAAATATATTCATCAGAAATTGTTTTACTGAAATATGGCCCCAAAACGGCAGAATAACATAATTTGAAGGTTTTTTGATGTAAAACTCAATAACAATGTTTATCGTTTTATGCAAGCATTAAAAGTAAGGTTTTTTTGATTTTTGACGATTTTAATTTTAACGGGGGAATGGAACCCCATCACGCCTGTATACTGCGTGTATTATGCAACTTTTGAAGATAATAAAATATAAATTAAAATATAAATTTTCACATTAAAATTTCTTATTTGGATACTTACCTAATGTTAAATTAGCTTATATCTCCTGCGCCAATATGCGAGTCTGCATTCAAACAAAAAGATCACTTGGCTGACCCAGAAGATTGTCCAGTTCACCTGTTTCTCCACCAGGTGTGCTCGAACGTTTTTAAGCTCTAGTCAGAATTCTCCTTGACAGTGCATTAAGATGTGGGGAGGCTGGGCAGGATGTCAATTTAACAGTAGGTAAGTATCCCAATAAGATATTTTATTATGAAAATTTATACTATTTTGGATGATCCTTACCTACTGTTAAATTAGCTGATTCCCACATTGAGAAAAGAACAGTGGACTGTGCAGCTAGACAAAATTCCAAAAAGTCAGCTGAGAGCTTCTTGTACGAAACCCAAAAACATTCTTACCTGATCTGAAACCCTCTCTAGGTAATCCTGCCACCAGAAGGTGGATTCCATTCAGGGTCCATGGCCATCATGTGTGCGTAGCTAAGAGCAGCCTTGCAGATAAACTGATTCTTCTACAGCCAGCATGGAAGAAGTGGGGTGATTGGACCCCTGTGCCTGGCTCCGAAAGCCTCAAAACCAAATGAGTCAAATAAACAAGAAATACCAATGATACAAAGGTATGCTCCTGTACAACAAAAGTACCGTCATGTTCCCCACATAACAAAACTGGGATCAAATAAAGAACCTAAAAGATAGCTCTTTCTTTCAATTCAGGAAAAGACTTTACCTGCTACTACTAGCAGACTAAGGGCTTTACAGTTTTCGAATGTGATTTCTACATCTTCAAGATAATGAGTAGCAAAAACCGAACTGCACTTCCACTGTGCTGTATTAATAATGTCCTCAAGCAACAAATTTTTCAAAAAACTAAAAGATGTAGCAACTGCCCTCCCACTATGAATATTTACCTTCAATAAAGGTAAAAGATTTGGAGATAATTCTTCATCAGCTAGTTTTATCAAATGCTTAACAAAAAAGTACATCGCACTCTTAGATAATGGAGTGTTAGGCTTCTTAACCCCACAAAACAAATGACTAACTTTGCCTTAGAGGCTTTAACCTATTTAAATAGATTTTAATAGCCCTCTCACAACAGAGTACAACCTCTTTGGTGGGGTATGAAGAAGAGGCTATACTCTTTACTGTTCTCGGCAGAAGCTTAGCCTTAACATCATTCTTTGCCCTGAACAAATGCAGAAATGATAAAATGGCATCTTCTTTATGGAAACTTACCTTGTAGGAGAATGCTTGTAACTCGCTCACTCCTTTTGCTGTCGCTAGTGCTACTAAAAAGAGTTTTCATGGTCAAAAAGTTTAAAGAAGCAGATTCCAAAGGCTCAAACAGAGATGCGGATAAAAACTTCAAAACTACATCCAAGTTCCATGAAAGAGATTGATATTGCAGTCTAGGGTTTTTAATCTCAAATGATCTTAACACCTCTTTAAGATCTGGATTGTTGGAAATGTCCAACTGTACAGTACATGCTGTAAAACTAGAGAAAACATGGACTTATACCCTCGAATAGCAGCTACCAAAAGATTCTTACTATATCTAAGAAAACGTAAGATTTTGATAAGGTTGTCTACAGAGGTACGGGTGCTGGAAATCCCTCTAGAACAACACCAGCAGTAGTACACAAACCACAGTCTTTTGATACAGGACCAAGGTTGAAGTTGTCTTGATTTGAGGATATACTTTCTAGAAAGTTTAGAAAAGTCCCTCGCTTGGAGGAGACAGTCGAGAGTCTCCAAGCAGTCAAATGCAGCATGCGGAGGTTTTGGTGGAACCTCACTGAACTTGGTTATTTGAGTAGATCAATCCTTAACAGGAGAACATGAGGAAGATCTACCAAAAGAGCTAACAGGTCCAGAAACGATTCTCTCTGAGGCCACCAAGGAGGTGCTAGTCATTCTGCAATGGAATGAACACCGAAACTTGTTCAGCACTTTCCTTATTACAGGCAGTCCCCGGTTTACGACAGGGGTTCCGTTTTTATGCCTCGTCGTAAACTGAAAAATCGTCAAAAATCATAAGAAAACCTTACTTTTAATGCTTGGGGTGTATTGAAAATGATGTAAACTGCATTTTTATTGAGTTTTTCATCAAAAGACCTCCAAATTTTGATTATTCTGCCATTTTGGAGCCATATTTCTTCCACTGGATCGGCGTACGACGCGTCGTAACCCCAGAACATGCGTCGTAAACTGGAAAATAATTTCTGATGAATATATTTGAAAAGCGTCGTAACCTCGGAACATCGTAAGCCGGACCCATTGGAAAGCCTGTACTGCAAAAGGAGGAAAAGGGTAAGCACCAGATTGGACCAATCTTGAAGAAACGCAGCTACTGCCCAAGCCTGAGGGCCCTGGCATGGAGAACACCACACTGGGAACTTTTTGTTCAACAATGTCGCTAATAGATCCACATTCGGTGCTCCCCAGAGACTCCATAGAGACTGGCACACTTGCAGATGTAACAACCATTCTGCGTGAAGGACTTCTCCCTTCCTGCTCAATTGATCCACCAACACATTGTCTTTTCCCGAAATGAACTGTAGAACCAACACTATGCTCCTGGCTTCAGCCCAAAGCAGCAACATCCGAAACACTGACACCAATTTCGTTCCGTACTGGTTCCTCATGTATGCCAGAGGTGATATTGTCGGAAAAGACTGCTATGACTTTTCCACTCGCTAGGTGCTCACACTGAAAGAGTGCCTTCCATACAGCCAGCAGTTCTAGATGTTGATGTGCAACTGCTTCTCTTGTGAAGACTGTCTGGACAGCTGCTGGCTTCCCAGCCATGTTCCCTAGCCTGTCAGAGAAGTGTCTGAAAACAAGGCGAGGTCTGGGCTCATCACCTTTACAGATAACCCTTTCTCCAGTCTTTGACGATCCCTCCACCATGCCAACGTCTCTTGTAGACTGACAGGGACCAAGACTGAAAGGGAATCTGGCTGAGACTTCCTGTCCCAAGTCTTTCTCAAAAAAAACTGAACTGGCTGCATCCTGAGTCTTGCTGACCTGACAAATTTCTCCAAAGATGCCATGTTTCCCAGCAGAGACAGCCAAAGCTTTGCTGGAGGCCTCTTTAAGGGGTGAAAATTTCTGAGAAGAGATAAGAAATTGTCTATTAGTTTCTCTAAAGGAAAAACCTGAAAATTGAGTCTATCCTCATCCCCAGATAGAGAATGGAATGAGTTGGACTCAGTGTTAAACTTCTGAAAATTGATCACTATGTTGAGAGAAAGAGCCAGGAAAAGCAACAGATCCTTGGCCCTCAAAATTCCATCCAAAGAGTTGGCTAACAACAGCCAGTCATCTAAACAAAGCACAATCCTTATTCCCAAGAGGTGGCACCATCCTCCTAGTGGCGCTAAAATTCTCGTGAATATCTGAGGATCAGTACACAAGCCGAAACAAAGTGCCCTGAATTGAAGTACCTTCCCTGCAAACACAAATCAAAGGAACTTGCGAGACTGAGGGTTTATCAGAATGTGGAAATACGCATCCTGCATGTCCACGGATATCATCCAGTTGTTCTTCTGAATTGCCTCTAATACTGTGCTGGCTGATTCCATGGAGAAAGAGATAGACAAATGAAAACGTTGAGTTTCGACACATCTAGAACTGGGCACACCGTTATAAAACCCTGTCATGTCTCCTGACACCGGCTTGATCACCTTCTTCTGTAACAAAGCTACCAACTCTCCTTGGAGAATAAGAAACTTTTCCTGTTGCTGAAGATAAGGGAAAGGTATTGGGAACGATGACAGTGGAGGAGGAGACAGGAAAGGAATTGCATATCCTTCCCTTAGAACCTTCACCACCCAATGTTCTGCTCCTAATTCTCTCCAGACTTTCCAGAAGGTCTACAGTCAGCCTCTCACCAGAACTTGAGGGCATAAAACTTCATTTTTTTCTAAAAGCCTTCATAGATTTGCTTTCACTGAAGCCTGAAGTGATTCTACAAAATGTTTTAGCAGCTGAAGATGCTTCCTGAGACAAGGAGGCACGAAACTTGGCTGGAGGGCCAGAAGCAAGGGAAGGAACAGGCCTCTTCATGCTTGACTTAACAGACTGTCTGATCAACTCTATTTTCTGGACTGCAATATCCTCCTTTATTGCCTTATAAAGGGACAGGCTAAGAAGACGATCTAAAGGGGAAACTAAAACTGCTGCTAGTTTTTCAGTAGGAGAGACCTTTGATGAAAGGAAGGAGCACAAATGTTCCCTCTTCTTCAAGACAGAGTTGGAGAAAGCAAAAGAACACTCGCCTGCTGCGTCTGACATAGCCTTGTCAAGGGAAGACGAGAAATCTAACGACTCCTCCCAAGCTTTTTGATGCCAAAAATCCTCAAGTTGGCGCAGAGGCAGCAACAGTACTAAGTGAAAGTTCAGCAAAAGACAAGACTTCTAAGATTCTGAAAAAGGACCCGGACAAAGCCTCCACTTCTACATTAGCCCTAAAAACCTTACCTGTCTCAAGAGCCCATCTCTTCATCAGATCCAGACAAGCAAAGAAATCAGAGTCAATGACTGAGGATGGTTTAAGCGCCGGCAGTGCACCTGTGTTGTATATAGCAGCTCTCCGTGGCTTCAAAAACCCAGGAAGACAAGAGCTGGTCACCTTACAAGAAGCTTTGTGAACTAAAATACAAGAAATTTCATAAGAATGCACCCTAATCAAAGGAGAAAACTTAAGCTTTTTTTTTTTAAGGACTTGACTAGAGCCAAGATACCAGATGATAAGAAAGACATAGTCTCTACCGAACCTGTGTCCTCTACCAAATGAGGATAAAGAGCTGTGCAACGGTCCAGCAAACACCGAAAGACCGAAGGAGATTCTTCCGAATCCAGATCTTCTTCCACTAACTGAGGAGTGGAAACAGGCGCCAACTCCTTGCCATGCAAATCTGACCCAAAGGAAGAGGAAACTGTGGGAACATTAGCCCGTCGCTGTTCCCCTGAGGCGGCACAAGGAGGCAAAGCCGAAGATGAGGAGCAAGCAGCACTACCAGTCCTCAAAAAATGGAGAAGGTAGGGGAGGGGAGGGAGAAGAAGGGGCTACACCTACCCCACCCACCCACCTCCTCCAAAGAAGGGGCTACACCTACCCCACCCACCCACCTCCTCCAAAGAAGGGGCTACACCTACCCCACCCACCCACCTCCTCCAAAGAAGGGGCTACACCTACCCCACCCACCCACCTCCTCCAAAGGCAACTTGATGGGTTGCAGAACTTCCCAACTGACAAGTCATTAGCAAGTAAGGCAGCTAGAATAGCATCTAGCTTGGAAACCACCAAAGAATCTGAAACCATAGTCTGATGAGAAGAAGAAACATTATCAAATCCAGAGGAAGATGATTCACCAAAAGCTGAAGAAACAGCATGTAAAGAGCAAACAGGAGCAGTGAGAGGAAGAGCCAAAGAAGATTAAGACTGAGAAACAGCAAGAGACGAAATAGGATTAACAATAGATTGAGTCAACATAACCGAGTTTTGACAACTCACTACAGGCATATTATCACTGACAATGTCTAGATATACCTTCTTACTCTTATCTGTGTAAATCAATTCAATACTATCCACTGAAGACAGTGAGGTCAAATATTATGCAATGACTTACGTTTACCAAAGCGGTCCTTAAGCGAATGCGTTAAACGAGATTCAGACCGAGGAAAGGGAAAAGTAGGTATTGGAGAGTACAGAACCCCATCACCCCAAGAACCGACCTGGTTCCCATGTAGCTGGCTCTTTCACAAAGTCCTACTATCACAAGGCAGTCCAAGGCTCAGGCTATGTACAGGAGAGGGTACTAACACCTTACTTCTAACAAGGGAACGCGAAAAAGAATCCACACTATGGGGGGATATGGAACGGTTCCCTGTCACAAACTCAGTTAAACTTGTAATAGAACTTAAAATAAGGTTAACGTCTTTTTCTAACTTCTCAACCGAAAGGGGAGCAGAAGTCGGAACTACAAAAGAAGTCTCAATACTAGCAACTATCAAAATGCCTAGCCTGAGTTGGGATAACTACAGATGAAGGAACATTAGGTAGGGAAGAACTGACAGGTTTAAGTCCTGACCTAACTAATTGCTTTTGCAATCTAACAGCTTCCCTTCTTTTCCTATATCTGACACATTTACACATAAACTCCTCAGACCAAACTGTACATTCCTCGCATCTAGTTTTGAGATCACACTCTGTACCCCTGCAGCCAGTACAAAGCGAACATTGATCTGCTTCAAATTTCAACATCCTGCTTACACAAAAATCATTCTTACATAGCCTGATGTTATTGGTTTTGCTTTCAGTGAAAGACATCCTAGGAAAATGAAATTACAATACCATAAACAGGTGCAAAACAGCCAAGCTTCACAGAATACCAACAGTCGCCTATGCACAATGGCAGCAAGGAGAATTCTGTCTAGAGCTTAAAACGTTCGAATTCACCTGATGGAGAAACAGGTGAACTAAACAGTCTTCCAGGTCAGCCAAGCAATCTTCTTCTTTTTGTTTGAATGCTGACTTGCCCATTGGCACAGAAGATATAAGCTAATTTAACAGTAGGTAAGGTTCATCCCAAATAATTAGCCTATGTAATATTCACATATTAGTATCATAGTACTGTACTGTATAAAATACAGACATAACGAATATGCATTTTTTCCATGGATCTTTCAAAAAGTTATGCTTTACTTCACTGTATCCAATAATATTGTATATATTCTCATATTATTCTATTATAAAATACAAACATATTGATCAATGTTTTGGTTTGGAAATCAGCTAAGGGCGATTACGACTTAACTTTATTTCACCATATTTAACGCAATTCAGGGCAAATTTTCTTGCTTCTATTTATATGGGAAAAGGTTATTTCTTGTTATATGACGTGCTTTTAAGTCGAAATATGACTTAAATACGTATCGTTGATAACTAAATTTAGTTATTTTTTCATTAATAGATAGCATTGGGGCATATTTTTTGTGTAAAAAAAATCAACAGATTCCGTTCACTATTTTCACTTAGATTTCATAATACGAGTTTTACATATTTATCTTTTATCGGCGTGAAAACAATAGTGAAATGTGTTCTTTCATGCCCAGTAGTTTTAATTAAAATACTTTTCTCTCCAGTTTTATTTACGGTCGGGTTTGATGGCATGTAGTAGTTTATGGGAGTTTCATCCATGTTGCTGATGCACAATAATTTATAGTCATTAGCAGCTTGAACTTGTTTTCTCAGCTTCAGCTACAACTTGCAGCTTAAATTTAGCAGTACAGTAAACCCCCCAGATTCACAAACTCAGCGATTCACTGGATTTTCTGAGAAGCCGATCTAAAAATTATTCGCGGGAAAACTCGCCCATTTGTGGGTTTTTTCGTTCAGAAATATTCACTGATTAGTGTAATTTTATGTTATTTTCATGAATAAATAAATTTTTTAAGATAAAATAATGATATAATGATTTACTACTTTTCAAATATTAAGATTAATAAGATTAAATAATAATAATAAAAATAATAATAATAATACAGTGGTACCTCGTAACGCTAATCCGTTCTAGAAGGAATGTGAGATTCGATTTTGTCGAATTCGAATTAATTTCGACCATAAGAAATAACTGAAAATGGATTAATCCATTCCTGACCACCAGTCACTACTCCAACCTTGTGATTTTTATACAAAACACTACACACATTACAATTAAATAAGTTCAGAGTTAAATAACACCTTATTAGAAGTCTTCTTACAGTTTTAAATGCATACTGTATAAAAAAATTGGCCTACCAGTGGTAGACTGAGCGCTGCAGGCTAGGCTAGGCAGCCCATATGCACTGTTCAGAATGTACTGTAACAATTATCGCACAAAAACTGTTGTTAATGATAAATACAATGAAAAACAAGCCTGGTCATTACATTAAATTAATAAAACAATATTAAAAATAAGCTGGGGAATGTACTGTAGAGTCTGTTATAAAAATTAAAAAAAAACGTCTCAAATTCACGTCGGCATCGGCAGCTTCCGGAGATCATGAGAGGGCAAGCATGAATGTAAACAAACCAGAGCGCCATCCTGGTGGCGTATCGCGTACTACTGTAATTACATAAACATTGTGTACGTTCAGGAATTGTATTAATTTATGGTAAATTCCATTCAGAGTCTACTGTAAGTGCTTTTAAATGTGCGTGGAAGACAAAAACACATGTATAAACTTGCGGCGGTTAAATGGATTAACATTCCTTTTGTTTACAAACATCATATGTTTAAGTCAACGGGTCGGATCGGGTAGTAATGTTTCGGATTCGGTTTGTTGTTCAGAGAACCAGTAATAAAAGTTTACTCGTGCATTTGATGTCGGAATCCGATTTTGTCGATAAATTTGGTATTTGAACTTTCGGAGATAGGGGTTTCCATTTTTACTGTAAGATTAAATGTGTAATAAGATGAAATAGATGAAATAATACATAATCTCTCTTTCTCTCTCTCTCTCTCTCTCTCTCTCTCTCTCTCTCTCTCTCTCTCTCTCTCTCTCTCTCTCTCTCTCTTTCTCTCTCAGATGAGAGAATATTTTTGTACGATAAATAAATGATTTACCTAATAATAAGCACTAATTTTCAAATATTAATGATATGATGATATTATTAATAATAATAATAATAATAATAATAATAATAATAATAATAATAATAATAATAATATACAGGCAATCCCCAGTTATCGGCGGGGGTTCCGTTCTGAGGGTGTGATGATAACCAAAAATCGCCGATTTCTGGTGCTTTTTCAGCGATTTTTGGGCTTATAGGCGCTGAAAAGCGCTGATTTTCGATTATCAGCACTCTGTTGGGTATGTATCCATGCCAAAACCCAATTATCGGCACCGATAACGGAAATCGGCAATTTTCGTCACTGAAAACTGCCAATTTTCATCGCTGGACAAGCACCATAAAACAGGATCGAAAGTTAACTGAGCCCGCTGTTAACTGGGGACTACCTATACTGTAATTACCACATTTATGTATTTCTATAGTAACTAAATGAAAAAAATTTAAACAAACAAATCTCACGCCCAATCTTTTTCATGAAAAAAGAGATCATGGAGAGGGTCAACCAGTCATGTGTTAAGTAGCCTGACAGCAAGGGTTGGGTGGTCAGCGTTGCCAACCACTACAAAGGATATTTTTATACTAAAAATCTCTTCTCTCTCTCTCTCTATCTCTCGATTTCTCTCTCTCTCTCTCTCTCTCTCTCTCTCTCTCTCTCTCTCCAAAGGGTAGAATGTGAGAAATAAATAGATAGCTAGATAAATAGATACTGATACTTAATTCATAGTGTTTTAAAAACATAAAGGTACATCTTTGGAAGACAAAAAACAAATGTATAAATTTTTTGTTGTCAGTCACTTAAAGCGAAATGGATTAACATTCCTTGAGAGCTCTCTCTCTCTCTCTCTCTCTCTCTCTCTCTCTCTCTCTCTCTCTCTCTCTCTCTCTCTCTCTCTCTCTCTCTCTCTCTATCTCTCTTTTTGAATACCAGAGTCTGGGTAAGTAATATTTTTAAGGGTAGTAATGTTTAAGATTGAAAATAATAATGTGATTTCAGAGATTATTACAGTAATAATAAGATAATAATTCAAGGTGTATTTGATGTAGGATGATACTTTAAGTATAAATTTGGTATTTGAACTTTCAAGATAGGCAGTTATAAGCATTTTTAGAGGGGGGTGTTTAGGCAGTTATAAGCATTTTTAGAGGGGATGTTGACTATTTGCTAATTTTAACTATTTCTGCAGGGGGCCAGGTACGCATCCCCCACGAATACAGGAGCTTTACTGTATATTTCCTTGCCAATCTTTTCTCCACAGCAAATAAGGGTATAATGTAAAAATATATCAGTCCTATTCTACTTAACATTATTTATAACATAACTACAGTAATTGTTTACTATCATATGATGGTTGAAATGCAAGCAAACAGCTGTTGTTATCCAATTAGGTTGTTCAAAGCAAAAAAGCTGTTTCTCATTCGGTTGTTTATGACTGTACACAATTACGCAATGAGTGTAACGTTGCTAACAATACTTTTATCATTCTCTTTTGCTTTTTAAACTTATCTAACTAGAAGATGGGATAAAGAGATGGAGAAAAAGAAGGTAATCTATTGTAATTTGATCTCTCTCACTGCCTGATTGTACACTGCTGCCTGCACCTGTCATGTGCAAAATTTTAAAATATTTTTTAAATACTGTTGTATCGGTGTTAATTGCTAACTCCATCCAAAATCAAATTATTGCAAGGCGAATTATCGTAACTCAAGCACTACCTGTACTATGTATAAAAAACGAAAACTTTATCACAAAGTACTTCTTTTTGGCAAATGTTTGTTGGGGGAAAGTCTAAAAATTCTCATATATCGTAATTTCTACTCATTATTCCACCTACATAAAGTTATTCAGGGAGCTTTTTTATGCTACTGTATAAGCAATCATTCAGCTGCAAAATGAAACAAAATTGAACAGTCTACCTTGAAAATTGTC
The DNA here is from genome assembly GCF_040412425.1 of Macrobrachium rosenbergii. Taxonomy (NCBI): domain Eukaryota; kingdom Metazoa; phylum Arthropoda; class Malacostraca; order Decapoda; family Palaemonidae; genus Macrobrachium; species Macrobrachium rosenbergii. Next base: position 55,557,419 of record NC_089753.1, read on the forward strand.
AGAGCCACCTGTCTTTTTACAAAAAAAAAAAGGAAGAAAGTTTTTGTGTATATCGTTTTCTCACTTAAAATGTGACACTAATTAGTCATTAATTTTTTCCTATTTTTCTTGCTATAATTACAACTTTTTGCACTGCAATAACTAGGTATTATATCAGGGTGTGCTTTTTTTGGCAAATTATTTTTGCAGGTGGAATGTGCAAAATTTTCTTATGACTTGTAATTTTTACTCATTATTCCACCTACATTAAGTTATTTTGCAGAACTTTTTTATGCTACTATATACAGCAATCATTCAGCTGCAAAGTACAACAAAACTGAGTAGTCTAACTCGAAAATTGTCGGAGCTACCTGTCTTTGAACAAAAAAAGGTATAGAGTTTTTTGCACATATCGCATGGGTGACTGTCCCTATTCCTATGGAAAACATGACACTACTTTGTCATTCATTTTTTCATATTTTTGCCATGCAATAACTAGGTAATTTATCTGGGTGTGCAATGGATAAAAATCGAAGACTTTATCGCAAATAGTTTTTTGGGCAAAATTTTTTGAGGGGGAGAGTGCAACATATTCTCATATCACATGAATTATTCCCCTACAAAAAGTTATTTGGGGGCCTTTTTATGACATTGTATAGAGCAATAATTCAGCTGCAAAATGAAACAAATTGAGAAGTCTACCTTGAAAATTGTTGGAGCTACATGTCTTTTAACAAAAACAAGTACAGTCCAACCTCTTAAATACTGCATTCCATGGTCGGGAACTCCCATTAACCGGGATGATTTTGAATCAGATGCCATTAGTTCTCGAGCAGCTATGAGGGTGATGCCACACGTTTCAGTTTTTGGATTTTTTGGGGTTTTCCAAACTGAAGCTTACTCCGTAAATATACATACAAGCTCAGTTTATTTCCAACGAAAATAAACATGATTTCATCTTACACACTATGCACAGTGCGATGTGTATTTTCAGTACAATATATTGCACTAGGTTAGGCTTTCTGTCTGTCTGTCTATCTCAGTTTTGGTAGACACCACTGATAATGCATAGGCTATTATATCTGAGTAGCTTTTCACTAAGAAATAGGCCTAAGAGCAAAAGTTTATTAGGCTAAAAATGTGAATCTTCACACATTAAACCAGGCTTACCAACCTTGTGACTTGTCTAAGAATTCATTTCTATACCTTATAATTCACAAACACTTGCTGCTGCATGTAAGACACTGGCATGAACAACAGCAAGAACAGAACTGATACAAACAATCGAATCAAGAAGCAACCATTTGCCAATGTCAGTTACCGTAACTAACACAGGGTTGCATTACAGTTGTCAACTTGTTAAAAATTTAGTAATTTTCAATGGTGACTTACATAAATGACAATAAAATAAATATTATTTAGCCTTCATACTACGGAGAAGAAAGCGTTATGAAAGTATGCCACTAAATTTACGGTTGTAGCAGTGGCTGAAAAAATGAATATGTGCAGGCCACAAAATGTTCTGGAACAGCCAAAGCAACATCCGATACTGGCGAAATAACATCTTTACCTCATTGAACTTACTGCATTTATAAATAAAGTAAGTTGCATTTTAAAAACCAGCTTTGATAATTTACGAAAAAAAAACGAATCTCATTTAGCAACTAATGGCTGTGATGATGTCGGTAAAAGCAATCCTCCAATGATTTTAAGAATGTAAACATTATCAGAGTGCAAATGGCAGTTGAATGTTATGTTCACAAATTATATTATGATATGACAATAATGCATGAATATTAATATAACTGCATACAGTATGCAAAACTAGTGTTTCTCTCTCTCTCTCTCTCTCTCTCTCTCTCTCTCTCTCTCTCTCTCTCTCTCTCTCTCTCTCTCTCTCTCTCTCTCTCTCTCTTTTAAAGAGACAAAAGCAGCAGCAGATTTTTCATTTTTTGTTGAAAATGAAAGCCAGACATGTTTGAAGTGTCGGAAAACATTGAAAGGTGCCAAATCAGAACTTGTCAGTCCGCTTTTAATACGAGTAAAGCTCCGACGAACCGAAGGAGTAAGCATTTCTTGGGGTACACTTATGGAGCAGGCCAGAATGACAGTGATTATTCATAAGCTCTGTTCTACTTTTGATAACACAGCAATATACAGTATATGGGGAATGAGCTTGCAAGACTTTGTTTACATACAGGTTTTTTAGGGGTGATTTCTATCATCTGGGATTTTCTGTGGTCCGGCTATCACCTGGTCCCAAGGGAGCCGGTTTAAAGAGGTTTAACCATTAATGGACGGATCCCCTAAATAGAGGGTCTAAAACAGGTTTTGGGTGGTGGACGGATCCCCTCTGAGGAGGATTAATATTACGCTCCATACAATTTGTCTGTATCGAGCGAGAAAGAGTTTCCAGTACTTCAATGGCCCATAAATGAATTGTGGCTACTAAAGAATTTGGCTCAGCTCGATTGTGGGTATCTTGGGAACCTCAGTATTGTTCTTGACTTGGAAGGGGAATGTCCTGCATGACGTCTCTTTATTTATTTGCTCATAAATATACCCAGGGATTACTGTTGGTTTTAGTTCTTATCTTTTATGATATGATGTCAGTTATAGTTATAAATTTGTAAAGAAATATTACCAAAAAACATGTATAAATCCAAAAAAAGTTACTTCATTTCCTGATCTCAGTAATTTTATGTAAATACTTTACAACAAATATGCTCAGAATTTGTTACTGATTTTAGTTCTAATCTGTTATGATATTGTGTGAGTTGTAATTATAATTTAACAAAATAAAATTAAATAAATTATTAGAAAAAACATGTATTACTTCGTAAAATTTATGAGTATTTTGTAAAAGAGGCCCCACACAGGGTTGTAAATAGTCACTTTCAACTTCCCATGGAAGATAGGAAAAATTTTTTAGAATTTTTTTTTCTTACACCATGTGCATTTGCATACCTTCCTCTTTCCATTGATGCATTTTTTCTTAAATTGGCCAACCTTAAAGTTTGCCCAGTCTGGGGGAGTGCATTATATATAATTAGCCAATCCCTTAAGGGTTAAAGAGGTCAGACTGTATAATCATTTTTACGCCTACTGCTCAAGTCACTACCACTTCCCACTGAATCATTGTCTCTGAGGATCATAAGCAAAGGGATTCAAGTGCTGTACATCATTCAGTACCTTACTTTTTTTTTACTTTTTGTACTACTGTTTATGTACTGTATATATGTTCACGTTACTTTGTTTTCCTGTTTAACTTCTCTTTAACATAAGGGGAATCTACCCTATGGAAGCTCACTTTTAGTCGCTGAGAAGTTAACAGACTTTTGGGCTTGTTTCAATTGCATGCTTATGTTGAGTAATGAAAAAATGAGCATGCAAATTGCTGGTATCTTGTTTTTCAAAAACAATTCTTTCTCTCAAAAATATGACAGCCTTACAAACGGTTTCATTACTATTATAAATCAATTTTATGTGATGTCGCGTAAAATTGGGCTCACCCAAATGATTTTTTCTTAAATAAAGAGAAAGCTGAACTAATGTGAAGTCAAACTAGTTGGAAAGTTAAGTGGGATAAAACCAAAGACAATGAATGAAAAATAAAGGCCAGAAACCAAGGCAGCTTGGCGAAACGACTCTGCAAAAACTTTTAGAGGCCTACTGTGAGCCACGCAATACAAACATATGCAAAGTCTATAAATCCAAAGGAAGCTTTTATTAGCACTGTCAAAGCTTGTGACTCTTGATCTTGTATATCCTAATTTTACAGTCAATCCATTCATATTCAAGTGACACCAGCCAGAACCAGAAGTCCTTAACTTAGCTTACTATCAGACGTTGGAACAAAGTTCCTGACAGTATTGGGGATGCTGAGGCTAAAAAGTTTAAGTGGGCTATGATGTTACCTTAGTCATCAAGTTATTGTTTTTCATAATTCACTCAAATTCATTTTTACTGTAATCACCTGCTGTTAAGTATGCATTTACAACGCTGTGTTCACTTTATTTCTTTTTTACTTTCATTTTACTTTTACAAAGTTTTTCCTCTTTTGGTTAAGTTTTCTCCCATTTGATGTGGGCATTTTATTCCATGTAACCTTGCTAATATTTAATGGCAATAACAAAATCACCATTAAATGTAAATTAGTATTTAATTTATGAGTAAGCTTTATTTATCTTAGCATTAGAAAAAATTATCAATCAAGTTACTGTAATTACCTTCATCCCAAACAAGCTCTGGGTCTGCTGACTTCTTCTCTACTCTTTGCTTAAGCTCCTGTCTTCGTGCATCAGCTTTCTCCAATTCTTTAACTTTATAAAAATAACGATGCCAGAAAACAACATGTGATACCTGAAAAGTATGAAGAGCATGTTAGAGATCTAAAAAATATATTCTAGGGAATAAAAAAAGTCTGAAAAATTAATTAGCAACAAAGTGAAATTTTCTTCACTTACACTCAATATTTTTAAAACAACAAATCTTGATTCTTAAATAAGCTTTTCCTTTAGAGGGCCGAACATTTATTGGAGATACAACTAACATAATTCGTGATATTGCACCATTAAAGTCAATTAAAGGAAGTAAAACAGGGCTCAAAAATGAAAGAGCCCTGTAAACTCTGACTGGCAAACCATTATCACAAAACAAATTACTGTTAATGTATGGAGCTGGAGCAATAATATTCCAAGTACAGAGTCTGTAAGCTAGTTGATAAACAAAAAATGCACTTCTATAGAAATAACTTTACTTTACTTATACTCTGACAATGACCCTAACAAGAGGCTGATTATCTGCAAGCTGTGTAGCTTCATTGCAGCAGAACTTGATGAATCCCATGGCTGGCACATCATAAATGAATCACTTTTTGATTCCATCAAATTTATTCACCACTTCTTGAATAAACCTAAAAAGTTAATAACGATATCATTTATGACATGGATTTCTCAAATATATCCACTGCCACTGCTTCCAAGGATAGGAAATCATGCTCTCCCATGAATGCCTCAACTAACAATAATAGACAAATGGGGAATCTTACTACACTATATGACATGCTAGGAAATTATGAAGTACCCAAAAATGGAAAATGATAAAATAAAGTTTGTTCATACTTACCTGGCAGATATATATACAGCTGTATTTCTCCGAAATCCGACAGAATTTCAAAACTTACGGCACACGCAGTGTGGCCAGGTGGTTAGTACTCATTCCCGCCGCTGGGTGGCGGGAATCGGGAACCATTCCCATTTTCTATTCAGATTTTCTAGTGCCACTGTCTCTGAGGGGAGGTGGGTGGGCACTATAATTATATATATCTGCCAGGTAGTATGAACAAACTTTATTTTATCATTAAAATATCATTTTGTTCATGAAACTTACCTGTCAGATATATATAGCTGAATCCCACCATTGGAGGTGGGTAGAGACAGAATAGGATTTAGGAAACAAATAGATGTAGGCGATTGACGCCTTGGTTCCTTACCTGTTAGCATAGCTGACTTCGAGGTTACTGTCACCCAAGCCTGCTTCTGCTTTACTAGATTCTCCAGCAAGGTAGGGACCTATAAAGCTGGTGAGATCTAGATGACCTGTCCACGGGGGCGAGACCACAATGGGACTAGATCATATGACCATACTGAGAGGGAAAAGAGCAACAACCAACCACCTGACCAAGCCTAACTAAGCCAATGAACCTAATATAGGCTAAAGATTGGGACGTCCACATCGGTGGCCACCCAACAACATAAAAAGAATACAAAAACCAAGATTAAAAAATACCACCTAACCCCTAAAGGATAGGATGAGTATTGCCCTCTTCTCCCAACATTGTGTCTGCGGAAACGTATGGTCCCAGCGAAGAACAGTCCTCAAAAGTTGACTTCACATCTCGTAAGTAATGCGAAGCGAAAACTGAATTACTCCGCCAGAAGGTGGTACCCAGAAGATCGTTAAGAGACATATTCTTCTGGAAAGCCACCGAAGTCGCGATGGCTCTCACTTCGTGAGCTTTCACTTTCAGAAGTCTCATGTCCTCTTCTTGGCAGGAAGAATGAGCCTCTTTGATGGTACTTTAAAAAGAATGACAGAGCATTCTTGGACATAGGTAAGTCAGGTCTTCTAACCGAACACCACAGATTGTCCGATGGGCCTCTACTATTCTTGGTCTGGCCAAGTAGAATTTGAGAGCCCTGACAGGGCACAAGACTCTTCTCTGATTCTTGTCCAAGAATCTCCGTCAAACCTTTGATTTCAAAAACGTCTTGGGCCAAGGGTTTGAAGGATTTTCATTTTTGGCAAGAAAAAATGGACTTAGGGAGCAAACAGCATTAGGACCCTAAAGCCAATGTGTTTGCTAATAGCCTGAACTTCACTAACCCTCTTAGCTGTCGCCAGAGAGGTTAGGAAAACAGCCTTTCTAGTCACGTTCTTGAGAGAAGCAGAAGACATAGGTTCAAAGGACTTGACATAAGAAATTTTAGGACAACATCCAGGTTCCAAGGAGGAGTCATGGGCCTGAGGAACCTTAACAGTTTCAAAGGATCTCAAGAGATCGTGGAGATCCTTGTTGTCGACAAGTCAAGGCCTCTGTGCCGGAAGACTGCCGACAGCATACTTTTATAGCCTTTAATGGTAGAGACTGCCAGTTTTTCTTTCTGCCTGAGATAAAAGGAAGTCCGCTATTTGGGGCACAGAGGTCGTGGTCGAGGAAACTCCTTTGCTCTTGCACCATCTCCTAAAAACAGCCCACTTCGATTGATAGACTGAAATAGAAGAGTCTCGTCTGGCATTGGCGATAGCCTTTGCCACTGATCTCTCGAAAACCCCTCGCTCTTGCCAACTTTGAGATAGTCTGAATGCAGTTAGACTCAGAGCGGGGAGGTTTTTGTGGAACCTCTTGAAATGGGGCTGCCTGAGAAGATCTACTCTCAGGAGTGTTCTTGGAAAGTCCACAAGGAAGGACATGACCTCTGTGAACCAATCCGCTGCTGGCCAAAGGGGGCTATTAAAGTCATCCTTGTTCCTTCCGGCGTTGCAAATTTCCTGATCACTTCTCCCAGGATCTTGAAGGGAGGAAAAGCGTAAAAGATCTAGGCCTTTCCAGTCCCAGAGGAGGGCATCTACTGCTAAGGCTCCCGGATCTAAGACAGGAGAGCAATAAAGAGGAAGCCTCTTTGTTCCTGGACGTTGCAAAGAGGTCCACTAGGGGACGTCCCCATAATTCTCCACAGATCAGACACACCTCCTCGTGAAGGGTCCATTCTGTCGGCAGCAGTTGATGTTGCCGACTGAGAAGGTCCCTCGGATATTCTCCACCCCGCGATGAACCTTGTGAGAATCGTGATCCCCCGAGCATGAGTCCAAAGCAGGATCTCCTTTGCCAAATTGAACAGGGAACGAGGAGAGTACCCCCTGCTTTTTGAGGTAAAATAGAGGCTGTGGTGTTGTCGAATTCACCTGAACAACTCTGCCTGACAACGATCCTCGAAGAATTGGAGGGCCAGATGGATAGCACCCTAATTCTTTGAGATTGATGTGCCAGGACACCTGTTCCCCTCTCCAGGTGCCTGACACTTCTTCCCCTCCTAGTGTTGCTCCCCATCCTTCCCTGGACGCGTCGGAAAACAACACTAGGTCGGGGCTCTGAAGACGAAGAGAAACGCCTTCTGCCAAGCTTAACAAGGGGTCGAGCCACCACCTCAGGTGAGTCCTTGACAGACGGAAAGATCTTCAAAGGTCTCTTCCAGGTCCTCCTTGTTCATCCAGTTCTCCGCAAGGAAAAACTGGAGAGGTCTGAGATGAAGTCTTCCCAGGGAAACAAACTTCTCCAGCGAGGAAATGGTCCCCAGCAAACTCATCCATTCCCTCACCGAGCATGTTTCCTTCCCCAGGAAGGACGAAACTTTTTCCAAGCAATGTTGTTGACGTTCTAGGGATGGAAAAGCTCGAAAAGCCACTGAATCCATCTGAATCCCCAGATAGACGATGGACTGAGTCGGGATCAGATGGGACTTTTCTTTGTTGACTAGAAGTCCCAGGGACTTCGTCAAATTCAATGTGAAAGTCAGGTCCTCCAGACACTGAGCTTGGGAAGAGGCTCGAATGAGCCAATCGTCCAGGTAGAATGAACGCCGGAACACCCGCCAAGTGAAGCCACCTCGCAACATTTCTCATGATCACTGTGAATACCATGGGAGCTGTGCTGAGACCAAAGCAAAGAGCTCTGAACTGGAAGACTCTTCCCCAGCACAAACCTCAGGTACTGTCTTGACTGAGGATGAATGGGAACATGGAAGTAAGCATCTTGTAAGTCCAGAGAGACCATCCAATCTCCTGGTCTTAAGGCTCCGAGAACAGATTGTGACGTTTCCATCTTGAACTTCTCTTTGACAATAAAAGCGGTTCAGTCTGCTTACATCCAGTACAGGTCTCCACCCACCCGACTGTTTCGGGACTAAGAACAGTCTGTTGTAGAACCCTGGAGAGGATAGATCCTGAACTTGTTCCACAGCTCTTTTTACGAGCATCTGCTCCAAAAGGTCTAAAAAGGATCTGTTGTTTTTCCCAATGGTAAGGAGGGCGACAGATCCCTGGGTGACGTGCAAAGGGGTGGCGAAAAGAGAAAGGGGATCTTGTAGCCTTTCTCTAGAACTTGACGGACCAAGAGTCCGCTCCTTTGTTCTCCAGGCTCCCGCAAAATGAAAGTAGCCTGGCTCCCACAGGTGTCTGGAGGTTGATGATCACTTTTTGCCCCTAGGTTTCGATGGGGCTGCTCCTCTGGAATAACCTCTTCCTCGTGGAGACGATTTAGAGGAAGAAGCTCCTCCACGAAAGGGCTGTTTCTTCTTGGAGGACAAAACTGAAAAGACGAAGAAGAAGGGACTGAAGGACGTCGAGAAGAATGAGCCAACAGGTCCTGCGTGGCCTTCTCCTTAAGACTGGCGGCAAGATCCTTGATTAAAGGCTGGGGAAGAGATGGTTGGACAAAGGGGCAAACAATAATTCAGCCCTTTGTGAAGGAGAAACTGACTTGGAGGTGAAGTTGCAGTACAAGGCCCTCTTCTTCAAAAGGCCTGTACAAAAATGGGAGGCCAGTTCCTCAGAGCCATCCCTAACTGCCTTGTCCATGCAATTCAAAACACTGGATAGCTCCCCAGGCTGATAGAGTCGGGGCTTCTAAGCTTGAGATCTAAAGCACCCAAGCACCAGTCAAAAGTTAAAAACTTCCATAGAACGGAAGAGTCCCTTCAGATGATGGTCGGTCTCGGACATAGTCCAAGAAACCTTAGCAGTAGACAGATGGGACCTCCTGGAAGAGTCGACAAGGCTGGTAAAATCTCCTTGAGAGAGAAGAAGGAACACGAGAACCGACGTCCTCACCTGTCTCATACCACATGCCAGCCTTGCCCAGAAAGCTTAGAAGGAGGAAGGGCAAAAGAAGTCTTGCCATGGGTCTTCCGTTCCTCCATCCAGGCGTTAACCTTCTTGAAGGCCTTCTTGGTAGCCAGTGAAGAAGTCATCTTCAAAAACCAGGAGTTCTCCTCGCTTTGGAAGAAGCAAGCTGAGAAGGAGGAGAGAGAGGAGCCGAAGGTTTAAACTTATCCCGAACAAGTCCTTAAGCAGGCCGGTTAACACCTGGTAGTCGGAAGACGAGGAAGCAGAAGGTTGATCAAAACCCGCAGGCTCAGAATCGCCAGAGACTTCTCCTTCATGAAAGGGCGAACCACGAGAATCACAAACAGCTTTGGGGAACGAAGGCCTTGAGGTCCAATCACGGAAGAAGGGATCTACTTTTCCCTGCAGGATCAGAATGCTCTGGGCCCCGGCGAGCGACTAAAGAGGCGTCCTGGTGAGAGCCGCCCTGGCGGCGTCCTGGCGCCCTGAAGAGCATCCGATCGGGAGCCCAACCTAAACCATGCTGAGCGTCCTGCCGAGCCTGTGCAGCAGCGAAAAAGAAGCGTCCTGACGAGCAGCGAAAGAAGAGTCCTGGATAGCTGCCATCGGCGTCCTGAAGATGACGAGAGTCACAAAAAGGAACTCGTGAACTGTGAGGACGACAGGGCGAAGAAGCAGGAGATGGAGACGAAGAAAAAGGAGCAGGAGACGGGGACTTCCTGGACTTCTTAATGGGAAGCCTCAAGTCCTTGCGACGACGTGGTTCTGATTCCTTCTCGGCCAGAAGAGAGGCCAACTGACGCTGCATATCTCGTAAGATACTCTTGGAAGGAGAGGTCTCAAATCCAGGAGAGAGGAGAGCCTATGGAAGAAGAGGGGCGAGGGGGGCGTCTTCTTCTTCCTCACAGGAGCAAGAACAGCTCTCTCCTTAGAGCGACTGGGGACATGCAAACCTCCTCTCGACGTCCGGGTCCTCTTCTGTGGCGGAAAGCTTCAAAATCCCGCACAGACGGAGAAAAGACTGACGTGAAGCGTCATCTCTAAAGCTCCTCTTCAGTGGGCGAGAGAATGCGAGAATTCCAACCCCGCGAGGGAGGAGGGCGCCTCGGAGGACGAAAATCAGTCCCCGAGGATGCGGCGAAGCACGATCCTTGGCAGCCTGGGAAGTGACAACAGGAACTGCGAAGGGACGTCAGATCGGTGGGAAGCCCCGTAACCCTCTTACGGCTTTCGACATGCCTTCTCCCTGAGTCCTGGGAGTCTGACAGAGGTCCAGGCCTAGAAGCATTATGGGGCCGATCTGACGCCCCCTCCACGACACTAGGGGAACACTACACTGCACAGCACTTTGGAGCGAAGACACTTTGTTTTTCTAGAGCACGGATGGTGTTCATGATCTCCGTCAGGGCCAAACCCCCACAGACACAACCTCAAAAGGCAAAACCACAGGGACAGGTACAACAATGTCTACATTGGGGTTATCAGGTGAAGAAATAGAACCCTGACTCTTACACACACTCCTGGAGGAAGACCTCCTGGTCCTGTCACGCTCTGAACATAGGAATCATACAATTTCCAGCTCGCATCAGACAAAGGCTCACACTCTTTGCAGCGATCATTGATCAAACATACATGCCCCCTACACCTCATGCAAACAGAGTGAGGGTCTACCGAAGCTAACCGGTAGCCTCACCTTGCACTCACTCACACAACATACTCGAAAGCTAGCAGAACTAGTACCAGACATCATTCAAGAGCAGTCAAAAGCAAAATCATAAACAGTCCACAAAAAGCGTATGCCAATCCACAAGCCAAAGTCAAAAACCAAAAGTCAATAGAATACTCAAGTGGAAAAACTATGCAGTTAACGAAATCCAGAGGCGGAGGTACTGTAAACAGATGTTAACAGTACCGGCGACAGAGAAAATCTGAATAGAAAATGGGAATGGTTCCCGATTCCCGCCACCCAGCGGCGGGAATGAGTACTAACCACCTGGCCACACTGCGTGTGCCGCAAGTTTTGAAATTCTGTCGGATTTCGGAGAAATACAGCTGTATATATATCTGACAGGTAAGTTTCATGAACAAAACTTGGCTTATATGGTGGCAACAGTGATATGCCACTACCAAGCCCTTCTTACAATAGAAAGTATTCAGAGTAAACTTGCATTTGGATTAGAAAGGTTTTGACAGTACTGCAATACTCATAAACAATCATAGTTTGAGTACAATTAGTCATAAATTATAGTTTGAAAATACCATTGACTTTAAATTCTTAAAAAAATTGCTTTAACATATGCATCAGAATTTACAAAAACTTTATACTGTATTTGATATATTTGAATACTAAAGATTCTGACAAAGTTACTTCTGGGATTCATGTAAAACACTTGTCATTCACTACTAAGTGAAATTCATTATGGGCACTCGCACAAAATATGTTCATTGCTAATATGGGGGCACTGAACTGCCAGTATGAACACAAAGAGCTAAGTTTATACCTGTACAAACTTTCTATTTTAGTATACAGCAGGTTGGCCACAGCACCAATAAGGTCCTTCTAAGACTGACCAGGCAGTCTGAAGCAGAACCCATTACTCTAAGTATGGTACCTTCCCTTACCAACATCATAACCTAACAGTCTGCCATACTCTCTAAACACACTCTTTCTCCACTCATCAGTCGACAGTGACCCTTCTAAACTGATCTTTCCTCTAATCAAAATTCCAAGCCACTGGGTTACAACTCAAAATAAGTTAATGTCCACTCAAAAGATTGTCCCATGCCCAGAGAAAAACGGGTGGGTCGAGTTCCTCGGTAAAGGCTTACAGAACTTATAAAAAGCTAATGATAAAATTAAAAATGAGTTCTCAGAACAAAATGGCCGTCAATAACCAGCAGCCTTTAAGCAGGCAGTGAAAATTCTCCAGAGAATATTATTACAAAAATGCTTATTAAAATTGAGCATTATAAATATGGAAGTGAAGGTAAGGAAAAACATGAAAATTTGTTGTAGAGGTACTGTATAAAGAACCTGAAACAAAATTCATCAGCAGTGATACAGATTGGTGAAAAATGAAATGGCTGAGGTGTTACAGAAATTGGGTAAATATGAATGTAAAAATAATGAGGATTAAGGTGACCTTGCAAGTGTAATTATGTGTTTCCGGTTTGTTCACCAAGATTAAGAAGACTAAAAGAAAAATGACATTTTTAAGTAAAATAAAAGTTTTATATAGATACTGTATATACTAAACCAAGTAATTACATGGCTGTTTCATTTATTCGCAGCAGCCTAAATTCAAATTTCAAGGTAGCAACACCGATGTTCTGTGCAGGTACTAGTCTCGCCCCCTAGCGAGAGCGTTAGGAACGACTTAGCAGATAATTCTCAGTCTGTTTGTGCTTTTGTCCATCAGAGGGGAGGAGGGATGCCTCCGATCATATACAATAATTACTTGGTAAGTATATATAAAACTTTATTTTATTATAAAAAATTACATTTTTATGATAAAATGATGTTTCATTATATTACCAAAACACTAAAAGCTTTTATCTCTTTAAAATCGACACGTCCGAGATATAAATTTTCAAACTTTGTTTGGAACGCTGATACAATTGGCTGGAGGCCAACCCCACGGATGCCGGTGGGGTAGCGTGGCAGGAGACATACCCATAAACCCAGGTCAGTTTCATTCTCGGAGATATACAATTAGTGAAAACCTGAGATAACGTCTCCCCCTGCGGGAGGAGGAGGTTTTACGTTACAGTGTTTTGTAAGTATAATGAAACATCATTTTATCATAAAAATGTCATTTTCATTATAATGACTTACCAAAACACTGTAAAAGCTGATTCCACATTTAAGGTGGAAGGGCAGGGGATGAGGTACCAGTTATTGAAAGGTTACACACAAAAAAAAAAAAAAAAAAAAAAAAAGAAAAGGAACAAACTCTAACCATGGGTATCTTAAGGATCCATACCAACAAAAGGGCAGGCGTCACCTTACCTGGTAGATGGGCTTTTGCAGGAGGTACTGCTGCTGGTTGAAGCTCCATTACCTGCAGAGGCCTTGGGCGTAAGCACTGCTAGCCACTCTGCTCCATAACAACCCAAGCAGTCAGGGAAGTACACCGCTGACTGAGACAAGGGGTGACTTCCTTTGCTCTTGCCCTGAGCAATTGGAAAGCAACCAGACTGAAAAACGGGTCTCACCGCCTAACCTAAAAACAGTTAAATACATCCCCTTCCCTATACCCTCAGCAGCTCAACTAGAATGGAGGGTACTCCAGGTGAACTGAGCACCCCGGCTTCCCATTAACTCAGCAACCATAAAACCACAGGGGAAGGAAAGATAAGGAACCTACCCCCTAGTGTGTTCCCCTAAAACCAAGCCTGCTACCGATACGGGACCTAACGTTAAACAGGTCCTGATACGCAACTTCAACCTCCCTAAGGTAGTGAGACGCAAACACTGACTTCGACCTCCAGAAGGTGCTCTGTGTGATCTGCGAAAGTGACTGATTATAAAGGCCACTGAAGTTGCTATTGAGCGCACTTCGTGAATGTGAGACTTGACTAGGCGTGTGTCCTCTTCGTTGATGTGCCTGTGCACCTCTAAGATGAGTTCCTTGACGAAGAAAGCCAGGGCATTCTTGGATAAAGGTCTGGTTGGATCTTTCACTGAACACCACAGGTTAGAGGAACGTCCTCTGATGCTGGCCGTTCTGGCCAAGTAAGTTTTGATAGCTCTAACGGGCACAAAGAAGCCTCCAATTCTTGAGGGCCAGCCACTTGGAGAGGTTCTGAATGGTAAAGGACCGAGGCCACGGGTTGAAGGAGACTCATTCTTGGCCAGAAAATTCAAGGTGAACGAGCAAACAGCATTACCTTGTGAAAAACCCACTTCCTTGTCAATGGCTTGTATTTCACTAACCCTCTTTGCCGTTGCTAAAGTAACCAGAAAAGGGATTTCTTAGTGAGGTCTCTAAGAGAAAGACCTTCTAAAGGTTCGTACCTTGGAGACATTAACCACCTCAAAACTACATCTAAATTCCAGGCAAGGGCAGGTTTTGGGGCCTTAGCTGTGTCTAAGGACTTGAGGAGGTCTGACAGGTCTCGGTTATTTGATAGGTCTAACCCCCTATGGTAGAAGACGGAGGACAGCATAGCTCTGTAGCCCTTGATGGTTGATGGCATCAATTTTCTTGAATCCCTCAAGTAAATGAAAAAATCGGCAAGTTGAGTTATAGACGTCGAAGAAGAGGAGATACTATTTTTTCTACACCAGTTCCTGAAGACTGTCCACTTGGATTGGTATAATTTGCTCGAGGAGTCCCTTCTGCACCTCGCAATAGCCTCTGCAGCCTTTCTTGAAAAACCTCACGCTCTGATGAGCTTCCTGACAGTCTGAAGCCTGTCAGAGCGAGAGTGGACAATCCCTGGTGGAACTTCATTAGGTGGGGTTGTCTGAGAAGCGACTTCTTTTGAGGGAGAAGCCTTGGGAAGTCTATCAGGAGATCTAGCAGGTCCGGGAACCACTCCTTCCTTGGCCAGAACGGGCAACGAGGATCAGCTCGACCTTCTGATGGAATTTCACTTTGTTTATCACTTGCCTGATGAGCCCGAAAGGAGGGAAGGCATAGGCAAACAGGTTCGTCCAGTCTAGGAGCATGGCATCCACCAAGTGAGTCAGTGGGTCTGGAACTGGTGAGCAGAACACTGGGAGACGATGGTTCTTGGAGGTAGCGAAGAGATCTATTATGGGAGTGCCCCACAGATTCCACAGATCTAGGCACACTTGCGGGTGCAGGGTCCACTCCGTAGGGGAGAGTCTGGTTCCGACGGCTGAGTTGGTCCGCCAGGACGTTCATTTTCCCTGCACAAACCGAGGGAACAGGGCCACCCTGTTGCTGTCCGCCCACAGAAGAAGGTCCTCGCAGCTTTGAACAGGGCGAAGGAATGGGTACCTCCCTGTTTCCGGATGTAGGCTAGAGCCGTCGAGTTGTCGGCGTGAACAGCGACTGCTTGGCCTGAGACATGGGTCGAAAATTCCTGGAGAGCGAGGTGAATGGCCAACAGTTCCTTGACATTGATGTGGAGCTTCTTCTGTTCGTCCGACCAAACTCCTGACGTCCTGAGGTTGGCTAGATGTGCTCCCCACCCAACATTGGACGCGTCTGAGAACATCTGCAGGGATGGTTGTCTTGGGAGGAGATCCAGACCCTCCGAAAGCCTTTCCGGCGACCTCCACCAGAAAAGATGCCCCTTGACGTCGGGGGGAATGTTGAAGACCGTGGAGTCCGTTTGGGTCCTTCTGTCCCAAGAGTCCCTGAGGAAAAACTGTAAGGGTCTCATGTGCAGACAGCCTAACCTTACAAATTGCTCCGCTGACGACAGAGTTCCCAGGAGAGCCATCCACTGACGGGCGGAGCAACTGTCCAGGAGAAGAAACTTCTCCACCGTCTGAAGGCAGGAGGAGACCCTTTTGGGAGACAGAAAAGCCCGAAAAGCTAGACTGTCCAGAGTCATCCCCAAATAAAGAATCCTCTGTGAAGGAACTAAGCTCGACTTTTCTGTGTTTATCAGAATCCCTAAGTCCCGAGCCTTAGGGTTCTGTGAAACCTTGATGATGAACGGAGTAGCCAGTCGTCTAGGTACAAGGAGATCCGAACTCCCTCCAGGTGGAGCCAATGACCTATCGGGCGAGAATCCTGGTGAACACTTATGGGCTGTCGACAGGCCGAAGCAGAGGGCCCGGAACTGGTAAACTCTGTCCTTGAAAACAAAGCGAAGATACCTCCTGGAGTCCTGATGTACTGGAATGTGGAAGTAGGCATCTTCCATGTCGAGGGTCACCATCCAATCCCCCCAAGTTAGTGCCTGAAGAACTGAGCGGTTCGTTTCCATGGAGAACTTGGTTTTCACTACGTACATATTGAGAGCACTTACGTCGAGAACTGGCCTCCAACCCCCTGATGACTTGGGGACTACAAACAGGCAGTTGTAGAAACCTGGGGTTGACACGTCCTGCACTACTTCGATGACCGCTTTCCCTAAGAGAGACCGGACTTCTGTCTCTAGGGCCGAAAACTTGACTGAGCCTCTTGAGTATGCTGTCAAGGAAATGGGAGAATTGGAGAGAGGAGGAGGTTGGGCGAACGGCAGACGGTAGCCTAGCTGGAGCACTTGCACCACCCACTGATCTGCACCTCTGTCTCTCCATTCCTCCCAAAAGAGGCTGAGTCTGGCCCCCACCGGCGCATGGAGGACAGGGATCCTACTTACTGGTATGACGACCTTGTGGCTTTGAGGAGAACTTGTGACCCCTGGAGTTGGAGCGGGACCTTGAGTAAGGTTTGGACCTGGAGTTACGAAACGGATGCCTGTTAAGAGGAGATACCATCTTGGTCAAAGGAGCGGGAGCAGGCCTCGGTCTGGTGGAAGACATAGACAGGATGTGTGACGACGCCCTCTTATCCATGGCTGACAGGACGTCTTTCACTACTGCTTCTGGGAAGAGGCCCTCCTTGTCAAAGGGTGCGAACATCAAAGCCGTTCTCTGTGAAGAAGTCACAGCCTTAGACAAGAACGAGCACCAAGTTTCCCTCTTCTTCAGAGTGGCCATGGCGAAGAGGGAGGAAATTTCGCCTGCCGCATCATGGATAGCGATATCGGTGCAGGAAAGGAACCCCGTGATTTTTTCCAAGACGTCTTCTGCGAGATTAGCCTGCTCCACCTGTTTGAAAACAGCTCCCATTGACCAATCGATAAAGCTGACAATCTCTAAGAGCTTGAAGAGGTTCCTGGAAAAATGTTCTACATCTAGGGCAGAAAAGAAGGTCTTGGCTGCCTCGAATGAAATGCGTCTTGAGGGGTCCACAAGGGAGCCGAAGTCCCCTTGTGCTGAAATTGCGGATCCCAGTGAAGGAGAAGCTCCTGTGCTGTAATAATTTTGCCTCCTTTTCGACAGCTTTGAAGGAGGGTACGCAAACGACGACTTACCCGAGGACCTCTTAGCTTCCAACCACGCCTCTACCTCTTTTAATGCTTTCTTGGGGGCGGTGGAGAGTACCAACTTGGGAAGTGAAGTGGCAGGACCTTGTTTTCCCAGACGCAACAGAAGTCGGAGAAGAGGGGCTGTCGGCTGAAAATGTTGTGGTAAGACTGCAGCAGAAAGCTGAGTAGAGAAGCGTAATGTGAAGAAGGCCCCGATTCACCTGGGCCTTCCTCTTCACCAGAAAGAATCGGTTCCGTGCCCAGACCGTCCAGGAGTTGAGGAGGAACGACTTCTTTATTCTCGGAATACCAAGGACTTTGCGGACTACCTTTTCTAGCTTCCCTTCCAACAGAATAGACTCCTGGGAGGGCGAGGATGTAGCCAAAGGCGCAGACACTTCGTGTGCAGGAGGAGGAGTAAGAGGGCCGGGCACTTGCGGCGGAACTTCCTGGAGAGGGCTAGGCCTCTTGACTGCACTAGGTGACCTGGGAGGAAGCGTCTGAAATGTATCTTCTTGATCGGATCCCCACGCTGAGCAACCAGGTATAGGGCTGGCTGTCCTTTTCTTGAAGAGTTTAGTAACCCTAGGGCAGGAATTATCCGAAGAATGCCTCTTTAAGGGCCGAGAGGTCTGATCCCACTTGCGATGACGAGGAGGGGGGGGATCCGAAGAGCTGGAATATGAAGAGACTGAAGATGAACTGCTGCTACTCTCACCTGAAGAGCTTAACCTTAGGTAGTGCCGCTCGATCATGCGACCGCTTTGATGAAGCTTCTGGGGACACCATCCTGCGATGTCGGCGATGGCGCAGAAGATCGACGCGTCGATGGATCACTTTCACGTCTCCCTGAAGCTTTTCGACGCTTTGAAGGCGAGTCAAGCTTTACTACTTCCGCCACCAGGACTAAGGCTTTCCTGTGCCTTAGAGTACGAGCCTGCTCGTGGGCAATAATTTCTGACCTTTTCGCCAGCGCCG
Organism: Macrobrachium rosenbergii; assembly: GCF_040412425.1. Taxonomy (NCBI): domain Eukaryota; kingdom Metazoa; phylum Arthropoda; class Malacostraca; order Decapoda; family Palaemonidae; genus Macrobrachium; species Macrobrachium rosenbergii. Next base: position 55,575,779 of record NC_089753.1, read on the forward strand.
GACTGTCTTCTAGCCTCAGAAGGCGAGCGGGACAGTTGCCTTTGCTCGAAAGATTCAGAAAAACGAGCAGACTCGCCTGAAACGCGATCGCGAACAACCACATTGTTATCACCAACACCAACACTGACGTCATCACCGACGCTAACGCCGACTACGGTGTAACGCACTAAACTTAAGACCGACTCCATGAAACCGTTCATTTGCGCTTCCATTTGATTTCTGAAAAGAACGAATTTCTGATATATCAGCCTCGAGGCTGGGCTTGGCTTTAGGGAAAACATACTGGGAAGCTGGTGAAGAAGAGGGGGGAATATGAGAGGGGGAAAGAGCAGCAGTAGAGGAGGGGGTAGGAGAGGAGGAAGGAACAGCCGGTAGAGGAGGTGACGCCAATGCCACAACCGAAGAAGATGATAGCCTAGCTTCCTTACGCTTAAAAGGCTTTCCTATCCCTATCCCTAACCAGCTTTATCTGATGGGAACTGTATGTTTGCCAAAACTCCTGACTCCATTCCATACATTCACTGCATGTGTTCTCCTGGGAACACTCTTGACCCCTACATGCTGTACACAAAGAATGGCGATCGTATTTAAGTTTAACTAGTTTGGCGGAGCACAAATTCCCTGCGCAAACTCTGGATCCCGAGAAGCTTGAATCTGACATAGCTACGAATTCCCAGAGCTAGGCTAGCTAAATAAATAAACAGGCAATTGAGTACTTCACCAAGGAGAGACGCCACAACTAAGTGCAAGCAGACAAAGGAACCCAAACAGTTTGAGGCAGACGGACGCGAGATGCATTCCCAATACGCCCGAGAATGAAACTGACCTGGGTTTATGGGTATGTCTCCTGCCACGCTACCCCACCGGCATCCGGTGGGGTTGGGTCTCCCGCCAATTGTATCAGCTGTTCCAAACAAAGTTTGAAAATTTATATCTCGGACGTGTCGATTTTAAAGAGATAAAAGCTTTTACACACTATAATAAAATGTCATCTTTATGTAAGTAACTTACCAAGTAATTACATAGCCAAATCCCACATTGACAGGAGGTGGGATACACGGACATATTCTACAGTAAACCACCCCGTATTCAAGGGGGATGCGTAAAGCGCGCCCCCCCCTGCCAAACAGCTAAAATCCGTGAATACTTAAAACCCCTCTAAAAACACTTAGAACTGCTTATTTTGATAGTTAAAAAAAAAAAATCTAAAAATGCTTATACCTCAGTATTTTAACCCTTTAACGCCGAAGCCCTATTTACAAAAACGTCTCCCGTATGCCAGCGGCGTTCGGTGAGTTAGCGCCAAAGCGGAAAAAAAGTTCTTTTCAAAAACTCACAGCACGCTTTATTTTTTAAGATTAAGAGTTCATTTTTGGCTCATTTTTTTTTCATTGCCTGAAGTTTAGTATGGAACCATCAGAAATGAAAAAAAATATCATTATCATATATAAATATTGGAACATATGACAGTGAAAAAAAAACTCGTATATAATTGTATACAAATCGCGCTGTAAGCAAAACGGTTAAAGCTAATGAGTTAATTTTTTTTAGTTGTATTGTACACTAAATTGCGATGATTTTGGTATATAACAAATTTTAAAACGATCAAAGCAACACAGAGAAAATATTATCACAAAATGATGCATGAATTCGTAAATCATGGACGTAAAAAATGTTTTTTCAAAAATTCACCATAAATCGAAATATTGTGCTAGAGATTTCCCATTTGTTGAAAAATGAAGCTAATTGATTGAATATTACTAGACTGTAAGTGTTTTAGCTTACAATTGCAGTTTCGACCATTTCGGTCGAGTTAAAGTTGACCGAAAGTCGAATTTTTTCTATTTATCGTGATTTATATGGAAATATTTCAAAACTGATAAAAGCTACAACCATGGGTTATTTTTTGTTGTATTGTACATGCAATTCCGCACATTTTCATATATAAAACTTTATGTAATGACTAATATAAAGTGGTGCAAATATTACGACAACGAGACAAAAGAATTTCTGAGATGTTCGGGCTGAGTTACACAGCAGACGTAAGGAAAATGTTTTTTTAAAATTCACCATAAATCGAAATATTGTGCTAGAGACTTCCAATTTATTGCAAAATGAAGTTAAAGGATTGAATATTACTAGAATGTAAGAGTTTTAGCTTACAACTGCGTTTTTGTACCATTTCTCGGTCGAGTTAAAGTTGACCGAAGGTTGAAATTTTGGCAGTTATCGTGATTTATGTGAAAATATTTCAAAACTGATAAAAGCTACAACCATGAGCTATTTTCTGTTGTATTCTACATGAAATTGCACACTTTTTCATATATAAAAGTTTATATAACGACTAATGTAAAACGATGCAAAAATTACGACAACATGACGAAAGAATTTCCGAGATGTTCGGCCGAGTTATCGCAACAAGCAGATGTAAGGAAAAAATTTTTTTCAGAAATTCACCATAAATCGAAATATTGTGCTAGAGACTTCCCGTTTGTTGCAAATGAAGGTACATGATTGAATATTACTAGAATGTAAGAGTTTTAGCTTATAATTGCCTTTTTTACCATTTCGGTCGAGTTAAAGTTGACCAAGCTTGAAATTTTGGCAGTTATCGTGATTTATATGAAAATATTTCAAAACTTATAAAAGCTACAACCATGAGTTATTTTCTGTTGTATTCTACATGAAATTGCGCACATTTCCATATATAAAACTTTATGTAACGACTAATATAAAACAGTGCAAACATTACGACAACGTGATTTAAAGAATTTCTGGCGCAGACGTAAAGAAAAAGTTTTTTTCAAAATTTCACCATAAATCGAAATATTGTGCTAGAGACTTCCAATTGGTTGCAAAATGAAGGTAAATGATTGAATATTACTAGATCGTAAGAGTTTTAGCTTAAAATTGCGTTTTGTGACCATTTCGGTCGAGTCAAAGTTGACCGAAAGGTTGAAATTTTGGCAGTTATCGTGGGTTTATATGAAAATATTTCAAAACTGATAAAAGCTACAACCATGGGTTGTATTTTGCTGAATTGTACATGAAATCGCGCACATTTTCATATATAAAACTTTATGTAACGGCTAATATAGAACAGTGCAAAAATTACGACATAATGACGAAAGAATTTATGAAATTTTCGCTGAGTTATCGCTCGATGCGTAAGAAAAAGTTTTTTCAAAATTCACCATAAATCGAAATATTGTGCTAGAGACTTCCAATTTGTTGCAAAATGAAGGTACATGATTGAATATTACTAGAATGTAAGAGTTTTTGCTTACAATTGCGTTTTTCGACCATTTCGGTCGAGTCAAAGTTGACTGAAGGTTGAAATTTTTTGTAGTCGACGTACGGCACGTCCACTCGGCACCCAACAGACAATTTTAGTCGACGTATGATACGTCCAATAGGCGTTTAAGGGTTAATAGTTTTATCACAAAAAGTGCATTTAGTCATGAAAATTATATGAAAATACAGTAATTAGCAAATATTTCTCAGTGAAAAATACCACAGACAGGCAAATTTTCCGCGAATAATGTGTATGTGTTTCATAGAGAAATCCGCGAATCCGTGAGTCCACGAATCGTTAGAACACAAATATGGGGGGTTTACTGTACTCCAAAACATTAAGTCATGTAATGAATTAGAAATAGAAAAATTGCTAGCATTGAAAACAATGTCGTTCTTTGCTAGTTAAGAAGCCCTGCAGTATAAACTGCCTCTGGTTGGTGCTAAACTTAACATGTAATGGTGCGGTGGTAAAGCCGAGGGTTGCCTCTACTAAAGAGGGAGCTTTGTAGTGGAGGAGTACTCCGATTGCTACCAAAGCATCAGTGGAAGTTATGCAGTCAAGGAACTATCCGATGGCTAGCAGAACTTTAAAAGTGCCCTTGCCCTGGGCCCAGTACCATAATAAAAACAACCAGATTATGTTGTCACCTACACTGAAGTAAAACCACAACCCATCCACTTAGAGTGCCAGAACACTTCACTACAAGGTGAAGAGGCAGTAGGAGAAAATCCTATGCTTCCTTCCATGGCACCATTCCAGTAACTAAAAATTGCAAGGTACTGCCAAAATTTTAAACACTGTTTAAACTCCCTCAAAATTATGAGAAACGAAGAACGATCATACTGCTAGTAGGTTGACTTTCGAATGGATGTAAGGAATATATACGCAGTCCCCGTTATCGGTGGGGGTTCCGTTCTGAGGGTGTGATGATAACCGAAAATTGCCTCTAACCAAAAATCAGCGATTTTCAGCGCTTTTCCAGTGATTTTCAGGGCTTATCAGCGCTGAAAAAGCGCCGATTTTCGGTTATCGGTGCCTCTGTTAGTTATGTATTGATGCCAATGCCCAATTATCGGTGCCGATGAGCAGAAATCGGTAATTTTCAGCGCCGAAAATTGCCAATTTTCGTTGCTAGACAAGCACCACAAAACCGGATCGCCGTTAACCCGCGACTGCCTGTATAGTGTTTGAAAGCTGATGAGGTAGAGGCTGTTCTGACATCTTTAGCTTTCACCAGAAGGAGGAAAATGCTTCTCCTAAATCTAAGCATGTCTCAGAAGATAAAATCCATTAGGATAAAGGCCAAGATGTTCTAATCAGAGAACGACGAGCTCTTACCCTAACTCCCTGGGTTATGGATGGCCTGGAACTTCCGGCTTTTTAGGCAATACCATACCATCCGGCTGGGCAGAGAGCTCTCTATTCCTCCTCAGAGCCAGTGAGTGCTTCTGGCTCTCAGAGAATGTGCACGGAGACCAGGTTGCAGTTCTAATCAGAGTAAGAAAGTAGTTCTTGCCATTACACCATAGGATGGCCTTCGAACCTAAACATTCAAACTGGATAGAAAACTTTAGTCTTCCTCAGAGCTAGTGACCACTACTGGGCACTCAGAGCAAAAGCTGACATCATAGCCAAAGCTGGTGCCAGGCTATTGTTGGCGCCAGGAGAGCAGGGCGCCAGACGAGCTATGAGCTTGGGTGTTGTCTGTGTAATTCCTAATGGAGAAAGAAAACAGATCAAGGTCTTGGATGGGTCCCTGTCCTTGATTAAAATCCAAGGAGACACGAACAAACCATGTCTCCTTCTTCTTTGCTTGGGTGTGTCAGGAACGTCAAAGGAAATTAAGACAAGGATGCCAACGAGCTAGGTCTCCAAGCTTACACATGAGCTATGCATAGTTTGATACCCCTTAGCAGGTTAATTGTAAAATGAACATGGACGTCTCGCAGAGGTGATGTAGGGCTTGAGATACAGTACTAGCTTCAGAAAGTCCATCCCCAGGTCTGGAAGATAACAAGAGAAGATTGACTTTCATGTCTTGCAATGGTCTCTGCAATACATCTAAAAAAATAAAAACCTTCTATTGATAATCCACTGGACAGTTTGAATTCTGTCAGGGAAAGATCTAACTACCTTGGTAGATCTCTTGAAGCGAGGTTGTCCGAGAATACACAGTGGGGAAGGATCCTGTAGAGTCCACCCACAACCAAGCAGGTTCAGGGGCAATGATATGGGCCAGAATATGGCTAAGTGGACAACATAACTTGGAGTTAGCCTAAGATTGTGTCGCTCCTCCTTGACCGTGAGGAAGGGCATGAAGGGAAGTGGTCCAACGGATCTGTCTATAGCATGGGGTCTGTTGCACATGCTATAGGGATGGTATGGACCACAAAATGAGGAAAGCGAAGGTTCCTTGCAGGGGCAAACAGGTCCAAGACAGGTCTGTCCCACAGATTCCACAGATCCCAGCAGCTGGGGAATCGACGGTCCCCTTCTGACATCTCAGTGCATCTGATACCTCCTTTAGTTCTATGAACCGATCAAGTGACTAGGAGAACTGATTGATCTGTCCACAGAAACAGGGCTCTTCCTATAGAGGTGGGGGAGACATGAGACAGAGCCTTGCTTACATAAAAAATTAGAACTGTGGTCTAGTCTGAATGGTTACCACAGTCTAGGAGTGCACTAAGGTAAAAAAAATATTGAAGTTATGTGAAGAAACTTCCAGCTCTATGAGAAGGAAATGAAGGATCCATCTTTCCAGGGACCATGCCCCAGAAAAACCCCCGTTCCCTAAGAAGGCTCCCCAACCCGTAACCGAAGCATTGAAAATAAATCCAGGACTAGGTTCACAAATGAAGGAACTTCCTTTCCAAAAGACTAGGTTCAGACAACTATAAGTAATTAAATACAAAAGGAACAAACACTCCAGAGGAAACTTGTGCTGTCAGGAGGCCGACATCTGGCAAGGACAAGGAAGGGTGCTTCCTGCATCTCCAAAATCCATTCAATAGCCATGAAGACTGAAGGAAGAGGCTGTCTGGTTCATCCTCTATCCTCTGTGGGCATGCCTCGCATTGCTGATCATGTAGACTCACAGCCAAAAGAGCAAACTAGTAGGACGTGCAGAATCACAGAAAACCGTGCAAACTAGGTGCCAACTCTGCGGACTTTATGACAGCCAAGTGACAACCTCGAAATACATGCAGATTCAACAAAAACTGAACTTGATAACGCTTAGCGTGGACTCAACAATACCCTCGTACAAAACACAGAAATGCAGAACTGTACGCTGAGAAAAATTCTGAAAAGTTATAAAGGCTTAAAAAATTCCATAACCATAAGAACCAGGGACCCATGAACTTACGCTAGGTGTATGGAGGTGACTGCCAAGTATTAGGAGATATAAGGACGAGCGCTCTAGAGCAGGTGCTGGGCGCTCAGATAAATACACACAGCACTACGAAGTGGTGCCAGGAACTCAGGAAAGGGTCCAGGTAAACGGGAATTGGCGCCTTACAGGAAAGGTCATTCAACAAAGATTGAAACGGCAAGAAGACTGTGAGAAAAAGGTAGCTTTTACCATTGACAGCAAGTAGAGAACAGCAACTGTCAACATGTAAATCTTTACCGGAGTGAAGAGCCAAGAGGCTTATAGCGTTCAGTCTTCGCCCAAAACCTTGGAACTGAAGAAAAATTGGAGGACGCATTGTAAAAGTCTTATTAGGTCTGTCCAATCTGGCCAACGGCTCGTGGGCGCCAGAGCTAGAGTAGGCTCACTACTAATGTCCCGGGTATGAAGGGGAGAAAGAGGGCAAAACTCTCAGACCATCTGAAAGCAGAGATTCCTGGCAGACGGAATAACATGAAAATCTGAGAGATGCGACTGAAAGTTGACAGGACTCTGGACACTTGGATCCAACAGATTTCACTGGACACTTGGATCCATCAGATCCCTCTGGATGCTTGGATCTCACTGGGTGCTTTGATCCCATGGAACAATCTGCTCCCTTTGGATGTCTGGGATCCACTTGGCATTTAGAGGCCATTAGGTGCTTGGGAGCCACTGGGAGCTCTGCATTGCCCCAAAAAAACTACAAGAGGGCTCCTGGTCCCTATGGCACTTACTGAGGATTAAGGGAGCCTGATCCTCCATTGTGAGCTTTTTCAGTGGTCTGGAAAAATCCTGGAAATGCCAGCTGCACCCTTTAGACTCAGAGTCTGATTCACTGGAAGATAAGGTGTGAGGGTGGTACACCTTTCCAATGATTATCCACCGATACCTAGGAAACAGTGACAGGTTCGGCTGAGGAACAACTACCTGTTCTGGACACTTGGATCCAACAGATTTCACTGGACACTTGGATCCATCAGATCCCTCTGGATGCTTGGATCTCACTGGGTGCTTTGATCCCATGGAACAATCTGCTCCCTTTGGATGTCTGGGATCCACTTGGCATTTAGAGGCCATTAGGTGCTTGGGAGCCACTGGGAGCTCTGCATTGCCCCAAAAACTACAAGAGGGCTCCTGGTCCCTATGGCACTTACAAGGGATTAAGGGAGCCTGATCCTCCATTGTGAGCTTTTTCAGTGGTCTGGAAAAATCCTGGAAATGCCAGCTGCACCCTTTAGACTCAGAGTCTGATTCACTGGAAGATAAGGTGTGAGGGTCCACTTGTACACCTTTCCAATGATTATCCACCGATACCTAGGAAATAGTGACAGGTTCAGCTGAGGGAGCAACTACCTGTTCGGGCTCCCATGGACCAACAGTATGCCTCCTCCCAGGTTTAGGGGAGTCTGACAGGGACCAGGTTTTGGAGATCTGATAGGGCCAGATAGCCACATCCCAAAGTACACAGCCAGTAAAACGCCTTTCCAATGGCTGTCTGTCGATACCTGGGACCGGCAACAGGCTCAACTAAGGGGACGACTACCCATGTGCAACCCCCGACCTCCCTTGGACTTCCAGTATGCCTCCTCCCAGGTTTAGGGGAGCTTGACAAGGGCTTTCTGTCTAGGAGCATTGGGGGACGAGTAGACACCTCCTCCACTGCACAACACTTCACTATTACAAGGTTAACTTCTGTTAACCTACACACAAGACTGGCAATGGCATGGAAAAGAAGCGAGGGAGCCAGACAAGGGAGCAAGAAGAAAAAAATTAGAGGGCTAGTAGCAGAAGAGAAAAAATTGGATGCGGGGAGAGTAGGCGCCAGAAAATCAAGAGCTGGTACCGGGCGCTGGGTGCTCCCAGGTGTAGATGGTGCCAGGAAACTGGGCGTCAAGCGAGCTAGTAGCTCGTAAGCTAAGAAATCGGGAGCTGGTGAGTGCTCCTTGGCATTCGGAGCCGATCCTCGGCTGTCAAGAACGTCAATTCTTCCAACAGCCCAATGCAACCAAAAAAAGCACAATTTCTCTCCTTACTATGTTCTGCCCTTACACTTTTACAGTTCTCTGCAAAGGAAAGTGTAATAGGATGTTTAATTAGTTCTTTGAAGTACACAGAGTACCATCATACAGACAAATCACAACTCCAAACAAACATTATTTGAGACTTGCAGAGATACAGAGAATCATTACTGAAAATATCGGTTCTGTAGCAAATGCAATGTTTACCTTTTATTGCGCTACTCAATAAAGATGGTAGCGAATACAAAGTTTACTTTATCACGTTACTCGGCAACACTTTATTACATTACTCGTTGTAAAGGTGAGTTAAAACAAAGATTGTAAATTCACTACTGTAGAGGTATTCATTATCGAAAAAATCAGTTCAGTAACGAACGTAAATACTGGTTAGACAACAAACAAATGTTTACATTATAATACACCACTCAGCAAAGAAGAGTTAAACAATTAACTGCAATTTTTTCTGTAAAAGCAAACAACTGATATACTAGACGCCATTTATTAACAACAAAACAAGGAAAAAACTCATCCTGAAAGCTTTCGGCTGAAGCTACTCTATTTTCGCTTGAACACCGAAGTCCGGTTAAATAACCGGCAAAAAAAAAAAAAAAAACTGCTGCCAACACCCAATGTTAACACCCGACATCGCAGAAATAGACTGATGATTATCTTTTAAATCGTTCCTAACTCTCTCATTAGGGGGCGAGACCAGTCACCTACACTGAACATCGGTGTCGCTACCAAGAAATTTGAATTTAAGCTAGTGCAAATACAGTAAATGAAACTAATAGCTGTAAGTAACTAAACAAGTAAGTAATTACTTGTCAAGTTACTTACAGTATATATAAAATCAAGAATTCTGTGAACCAGATACTGATAAGAGGAAACCTAAATGCCCAAAAAGGAAAGGATGCTCTGTGTAGATATAGCTTAGGAGAATATATCAGGAAGGAGAGCAAAATTAGAATACCGCCAAAGCTAAGGCCTGAAGCTTCTAACACAATGTTTAAGAAGCCAAGAGTGCTGCTGATAACATACAAGAGTGGAAGAGTAAAGGAGCTGCAGCACTGGCTAATTTTACCATGATGAAAGTTAAAGATCACATTAAAGAAAAGGATAGCACTCATCTATTAGGTGTGGCTTGCTCAACACAGCATAGATAACTCCAAGCTAATATAATAGCGAGGGATAAAATGTTGATGAATAAAAATCAGTCAAAAAATTAAAACATGGAAACTGAAAAATAAAACAAAAATTAAGTTAGAAAAAATATCCCATTTAATTAGAGATGAAAATTCCACATGTAATCAAATTCATGAGCCCAAAGTCGTGGTTTTGGACTAATGGATCTAGTTACAAGTGGAATTTTCATCAAAAATTAAATAGGATACTTTTTACAGCTATGTAGCTATTCATGTAAACCCCCAGATGACTAGTGCAGGGTAGAAACGTAAATAAAACTAAAAAAAAGTTAGTAAGCCACTTGGGCATAAACCATCAATGCATACATAGTCAATTTTTCCAGTAAAATACAATACTGTATTCACAAATTAACCCATTCCCTTAATAACCCAAGTAAATTTGAGAACCATGATCTTGTACTCATTTTTACAATCATGAGAATACTCACCACCCTGAAATATTCCTAATTACCGTATTTCTATAATCCCAGTTTTATTTATTTTTTGTTGTATTCCCATTTTCTATTCTTTCTTTCCCATTAGAGGGAGCTTAGTGTGCATTTTTCTCAATAGACATCATGTCTTGTATACTTTACGATACATCCCCAAGTGTCAAATGCCCCCAAGCATTTGCCAAAATACATTCTATTTTTTCATTTCATTACATTCATTTACCACAATCAATGAAGATGAAACAGCTTTTGTCTCAGCTTCCAGCTTCACTCACATTTTGGCTCAAGCAATGATTAGTAGTTTTCTTGGCCCTAATATCTCTAGTTCGATACAGCGTAATGTTTTCAATTCAATCATCACCCATAAGCAGAAGTTGCTACTGCTGTTAAAAGGGCTACCATGAAGCAAAAGAAAGTGAAGACCAACAAGAAAAAATTTAACTGCTAGATTTTCTACATACCTTGGACACATGCTGAGACTGCCTGCCATACAGGCATCAATGAGTTAACTGTATAGTGCATACATAAGAAAGAAAAGTCAATAGATGTGGCCGCTGCTGCAGTTACACCACCAGGTCCAAAAACACTACAGCATGTGCAAAATCCTTCCCTCTCTCATGTGGAAATTGCTAGTGTACTTTCCTGGGAGTGCAGGATTGCCATATAAAAAAAGCCATCCCAATAGACTACAATATGATTTGACAAAAGGCCTATCCTTATATGAATCCACACAGAAAGTAAAAGATGAAGGATCTAGCCTGCACACTCCAAAGCAATGAGAGATCGGTTTGATCATTTCAGAAGGAAGTTTGGAATAAAAATTATAAGGATTACAGGAGAAGCAGCTTCTGCCAACAAAGACACAGCTATGGAGTTTCTGGACACCTATACTAACAGAGGAACAAGAACATTTACTGAAGAACATATTTAGTGCTGATGAAACTGCGCTGTTCTGGAAAAAAAATGCCACAAAGAACCACATTACAAGGCAGGCAAAAATAGACTGATGCTGCTGTTTTGTGCTAATTCCAGCATCAATAACCTAGGTGTTGTGATGCCAGTTTTAAGACAAATCAATTTGTGCTAATGCCATCTGGTTTTATGATCACGGCAGCCCTGATTTATAAAGCTAATCAATAAGCCTAGTAGGGAAGAGAGAGATTCCAAAAGTTGGTCTTTTGGAAGCATAAACAAAGGCATGGACTACCAGAACACTTTCCCCAAAGCGGCTCCATTTGTGCTTTGTCCCATAAGTCAAAAGATACCTCACCAGTAAGAGGTTGCCTTTTAGGGTCTTAATTGATACTGGAAATACCCATGGTTACCCAGAATCCAAAGGCATCAAAGTCATCTACTTGCATCCTCCATCAAAATCCAACCTCTAGATCAAGGGGTAAAAAGGACTCATTTAAAGTCTGTTACACATAGTACTTCTTGAAGAAATGTTCAGATTATGGAGATGATCCCACTAAGAAAGTGCAATAAAACTTTGAAACCTATATACACTGCTGATGCCATCAAAAAACCACAAAAAAAGCCATGAAAGCTATCATGCCAGAGAAAAGAAATTCAGGCTGGAAGAAATTTTCACCAGAATGCATCAATGACCCCACTGGATTTACCAAAAAAATTACAAGGTCAAACCCAGAATCTTGGCCTCTCCTTCCACCCCTACCATCACAAAAGCTCTGAGACCAGCCACAACTCCTCCTCCTCATAAAAAATGTACTGGCAACAAGGGTGAAGATCCTGATGATCCACCCCAACTTTTAGAATGAACTGAAATCATCATCATCTTCTTTCGACCTTATTAATCCCACTGTATAGCAGGGTCGGCTTCAATTCAACTTTCTCTATCTATTTCTATTCCTTGCATCTTCTTCCCCCAGGTCCCACCTCACCCATATCCCCCCTCACCACATCCACCCACCTGATCTGCTGATGGCCCACACTCCTCCTCCCCATCACTGGTATGTTCTTTGCTCTCTTGATTGGTTCCACCTCCTCTCTTCTTATTACATGGCCATAGTATCTCAGACGAGCTTCCCTAGCCTTCTCCTTTACACTACATATACAGGCAGTCCCCAGTTATTGGCTGGGGTTCCATTCTGACGGCGTGATGATAACCAAAAATTGCCGATAACCGAAAATCAGCGATTTTCAGTTATCTGTACCTCTGTTAGGTATGTATCGGCGCCAATACCCAACTGTCAGCAACAATGAGCAGAAATTGGCGATTTTCATTGCTAGACAAGTGCCGTAAAACCAGATCGCTGATAACCGAGCCCATCGATAACCGAGGACTACCTGTACCACAATTCTTCTTATATCTTGACTCTCACTCCTTTCTAGTAGTGATATTCCAGCGATCCATCTCACCATCCTCATCTCGGTTCTTTCCAACAGTCCTTCCTCTTTCCTCTCAAGTGCCCAAGTTTCTGTCCCATATAATAGTAGGGGCCTGATAACTGTCATAAATTTTCATTCTGAGCCTTAATGGCATTTTCTTGTCTAAAACAGCTCCAGTTACTTCCCTCCATATTTGCCATGCTTCTTTCACTCTCTGTCTCACTGCTTTCTCAGTACAGGCAGTCCCTGGTTATCCACGGGGATTCCATTCCAATGGCGTGATGATAAGCGAAAATCGCAGATAACCGAAAACTGGCAATTTTTGGGGCTTTTTCGGCAATTTTCGGTTATCGGCACCTCTCTTAGGTATGTATCGGCAACAATACGTGATTATCAGCACTGATAAGCGGAAATTGGCACATATCGGTCAGCGCCGAAAATCGCCGATTTTCATCTCTAGACAAGCGCTGATGACCGGGGACTGCTTGTACCTCCCTCTTCTGCTATTATTGATCCCATATAGTTAAATTCATCATTCTGTTTTAGCACTGTACCATCTTCCACTTAAATGTTTACTTCTTCATGTCCTTCTTTATTACTAATCATTAGCTCTGTCTTTCCAATGTTCACTTTCAATCCTTTCTTTTCTAGGGCTCCTTTCCGTGCTAAAAACCTTTCTTGCAGTTCTTCTGTGTCCGCTATAATGACTAAATCATCAGCAAACAGTTCCCACAGTTCTTCGTTGTTCCTTAATACTGATGTCAAAGTGTCTATAACGACGAGGCACAAGAACGGACTCAGAGCTGATCCCTGATGGAAGCCAACCTCCACAGGGAGTGCCTCAGTCTCCCCATATTTTGTCTGTACACTTGTTCTTGCCCCCTTCATACATCATCTTCACTAACCTTACCAACTTCTCTGGTACTCCTCTCTTTCTAAAACACCAATAAACTACTCCTCTTGGTACCGTCATATGCCTTTTCAAGATCCACAAAACACGTAACCTTTCCCGTTTCCTTCTAAATATTTCTCTTGGGCTTGTCTGACTATGAAAATAGCATCCACAGTGTTCTTTTCTTTCATAAACCCAAACTGCTCCAAAAGCTTTAGTCCTCTGTAGTTCCCACAGTTTAACACGTGTCCTTTTTTTTTTTTTATACATTTTAATCATCCAACTATCGTCCCAGTCCCTTGGCAACTCCTCTACATCCCAGATCTTTTCTAATAGTGTGTGCACCGACTCTTCGCCTAGATTCCCCAGTGCTTTAATCATTTCTACTGTTAACTCTGATTTTCATGCAGCTTTATTTACTTTTCCTTTCTTTCTAGTATTCTCAACTTGACTTTCTCTGGTGTTTGCTATTGGTCCTTCTACTGGAGGAACACTTTCCAGTCCTTCACACTTAGTCTCAGTGTTTAATAGTTGTGAAAAATATTCTTTCCATCTTTTCTTGACCTCTTCTTCCTCAATTAAGATACTTCCATTTTCACCTTTAATAATTCCTACCTAACCTACATCCTGCCTGTCTTTTCTTCTTGCTTCTGCAATTCTGTAGATTATCTTTTCTCCCTCTGGTGTTCCCATCTTCTCATAGCGATCTCTCATGGCTTCTACCTTTGCAATTGCTACCTTTCTCTTTGTTTACCTCTTTGTTTGATAGTTGTTATCTTCTTCCCACCCTCTTTTGGCTATACTCTTTTCCTTCACAGCTGTTTGAACCTCTTGATTCTACCACCATGTTTCTCTTTCTTGTTGCTACTTACCACTTGTCCTCCCACACACCTCTGCTGCTGCTGGAACCACAATCCCTTTCATATCATCCCATATCTCTTCAGGCAATTCTGACATTCCATTTACATACCGGTATCTCTCTTCTCTGGCTCTTTCCACTTTACTTCTGAACTCTCTTGAATTCTCCCCCTTCAGCTTCCAAGTTTTGATCCCCCTATTCCTGGCTGGGGCTTTTTTTTTTTTTTCCTTATTGCTTTCAACCTAAAATCTGCCACTACAAGTTTATGTTGAGCTACAACAGATTCATTTGGAATAACCTTACAATCCATAATGATTTTCTTGTCTTCATTCCTAACCAAAACATAATCAATTTGTGTCTCATTTTGTCCGCTTTTGTATGTTGACCAGATGACTTCTTTTCTCAAACCAGATGCATAGCTTCTGCTAATTCTAACAATCTATCACCTTCCTGGTTTCTTCTTCCAAAACCTCTTCCTCTATGTATTCCTTCAAAGCAATCAGAATTCTCACCTACATGGGGATTCATGTCCCCAGATAACACTAATAGTTCACTTCTTGGAACTCTTTCTATATATTCTTCTAATTTCCCTCTGAATTCCTCCTCCTCCTCCTCTTCACTACATCCTTGTTGAGGGGCATATGCCGGGATGATATGCCATACTCTCTTATCTTTCACAAACTTTAAGCCCATTTAGAATAAATTAAAGTAATGCTGTACAGTTTTAAAATTCTCATATGTTATGTGTGTGCATGTGTGTGTATATCTGTGTGTGTAAGTGTAATAACTGTGCAGCAAGAACTACATCAGGATGTTTGCGATGAATCATCATTCAATATCACTGAATCATTGTGTGCAACATTCAAGTGGAAGTGGATATATATTCATATCTTTATGTAAGGTACTGGTATTTTTAGGATTGCTCTAATGTTTTTTCTACTGGTATTATTTTATGAATTCAAAAGCATATTGTATTGTTTACTAAAATGAGTGTACTGTACTGTCCTACAAATAATTTAGTAAATAACTGACGTGTTCTGTTAAATACTGGTAAACTTTTTTATGGCCAACTCTACAGTATTAAGATTTAAGGTTTTGGGGACCAAAAGTTATCAACAAACTTTCAATTTTTACAGGCGCTAGCAACCCAAACCAATTAAGGGTCAACTGTACAATTTTCATAAGGGGCTGGCATCCCAACCGGCCTGAGTTCAAGGGACAGCTGTATCTAAAAAAAAGTGACAGTGAATATAGTATCAAAGACTGGTTGATGAAACCACTGAAAGATTGCATACAAAAAGTAGCAGGAGCATGTGGGGTGATATCAGGGAATGGTTATAGAGAAAGACACTAAGTGGTGGAATCATGTGGTGCAAAGGGCAACAAAAGAAAAGAAGATGGCCTTAAAACTATGGCAGTGGGCAACAGGGACGAGGTTAGAGATGCATACAAGGAAAAGAGGAGGAGGGAGGCTAAAAGGCAGGTGGTAACAGCAAAGAAGAGATGGGATGAAAGAAATCAGAATATTAATATTAGCAAAGGGGCTTAGGATGCACAAATATTCCTCCCATGGTTTTGTTGGGTGATATTCCACAGCAGAGGATTTCTGAGGATAACAATAAAGGCATCAGACAAAGTCTTGCACTTCCAACTCCCAGCACTCTTTTATTAAGAGCAACAGCATGACTTGTCAATGAAAAGTGCAAGGAGATATCGACAGAAATCTCAAGAATAAGATGATTGTAAGCACTTCTTTTAGCATAAAGAAACCACTAGTCAATACACTTTCCAAATCCTGTGGAGAACACTGTTGACTTCTATACAAAGGAGACTTTACATGTGGATCCTATACAAAGGAAACTTTACATGTGGATCTTTAACTGCAGAGGACATGAAAGAGTTGCAAGCACAGCCCTCTATACCCTCACAAGTATACATGTTATCATGAGAGTAACTACCGAAGATCCCCAAAAATACACAGACACAAGTAATGGGGAAAGTAATACAGTCCACAAGATGAGCAAAAAATCTTGAGCCCTAAGTAAGCCGTAATGATGAGATCGTAAATTTTAAACTGTCTTACACAATTAAATGTAAAACAAAACAATGCTGAAGAAAAAGTCATCGTGAGCATTCTAGAAGCAAACATCTGTCAATTAGCACTTTCAACATACAAGAGGCCAAGAACCCATCCATGGAGATATTTAAATGAAGACAGAAGCCCAAAATGCAAAACAAAACATGATTTACCAGCAATACATGAATGGTAATCAATGGAACAAAGCTGTATTTTAGAGAACAGATTACCAAATACTAAATGAAAATACGTCACTTCACAACACAAACTAAAATAAACATGCAAACATATAATTCTGAAGCAAACTATGTGAAGTATAAATATTCTCTTTACACAAAAACAAGCATTTACTACAACATTGAAAAACCAAATGAAAAAATATAACTGTTTAAACTTTAGCATTTACAATAACACTGAAGTACTGAGTGAAAAAATGAAACTGTTAAAACTTAAGATCAGATAAAGATCACTACTGCATGTATGCTACAACCGGACCGAGATGGAAGCCAAAAGTTCCCGGATCCTCCACTGTAATAAGTCTCACCATTACATTAACTGCCATTTTGTTTTTAATAAGTGCAATTCACCTTTTGGATTATTCACTTACATTCGGTACAATTGTTTCAGAGATAGGCCATTACTTTATGTGAACACATTAAACCTCATGTTATGATCTTTCCTATTTCTGGAATGGCTGGGGTAGCCATATTAAGTAAACAATACTTTAAGAAGCTATGTTGATGTTGGCAAATTGGATTAATGACAGTATCCATTTAACCCTTTCATATCTGTATAGTTATCACATCACTGAGGGCACATGAGCCCCGATGTGTCTGGGAGCGCTCGACAGTGCGAAAAAATAATTATTTAGAAAATTCAGCAAAAATATAAATTTTATGCCAACAACGTTCATTTTGCTGTCCTTTTTTTTCTAAATGTTTATATTTTATGGTGGAATAGTCAGAATAAGAGTCCCAGCCCTCTAAATACAAAAAAATGTGAGTTATTGCACGAAAAAAAAAAAAAAAAATCTTTATTTATTTTCATATTTTCGTTCGTAACCCAAAAACTATGAATGTCAGGCGAATGAATTATTTTTTATGAGAAAGCCAACAAAATTCTCTAAATATCGACATATAAAAGAATGGAAAACGAATAAGTCCAGCTGGTGAAAAAATTGATAGAAAAAAGGGGAAGAAACAGAGCGCTCTGCCCGGCCTATGGTGAGAATTATCGCTAGAAAAAAGATTTTTTTGAAGAGCCCTATCTCGGTTATTTTTCATAGAAATTACTTTGTAAATATACGAAAATGTAGAGGAAAAGTTGAAGAATAATGTGAGAGTCAAGAAAAATGGCTTTGGTAACGACAACAGTTTCATTTTGACATTATAAATTGATTGAAACGAAAAAAAATGTTACCGTTGTCAACATTATCGTTAAGTAGCTCAAAAGCTATAACAGTTAGGCGAATGGATTATTTTTTTGAGAAAGCCAACAAAATTCTCTAAATATTGATATATAAAACAATGAAAAACAAATAAGTTCAGTTGGTGAAAAAATTTATAGAAAAGAGGGTAAGAAACAGAGCGATTTGCCCGGCGTATGGTGAGAATTATCGCTAGAAAAAAGTTTTTTTTGAAGAGCCCTATCTCGGTTATTTTTCATAGAAATTACTTTGTAAATATACGAAAATGTAGAGGAAAAGTTGTAGAATAAAGTGAGAGTCAAGAAAAATGGCTTTGGTAACGGCAACAGTTTCATTTTGACGTTATAATTTGATTGAAACGAAAAAAAATGTTACCGTTGTCAACATTATCGTTCGTAGCTCAAAAGCTATAACAGTTAGGCGAATGAATAATTTTTTATGAGAAAGCCAATAAAATTCCCTAAATATTGACATATAAAAAATGGAAAACAAATAAGTCCAGTTGGTGAAAAAAATTGATAGAAAAGAGGGTGAGAAACAGAGCGCTCTGCCCGGCCTATGGTGAGAATTATCGCAAGAAAATTTTTTTTTTTGAAGAGCCCTATCTCGGTTATTTTTCATAGAAATTACTTTGTAAATATACGAAAAAGTAGAGGAAAAGTTGAAGAATAAAGGGAAAGTCAAGAAAAATGGCTTTGGTAACGGCAACAGTTTCATTTTGACGTTATAAATTGATCGAAACGAAAAAAAAAGTTACCGTTGTCAACATTATTGTTCGTAGCTCAAAAACTATAACAGTTAATTGAATGAATTATTTTTATGAGAAAGCCAAGAAAATTCTCTAAATATCGACATATAAAAAAATGAAAAACGAATAAGTCCAGTTGGTGAAAAATTGATAGAAAAGTGGGTAAGAAACAGAGCCCTGCGCCAGGCATAAGGTGAGAATTATCGCTAGACATTTTTTTGAAGAGCCCTACTTGGATTTTTTCATAGAAATTACTTTGTAAATATACAAAAATGTAGAGGAAAGGTTGAGGAATAAAGTGAGAGTCAAGAAAAATGGCTTTGGTAACAGCAACAGTTTCATTTTGACGTTATAATCTGTTGAAACAAACAAAAAAATGTTACCGTTGTCAACATTATCGTTCAGTAGCTCAAAAGCTATAACAGTTGGGTGAATGAATTATTTTTTATGAGAAAGCCAACAAAATTCTCTAAATATCGATATATATGATAATGAAAAATGAGATTCAGAGCCCTGCCTAAAATCCAGACATCTCTTATGTGATGCACTAACAAATTTCCGCTAGTTTTACCGTATAAAACTTTTTGCGAAAGCATGTTGAAACTGTTCTCGATTGACGTCGCTGTATGTAAACAGCCACTGCGTGTTTACCCAGCCTGCGTTTAACGCATGGTCTCTGACAGAAGTGTGGCCTGTCAGGCCTGCGTGGGTGCGATCAGCTGATGTCATTGTGAGAAATTTTACTCGCCATAGATTTGCCCATGCGCAGTAGAGGAACTAAAAATTTATAGAAAATAGAGGATACCAAACAGAGTGTTTCCAATAATGTAATCCTAAATTTTATAAAAAAATGTAAGATACGAGAGAGAAAACGTGGGTAGGATCAGCTGATTTCATTGTGGAAATTTACTATGCCAGGAATTGCGCATGCGCAGTATAGGCACTGCTTGCCTGGCGTATCGATGCCTGAGTTACGGTCCAAGGTATGCTTTAGCCTATGGAAACCACCAACTGTCCGAAAATAAAAAAAATTTACCCCTACCATTTTAACGCATTACGAAAAATGTCGGTAAATTTTACGTGCAATTACGTCAGTCAGACAAGAAGGGGGTAGGGGGTTATTGCGTAATATGACGTCAATTGGGCAGGAAAGGGTTAACTTCCTGTACATACCTGCGCAGGAACTAAAGCAGTATAATTATGCCTAAGAGGTTGATTGTTTACGAGGAGATCAGATAGCTCTGTTTGATGTGACTCTAAATCAAATGTTCCAAGCCATTCTTCATACTCCTTTTCTTCTCCTTCAGGATCAGTGAGGAATGTAGCTGCATCTTGTGATATGGCATAAATGGCCGCCTGTTAATAAAATAATATCAATCACTTTCCCATATAGTAAATAAAAAGACCTTTTCTAAGTTACCTCAAAAATGTCCTATGCCTTATATGAAGGCAGGTCCTTCCATTGGCTGATTGCTTTACAAAAAGTTGCAAAGGCAAGTCCTTCCTTAGCATGACTACCAAAGACTGATTCCCAACCCCCATTATGTTATTTGCCATTTTACATAATAGTATCAGTGTTGCTACTACACTTGTTACATCTACAAATGTGAGTCAAAGAGATACAGGAAAGCACAGAAAGCAGATTGTTATTTACAAGTGGAGAGATGAGATAATTTGTGGAAAATAAAAAATAGTACACAGGTGTTTGACCACAGGATAAGAAAAAAAGTTTGTGACTGCAAAAGGGCATGGCTAATATTTTTGAATGATACCAAAAGGTTGCAATTATATAAGTTTAAAGGACTTGTAAAGCAAAACAAACAAAAAAAATTTGAAGAGAACAAACTGGTAGAGGTTGTACGGTATTTGGAAGGCAGGAAGGTGGAATAAAGAATACTCATATAGCTGGTACGAGTGGTGGACTCACAAAGCTTTAACAGTTGAATACGGTAACTGTACAATGAGGAAAAAGAATCAGGAAATAGATAAGGCAAAGATTACAGCAGGATACCAGTAAATGTTATAGCATACCATAAGTGTGACTACAGTATTACCCATCAGCTTTAGTCTACACTAAGAGACAAAAACTTTGAAAAATCATAAATCTCAAACTGAAAACATCATTCTACAAGAAAAATCATTAAATTAAAATATTTAACAAAAACATTCCCCTACCTTCTAATGGCTTTTTAACATTTGATTTTTTCTGATGATTATTTGAATAATCAATGGACTACAGTATAACATAGCTTAACAAGATTATAAAATTGCTCACCATTTACTTTTAAAATGTCATCAAGTGAAGCTTTAGCAACCATAGGGTTTTAAGACTTTCATCATGAGATAAAACTACAAAAGTGTTTAACATTCTAACTAAAAAAACAAACCAGAGTTGAATCTGGTAAGTATGGACTGCATGTAACAGCAGCATTAAGGCTGCCTTTAATAGAAGAAACAAGTCTTAGTGGTTTCTGTTTCAGTAGAGAACCATCAACCACAGTCTCAGTGTTGGGGAGATGTAAATTATTTGATACTTTCATATAATGGTTCACAACAGAATCAGGTTAAGTTCACTATGCTCCATAATATCATAAAACTCTGAATTCTGCATGGTTCCTATTACTGCAATTATTGCAATAATAAAAATATACAAATACTGTACATTTTGCGCATATCCAACTAAAGAAATCACTTTTATCCTTGCAAAATACAAAACTAACCTGAAGTCTGTTGAGGATAATAGGTTGCTGATTACGTATAACAATTGCTTCTTGATCTGCATCGTCAGGTGGTGTAGTAAAAACTTCAGCTACATGATTCAGAAACCCACTAACACTCTTTTTCATATTATTTGCTGTACTTTCATCATCATCCAACTGAAAAGGAAAATACAAAATATAGCATGGTAAATTAAACTCATCTGAGATAAATCAGTGAGGTGTTACTTAAAAGGTTAAAACAGCAAGTCATGAAAAACTCCTCAAAATACAAGAGCTTGTAGTACCAATTACATACGCTTAAAACTATGAACACCTACTGTTGTTATCTATTAAAAACTGGACTTTCAAGTAATGGCAATGAAACTTTTGCATAACACCACATGATGTCAGAACTGCATCCCTCCTTAAAAGTAAATTAATCAGGAGAAAAAAAATAAGTGATATCATCTATGCTACCAGCTAAAAGGATCATCTTTGTTTAAAAAAAAGTATAGTCCTGACTGCTGTTAAAGAAAACAACCTATTACAAAGGTTCAACCTCAAGCCTATTACAGCAGAGTGTCTGTAGGCATAAAAGTAATCAACCAATGACAGTGACAAAACAGACCATTGTCTTAGCGGATGGTAAGTAAATGTTACGGACAATGGCAGAATGAAAGAGGTACATAATAACATAGAGCAGCAAGGAAGGTTTCAAAAGCTCTATAAGCATTCTGGAAAAGAAAATGTCTGCATATATGTATGTAAACATAATGTGAAGCCAAGTCTTTATGGAAATGACACTGAAGAATAAAAACATAAAATTCAGGTGTTGGCATGAATGATTTCCATGCATATTGAGAGTGAGGAACACTGAAAGCCTAATAAGCACAAGTGAAAGCCAGATAAGTTGTTTCAACAATTTGGTCACAAAAATAAATATTGAATTAACAGTCTGGTGAAAAAGATGAACCATTTAAAAATTTTGAGAGGAAGGAGAAAAGATAGCCTAAAAATACTCTTGCAATATTCACAGAAGTGTTTAAAAAAGTGCTATGACCACTTGATAACTTAATACATGTAGATTAAAGGCAAATAGAACAGTATATATTTATGAGGTTCATGCATTCTTGATATTTCTGTGTTAGTATATAATGCAACTGTCAGTTTAAGAAGCCTTCTCTAAATGTTTGTTTACGCAGCAGAGAACTGAAGAGTAAATACAGTACCTTAATTTCTAGAAACAAACAATGAATCATGAGTGTAAACTATGTAAACTAAATCTTATCAATAAATAATTCAGCTTTGATGTTGGCATTCCTTACCCAACATAACATGTTGTTCAATTAAACAAATTTTTTTCTTGAATTTGCTGCAAAGCAGAAACTTACTCGTAGCTTTTCCTTAAGTGTACTGGCTGTTGATGAGACAACAGATGATGCTTCTTCAGTAACAACTTTAGTGAACTCATCAATATCTTTCTTGACAAACTCAAGAACTTCGGAGGACTGAGACACAACCTGGCAAAAAAGGGATAAGTCAACACGAATTGTTATGAATGTACTGTACATAAAAAAGTTCCATATATAAAGTTTGACCATTTCTCTCCTGTTCTAGCAATTTAAAAATGTTTAAGTTTTCCGGTAAAAACTGTCGTAGTTTTAAGGCAAATATTACTAGCTGAGCACAGTAGATGAATGACTTAACTTGTTTTTGAGTTACTTACTACAACGACAATCATCTATATGCCAAAAATACATTGTTTACATGTACAAACATAGGCCTACTCACACACACAACAACTACAGTATATATCATACATAAAAACTGATAAGATAAAAATACTGACGCCAATGATGTTTGTATCTACAAATAAGAAACATCATCCCAAAGACAGAATATTTGTGCAATGCTTCAGTCATGTGACCAAGCAACTGCTACAAATTAGATACAGCTGACCAACTCTGCATATTATTGTAACTTCATTAAAGACCAACACCTTAATTTCCTGATTATTAATACCAACCAAAGATGGCGACAACCTTCATTCT
Source organism: Macrobrachium rosenbergii (assembly GCF_040412425.1). NCBI lineage: Eukaryota > Metazoa > Arthropoda > Malacostraca > Decapoda > Palaemonidae > Macrobrachium > Macrobrachium rosenbergii. The sequence continues at coordinate 55,599,223 of NC_089753.1, forward strand.
TTATTTTACCCTTTCAGGGACTTTGGATATACCACATCAGTTCAATTTCTACGGATCCAACAATTTTGATATACTTATACATCAGTTGAGAATGACCTTTTAATTCATTACAAATCACACTTCACCATCTCAACGAAGAAACTTCTGCATGACACTGCAGTATCTCTACCAAAACAGTGTACTGAACTGTTTTGGATAGTAAAAAAACTATGAATATATTTTCTGTATGCTCAGAAAGAGTGTACAAATGTATGATATATAAATTTCTGCATCATTTTTTTTCTCTTTCCCTTCTCCTTTCCTTGTACATTTTTACTACCAGTTACAAGCGCATCAGAGCACCTTTGTCTTAGCATAAGAGCATCTTCATCGCCTAGGTAACTTAAAACCTGTGGCTGGTATATCTTCGACTCATGAAGATCCATTTAATTTTTAAAGGTAGTACAGTAGTCTAATAATCCCTAAATGCAGCGCAAGAAAGGAGGACGTACAGTACGTTCAAGGCCTGACCCCAGTGTCAGTTAACCCTTAAGGGCTGGGCCAACCATATATCATGCAACTGCCCCAACCAGGCAAACTTTGAGGTTGGCCAATTTAAGAAAAACACACATCAGTGGAAAGCAGAAAATGTGCAAATGCACATGGTGTAAGAAAAAAAATTCTAAAATATTTTCCCTACCTTCCACAGGAAGTTGAAAGTGACTACAGGCAGTCCCCAGTTATTGGCGGGGTTCCATTCTGACAGCATGACGATAAGCGAAAATAGCAGATAACAGACGATTTTCGGCAATTTTCAGCCCTTATCAGCATCAATAAGCACCGTAAATTGCAGCTTTTCATTTATCAGCACCTCTGTTAAGTATGTATAGGCACCAATAAGCGAAAATTGGCGCATATCAGCGCCGAAAATAGCCAACTTTCTTCGCTAGACACGTGCCGAAAAACCGGATTGCCAATAACTGAGCCCGCCAAAAGCCGAGGACTGCCTGTATTTACAACCCTATGTGGGGCTTCTTTTACAAAACACTTGTAAATTTTACCAAGTTATACAAGTTTTTTCTAATAATTTATTTTATTTCATTTTGTACAATTATAATTACAGCTCACACAATATCACAACAGATAAGAACTAAAATCAGTAACAAATTCTGAGTAGATTTGTTGTCAAACATTTACGTAAATTTACTGAGATCACGAGATGCAGTAACTTTTTTGGAGGTATACATGTTTTTTCTAATATTTCTTTGCAAAATTAAAATTATAACTGACATCATATCATAAAAGATAAGAACTAAAACCAACAGCAATCCCTGGGTATATTTATGAGCAAATAAATAAAAAGACGTCATGGGAGAGAGAGGAGCAAGACATTCCCCATCAAGTCCAGAACAATACTGTACTGATCTCCCTAAGATCCCCACTGATTGACCTGAGCTGAATTCTAAAGTTGCCATCATTCATTTATGGGCCACTAAAGTGATGGAAGCTCTTTCCTACTCGATACAGCCAAATTGTATGGAGCATAATATTAATACTCCTCAGAGGGGATCCGTCCACCACCCAAAACCTGTTTTAGATCCTGTCATGAGGGGATCCGTCCACTAAAGGTTAAACTGGTTGTATGATATTTCCATTATTTTCCTCAGAAATGCAGACCAAACTCATAAGAAAGAAAACATCAATATTCTGTACACCTTATGGGCACAACTGATATCAGTGACCAACTAGTTCACAATTCCAAACATTCTATTAGAAATAACAAATAATTCCTATCTAATGGTTGTTCCACCACAGTACATACAGTAATTTTGTCTTTTAAAAGGTTTGTTTTGTATTGATGTATGTCTCCTTTTACCCTTTCTCTTTTTTGTGATTGTTGCATAACACTGACATTCACTGCATATATCCCAAATACCAATCCACATAAAACTGATATTCAGTAAGGATAACTCACACCATTTTGCTCCATACCACTAACCTTACTATGCCCATAGAATTATGAACCTATCAATCTGCAGCACAACCATTCTCAAATGAGAAGTTGAAAGAAAATCCAAGTTTTTACAATTCTTGTAGCTTACTGAAACTTTGAATCCACTGTACAGCTTCTCATTTTTCCATTAAGTTTTTAACCAAAAGCCCTGATGTAATATATTGTACCGTAGTAAGAAGGGGGTGATACTTAACACAAAACACATCATATGAAAATTAATTTGATATTTATGTTTGCCTGGCTACATTACCTTGTCTCTAGCACTCTGGAACCAGCCCCACCAGCTTCCATCACCTCTGCCTCTGTTAAAAGAAATAAATGTTTTATACAAAGCTAGATTTACATAACTCAAACAACAGTTGCACACAAGACCAATGATCTCTCACATTAACTAATATAAATTTCAAAAAAGGCAATTCCATCTGTAGTAAACCAAGGAATTTCACATAGACTTCCCAGTCAAATGAAGACTATTGAAAAGGGGTATCTAAGAATTATTAAGCACATTTATAAACTAATTAATAATCACATTTATAAAACTATTTTTGACATCTTAATATGAGTAATGTATGCTAAGTAGAAACAACTTAACCATGTACAGTGACATATGTAAAAGAATTACTGTATAAAACTCACTAACAAAATTTTAACAAATAACATTATTCTTAAGAAGTTAAACAAGACTGATATTTCAAAATTCCCAACACTCATATAGTTAGCTATATGAGTTGTTCTCAAATACAAATCCAAAGCGAGAGAAAGACAACAATGAAGCTGGACAGCCAATGCAACAGGTAAGAAGAACTAGAAAATAACTTTAGCAAGGTTAGTATTAAGTTCAGTTTAAAAAAAAAAATAATTTCTTCTTATACACAAATATTCATATTCCACATAAAGACATGCTGCTTGTAATAATAAATACTGTACATTAAGTCTAAATCATCAAAACCGAAACCATATTTACCAAATTACCATTTTGGTAAAATAACAACTGAGTCGCAATATCTTCCAATGTGTTAGATCACATAAACAGGGCTCAGCACGCTAAACATCAACAGACAATATAATTTTGCTAGAGTCAATACACTCTTGTATACTAATTGCAAGGACGTAAGCAAATACATCAAAAACAATTTCAAAAATGAATTTCAATTTTCAAAGACTGAAAGCACAATTTTATCTAGTAAACTATACCAATTTTAAAATGGGTTCTCCGAGTAGTTTACCTAAGTTGGACAGGTGGCAGAAATTGCAAAAGATTGTCAAGGGAGATACTCATTCCCTCAACCCCAGTACACACCAGTTCTTTGCCCTCAAGTGGACACTACAGTACTGTAGTTTACACAACTGGAGGGTAAGTGAAAGAGGCTCTGTGAAAAGCAGTAATTTGCATCACAGAACATACAATTACCATGTAACAGACCAGCTTAATGAAGGCTTCAGCATGATAAGGTTATAAGAAGGGTAGTACAGACAAATACAAACATCAAAGTCGATGGCTTCATGAAACACCCAAATACCCACTTCAGTGCAGTGGGATGTAACTACTGTACTTAGTGTGCTACACAAAGCAGTTTCCCATATAAGAACTCAGAAAGTGGGTGCAAAGATATATGGAGAAATCTACAGTAGTTAAAGAAAGCACATTTTAGACTTTCATAAACAAAAGCAAACTCAGAAAAATTGCTGAAAAGATTTTGCATCAAATAACACCAACAACCCACCCAGGGAATCTTGGCATCTTTGTAGGTCAAGTAAATTTATTGGGGGCTATATGTACAAGTTCTTGCTACCTTTTAAAAACAAAATATGAGAAGTTTAATTAAGAGTGAAGTTTGTGAGATAATCATTGTACAGTGAACCCCCCGTATTAGCGGGGAATGCGTCCCACAACCCCACGAATAGGTCAAATCTGCAAATGCTTAAAACCCCTCTAAAAACACTTAGAACTGCCCATTTTGATAGTTTAAACCAAGAAAAACCCTGTAAAAATGCTTATACCTGAGTATTTCAACAGTTTTATCACAAAAAGTGCATTTATTCATGAAAATTATATGAAAATACAGTAATCAGTGAATATTTCTCAGTGAAAAATACCGCGAATGGGCAAATTTTCCGTGAATGATGGATAGATATGTTCCACAGAGAAACCCGCGAATGCTTGAGTCCGCGAACCCTGAGAACGCGAATACGGGGGGTTTACTGTAATCACATTCATGAGGAAAGGAAAAATGCATGAGGAATAAATCTGACAATAACTGGAGCACACAGCAAAGAAATATGAAAGGTTTCCCCCATCATGCTTAAGAGCTAATAACTCTCTCAACTGACATAGCTTTAACCTTTAAATACTTATAACATATTTCTACACATAACTGAGGAGTCAGAGCTAGAAACAATTATTTGGTTAACAGCGCTGGGATCAGTGACATTGTACAGACTTCAACTCTGAGGCCTTTGTTGTAGGAAGCACTCCAGATTTTTGTGCTGACAAAGAAAGACATGAAATGACTTATAAGCCATGTGCTGTATGTCAATAAAGGAAATAAATTTGGTCAAATTTCCAACAGAACTGAAGTTGATGGTACCATACAATGAGTCAGATTCAAAGTTTTGCGTAATGATGTCAAAACCATCTCCACATCCCACTGGGTAAAGAGCATGCCTTTGAGATTTTTGAGATTAACATCATTTACTCACCATAATCTCTCATACTCTACATCTCTTATGTTATTATGATTAATCTACATCAAATGTGAATGGATTTACAAAAAAATTAGCATATTTTTATGGGTGCAAATTGATAAAAAAACTTGTTGTTATCCAAGAATTCCTAACTTGTAACTGATTATATTAAGAGTGTAGAAATTTGAAATCATACTGGTGTCATAATAACTAAATTAATAAATATTTCCCACACATAACGTAAATATAATTGTTAAAAATGAAGAGGTAACTGAAACTTATTTAAATGTCTTGTTTTATCGTTCCTGACATGAAGAATTATAAAAAAAAAAATGTCTTCTGACATGCATTTTGTTATAAAAACAAAAGGCAGGCATGACTGCTCTATAATCGACTCCAGAAGAGGCATGACCATTTTTTCAAAAAACAAATTAAGCTTACAAGATACAGACATCTATATTTCTGTCCTAAACTTACTCCTAAGACTTGTGGAAATTCTTTTTCAACTATTGATGAAGAGTAAGGAACATTTGGATCTTTAGAATCTTGTTGCCTCAGAGGAGACTCCTGGATACTCCATATCAGTCAGAATAGAAAATCCATCTGAGGAAGCATGGTCCTCATGTCCATCCTTATCTCAAGTGGAAGGAATTCTGAATGACTTTTTCATAGTAAAATTACTCCCAAGAGACCAGTGATGATCAGTGATAATATGGCAGGGACTGGTATGACCACTACCATGATCTCCACTGGCTGCCTCCCTCTGTTACTGGTCATCAAATGATGAACAACCAAGTCATAAAAAATTCAAATTTGCTGGGAGACTTCCTGGTGGCCTAAGCTGTTGTTGGTAAGTACAAAGATATAATGGTGTGTCACCTTTTCTAAAAAAAAACAATATATTGCACGAGAAAAAAAAGGTGAAACATGTAAGGTTAGAATCTTGGAGAGAGAGCTATGACAATGTGTCTTCTTCTATGAAGATGATGACTGCAGACTGAACAGTAAAAGAGCAGAGGTGGGTGTCCTAACAGAGTTGGCTAATAAAGAGAAACAGAAATTTTTGGATGACAAAGACAGGAAAAATTATTTCCATTTGAAGATGTCAACAAGAACTCCACATGGCCCTGCCAAGGATTAAGAAACCCTATAGAAAAAGAGGTTATAATCGACTCCTGAAACTCTTCCACAGAATTCCTAAACTAAACACTGCTGAAAACTCAAGCTCCCACTCAACCTACTAAATGTAACTGCAAATATATTGGCGGGCTGGCCCCAACTTTTAATATACCATCAACCAGTCATCAAAACAGATAAACTGATACCAAACTAGTTCACATCAATATGAAATGGTTTACATCAGACAAAACATAAGTAAAATATCAGGGTTTGCTTATGTTTACCAATACATTCTGGCTCTCATGTTGAGTGTGCCACCAAACCATTTGTCTCATTGCTGTGAAGGCAACCACTCTGTGAGGCTGCAGGAGGAAAAGAACACTTTACACTAATAAACAATCCACGTTGTAAAATTAACTGAAAACACTACAACATAAACAAGAAAAATTTAGTTACTGATGGTTCTTAGACTTATATACATAGCATTGCTTAAATACTGTATTTACAAACACAATCATCAACAATTATGGTAAAAAAGTCCAACTTACCCATAAAACAAAGCAATAGTGCTGTCCTGATAACAGCTGCATGCAAGAAAAAACATAATTATAGAAACAACTCCTAAGGTCCATAAATATATTCTGACACCATATCAAGCACAAAATCATACAAAACTAACAGAACTTACCAGCAGATTACAATAACAGAATTTAAAAACTCCTAATATTTTCATAATTTTTTTCATACACAAAATCAGATGCTGGTACCTAAAACATCAACACATGATGCAAGAAAAGGCTATGAAAAGTAACTCCATCAACAGAAGTAATCTCTTACCAATGAAAAGAATCTCTGATACATACTAGGTAGCACACTGCTAAAGACATTTTCTTCTCATATTTACAGTATGAATATCCAGTGTAAAATTATTATCTGATGGAAAAATGTACAAAAGACCCTGTTTGAAGATGAAATGATGATCAGATAGCCTGTAAAAAAATGGTTACTTGCTTTTGGGAAATGAACATAAGATGCAGATTTTTTCCCAGAGACTAATGGTATCAATACATCCTGCAAAACCTCTTAAAAAACAATGGAGGAGACATTAGCTTAGCATCCCATTGTAGTCAAGATACCTGACATGCTGTGTGATTGATACTCCCTTAACACTGATCATCTACATATGCAGAGGTAAAATGAAATAAGCTGCATGAGCATGAGCAACACAAGAAGGAAGACTGACTATGTAACTGAGATATCATAAAAATATAGAGTGACATACTAAAGAATTAGAACAAAAATTATTCTTAACAAAAACTACACTATTCTTCAAACCACTCACTACAGATGAGGATAAGTATTCATACAGGTAAATATGCCAAATTGAAAAAAAAGGAATTAAAAACCTTGACAAACTCCAGAATGCCCACAACCTATCATTACCATTCCTAATCTTCTTCTTCATAAAAAATCAAAATGAAAGCATCCCATGGCAAGCATATAACAACCAGAAATTAAATTATTCTCCTCAGACTTGTCTATCAAATATATGGTAATGCCACCAACTGGCAGCTTACAACTCCTGCTCCTTTTCTAATTAAGCTTCAAGAGTAAAAATTACCCTATTAAGAAACAGCCTATATAAGTAACTTACCAAGTAACTACATACCATAGCTATTAGTTTCACTTAACCTTGGCAGTTCTAAATTTGAAATTCGCGGTAACGTGCTATTGTTTTAGTGTAGGTAACTAGACCCTGCCCCTACAGGGGAAGAATAGGTACAACAGTACTGAAGAGCCCAATTCATCTCTGCCAGTCAACAACTGTACAATGGTTGGTTGGGTTGAGCAGCTCTGATTTGAATTTCACCGGGTGGCTGTATCTTTCGCCTTTGGTGAAGTATTCGTGTTGGCAGCGTGCAATTCATCAGCTTAGCTAGTTCATTATTCAGACTTGTGTCAGACATGTCTTTGTATTAGACAAATTATATCAGATTCTAGAGTGTCTAGTATTAGGTTATTGCAGGGCAATTTGCTCTTTTGAACTTAAATGTGATGAATGCAAAGACTGGGATCAGGGTAAATGGAAAGTTTTGGAAGCACATCTAGATAGACTTCATGTTGCCATTGTAGGGGCATAAAGGTTTAGCTCAGGTTTTGAACTTAAATGTGATGAATGCAAAGACTTCTCAACCTGTGACTTCTACACCTCCGACTTTTCCTCAAACTTCGTTACCAGGCTCCCATTCTTCCGAACCCGATGCCATCGCCAGCCTAGAAGCTAGAATTGACCAAAAGTTTGGTCTGCTTGTTAATACTGTAGCCCAATCGGGTCTTCAGTTAAGGCCCTTATGGACCAGTAAGTGTAATTAGTGTTGGTGCAAGTGGAGGAGGTGACTACTCATCCCACCGATGCTTCTAGACAAAGGCCAATGTTAGACTCCCCCAAACCTGGGAGGAAGCAAATCAGAAGTCCGAGGGAGGTCGGTGGGGTTTGCCCACGGGTAGTTGCCCCCTCAACCGAGCCTGTTGATCGAACCCAAGACTCGGCAGATCATCATTGGAAAGGCGTCCATACAGATGTGCATGCTCTGTTGTCCAGTGATTCAGACACCAGTGCAGACAGGGAGCATAAACATTTTTCAAAAGTGTCAAGGCCATTGAAAAGGCATGCGCCTTCCGCTGAGCGCACTTCCCCACTCCCATGTAAGATTCCCAGGGAACAAGAGCACAGTCCTCTTCTCTCCTACAGTTTTTGGGTTAGTCCCGAGCAGGTTGTGCATAACACTTTGGTGGCGGAGAGCCAGTCTTTGATGCGCCATTCCTCATCCAAGTTGTCCGAGCGCCCAACGGCCCAGCACCCAGTGTCTGAATGTACAGTGTCAGAGTGTTCTGTGTCCAAACGCCCAATGTCCGAATGCCTAACTTCCAGTCCCAATTGGCTTGAGCATGACACTTCGATGACTGAGCCAGTCTTTGAGACAGCATTCCTCATCCAAGTTGTCCAAGCATCCAGCGGCCGAGCGCCTGGTTTCCAAAAGTGTACAGGCAGTCCCCGGTTATAAGCAGGCTTGGTTATTGGCGATCCAGTTTTATGGGGCTTGTCTAGCGACGAAAATTGGCAATTTTTGGCACCAAAAATTGCCAATTTCCGCTTATCAGCGCCGATACATACCTAACAGGCACCAATCTTTGGTTATCAGAGCAAGAAAATTGCCGATTTTTGGTTATCAGCAATTTTTGCCTAATCTCACGCTGTCAGAACAGAACCCCCACTGATAACCAGGGACTGCCTATAGTGTCCGACTGTTCTGTGTCGAAGCACCCAAAGTTCGAGCGTCCAACTTCCGAGTGCACAGTGTCTGAAACACCCAAGGTTCGAGCGTATAGTGTTGGATTACCCAGTGTCTGAGTGATCAGGTTACAAGCACTCAGTGAAGCCAACTGCTTTGCGCCCAGTGCCAATGCCCAGTTTCTGAGCATCATATGTCACAATTCTTGCCTTGGAACCTATCCAACGGCAGTTGGATAATGGATCCTTTGTTGGACTTTTACAAAACCAACCTGCTGCTACACATGGTCTGGCAGAATTAGCTCCTTCTCCCATTTCATCCCATGAGGAAGCCGACGAAGAAACCATTGATCAAGAACATCCTACGACAGCGTATTCAGCGCTCTTGAGGTACTTCCTCTTCTGCTATCCAACTTTCTTCTCTCCAAGGGCCCCGTCATCACCTGGTTCTGCCTTCATGATGAGACAGCCAGTAGAGGCCTCCAGACTACTGAAGATGGTCCTCTCCTCATCCTCTAGGAGGGCATTAGCAGGCACTGACAGTTGGTTAGCAGGAAAGAGGGAGCTTGGTAAGGCAGTTTTCAGCAAACCTCCCCCGTCTGTTGCCAAGGAGGTACTCATCCTACTCCACTGGGGAAGCGCCTTCGCTGGGAGATTCTGCCTCCTCCCAGGGGGACTTCTCCAGCCTTGTGGACTTAATGGGGAGATCGGCTCTTAAGTCCACTAAGATTATGTTCACGTCTTCGGAATTAGACCGTTTCGTGAAAGGCGGTTTTAAAGTCTTCCAAATATTCAGCTTCCTAGAGTGGACAATTGGGGCATTGGCCGAGAAAATAGAAGACTGTAGTACACTTCGAAAGGGCTTTGCTGCGAACTGGCTGGGAGTACTCTTGTGCATGGATAAGGCCATTAGGGATGGGTCCCAGGATCTGGCTACCTTATTCTCCATGGGGTTCTTAAGAAAAGGGAACTGTGGTGCACCTTTACTTCTAAAGGTGTAACTCCTCTCACAGATCGGCTCTCCTGTTTGCACCTTTAGATCGGTCAGCTTTACTCCCAAGAGCTACAACAGAACAGACTGTGTCGGACTTACAAAAGAAGTCGACACAGGACCATTTGATGCAGTCAACAAGGCGTGCCAAGGAACCAACCCATGGCACTTAGGTCTCGTTCAGCACGAGAACTGCCTCCCTGTTGCAACAGCAACCCTTTTGAGGCAGAAGAACCAAATTTCAGCCACACTTGCACTCCAATCTGTGATCAGTCCAGCCAACTAAGAAGCCGTCCTCCAAACCAGCCTCTTGCACGTGAGGTTCCGGTCCTGTGTCCCCATAGGAGCCAGGCTTCTCCAATTTTGGGACAAATGGAAAGCCAGAAATGCAGAACCCTGGGTAGTAAAAGTCCTACAAGAGGGCTATGCCATCCCATTCAGGGAAAAACATCCTCGCCCATCAGCTTAACAGCCTACTCGGAAGGCTAAGAGAGGTTTTTGGCCCTGAAGGAAGAAGTATCGTCCCTACTCAGGACTGTGGAGTTGGTTGAAGACATAAGTGAGGAGTTTTACAACTGTCTGTTTGTTGTCCCTAAGGCGTCAGGAGGTTGGAGACCAGTCCTGGACGTCAGTACGTTGAACTTTTTTCTGCAGACCACCAAGTTCAAAATAGAAATGACCCATTCAGTCCTGTCAGCCATTCATCAGGGAGACTGGATGGTAATGATCGACACGAAGGATGCGTGCTAATGATCGACACAAAGGATGCGTACTTCCATGTCCCAGTACATCCGGACTCAAGGAAGTATCTGCAGTTTGTATTCCAGGGCAGGACCCTTCAGTTCAGGGCTCTCTGTTTCGGTCTCTCTACAGCTCTGCCAGTATTCACCCATGTTCTCGCCCCTGTAGCAAGATGGCTCCATCTCCTGGGGATCAACGTCTGTTTATATCTGGACAACTGGCTACTATGCTCCCCATTGAAGACAAGATGCACGGAGGACCTTCAAAAGGTTCTGCTACTAGCCCAAGAGTTGGGTCTTTTAATCAATGTTCAGAAATCCCAATTTACTCCGACACAGTCGATTCTCTATTTGGGGATGAGGATCGATGCTCTGACTTTTCAGGCTTTTCCGCCCCACGAAAGGATTTAAGACTGCCTGAAGAAATTAGGAAACTTCATATCTCACCCACCGTGCACAGCCAACAAGTGGATGAGTCTGCTGGGCACTCTCTTGCCCATCGAGAAGTTCATGCCTTTAGGAAGGTTACACACAGGAGTCCTGCAACTCTTCCTAAAGGCCAGTTGGCAGAGAAAAACTCTCCCAGAATCCTTCATTTTCCACATCACTCCCAAGATCAAGGAGGATCTTCAGTGGTGGCTTGCAGAGGAGAGGTTCTTAGTAGGAAAGTCATTGCACCCACTGAGCCCCAACATAACGTTGCACTAAGACACATCGGATCTGGGTTGGGGGGCGGTTTTGAACGACATGGAAATATCTGGGAAGTGGTCGTTACAGAAAAAGAAATTACATATAAATGTAAGGAAACTAAAGGCGATTCACTTGGCCCTTCAGCATTTTACGACGGAGACATGCAGCAAGACAATCACAGTCCACTCAGACAACATGACTGCATTGGCCTATATAAAAAATCAGGGAGGGACCCATTCCTTCTCCCTTTATGAAGCAGCCAAGGATCTTCTCTGGGCAGAGATCAACTGTACCAGATAATAGCTCGCTTCATTCAGGGAAAGTTGAACGTTCTTGCGGACAAGTTAAGTTGCTGCAAACGGGTCCTTCCAACGGGGTAGAGGCTGAATCCACAGGTGTGCACTGACCCTTGGAAACAGTGGGGAAAACCATCAATAGACCTGTTTGCGACATCGAGGAACCATCACCTCCCCGTCTACTGGAAACAGTTGGGAAAACCATCGGTAGACCTGTTTGCGACGCTGAGGAACCGTCGCCTCCCCGTCTACTGTTCTCCAGCCCGAGACCCTCAGGCATGGGCGACGGATGCCATGCTCCAGGACTGGTCGGACTTGGATGTCCATGCCTTCCCACCGTTCAGCATGGTGAGAGAAGTCCTAAACAAGTTCATAACCCACACCAATGTGTCCATGACGCTTGTAGCTCCATTTTGGCCACAGAAGGAGTGGTTCCTGGACCTTCTCAGTCCCCTAATAGACTTCCCCAGATTTCCTCAGAAGAGAAGCCTTCTAAAGCAGCCTCATTTCCATCACTTCCATCTAAGCTTATCTGCTCTCACTCTGACAGGCTTCAGAGTATCAGGGAGCTTGTCAGAGTGAAGGGGGCTTTTCAAGAAAAGCTTCAGACGTAATTGCCAAATGCAGACATCAGTCTTCCGCTAATGTCTACCACATGAAGTGGACAGTCTTTCGTGACTGGTGCTGAAGATATGGCGTATCGTCTTCTAAAACCTCTGTAGCAGAGATCGCTAATTTTTTAATAATTTTGAGGTCCTCTCGAGGCTTGGCCACCTCTACAATCAGAGGTTATAGGTCTATGCTAAACTCTGTGTTTAGACACAGGTCTCAATTTGTCTGCTAATCAAGACATAAGTGATCTAATTAGTCCCTAGACAATTACAGGCAGTCCTCGGTTATCGGCCGGGGTTCTGTTCTGGGGTGTGATGATAACCGAAAATTGCCACTAACCAAAAATCAGCGATTTCCGGCACTTTTTCGGCGATTTTCGGGCTTATCGGCGCCAAAAAGCACCAATTTTCGATTAATGGTGCCTCTGTTAGGTATGTATCGGCGCCAATACCCAATTATCGGCGCTGATAAGCAGAAATCGGCAATTTTCGGCGCTGAAAATTGCAGATTTTCATCGCTAGACAAGCACCGTAAAACCAGATCTCCATTAACCAAGCCCACCGTTAACTGGCGACTGCCTGTACAAGCAAGAGAAGTCTATGTCAGTTGCCTGGAATCTAGATGTCATCCTCAAATGGCTCTCTGGCCCTCCATTTGAGGCCCTTCATGCCTTATCGCTGAGAAATTTAACCAGGAAGACTCTTTTTAGTTGCTTTAGCTACAGCAAAGAGGATCAGTGAATTACATGCCTTCAGTAAGTGAGTGGGTTTTTTGCAAGGAGATGTGGTCTGCTCATTCACACTTGGATTCCTGGCAAAGAACAAAACCCCATCCAACCCTTGGCCTCGTTCGTTCACGATCAAGAGTTTGTTAGATATCCTTGGGCCAGCAGACCAGGAGGGAACTATTTGCCCAGTTAGAGCACTTAAGTACTACTTAGATAGGACCAAAGGGATTAGAGGTCCATCTCAGAACCTAAGGTGTTCAGTAAAAAAAACCCTCATGACCATTATCTAAGAAAGCCTTGGCCTTCTTTTTAAAGAGTGTTATTTCTGAGTCACACTCAAAGATTCAAGATGATCATCTCCCTGTTTTTAAAGCAAAAGCTCATGAGCTTAGAGCAGTCACCGCTTCATTGGTTTTTAAGAAAAACTTGTCACTCTCCACGATTCTCCAATCAATTTACTGGAAGTCAAAATCAGTGTTCGCCTCCCATTATTTGTGCGATGTGGAGACAGTCTATAATAATTGCAATACGTAAGGCCCATTGGCCGTGGCTAGCATGGTACTGAGGGAAGAAGGATAGGGGATATCCCTTCCAATCCTCTATCTCCTCGCCTTGTTAAAAGATGCCGAGTTTTGGGATGCCTGATGGTGCTGTGTACCAGGAGTACCCACCAGTCATTGTTTTTAATGATTGGGTGATGGTTTTAAAATTGTGTGGTAACAAATTTCTGGTTGTATTCATTGTACTGCACCCAGGGCAAGGGCATTTATTTTGTAAGGCCTTCTCAGTCTTCGGAGTACTCCTCGACTGAAAGGTTCTCCCCCTGAAGTAGATACAACTCTCGGCTTTACTGCCGCGTCACTACAGGTTGAGATGAGCGCCAACCAGAGGCAGTATCTTCCTGCTGCAGCTCTCCCACTAGGTAAGGTTACAATAAGCATTACACCAATGCTAGCTACCTTTCTATTTCAAATTTATCTCCTTGAATGAGTGTTTTTGGATGGAAAATGTCATGCTTCCCACCTGTCAATGTGGGATTCAGCTATGTAGTTACTTGGTAAGTTATCAATGTAAAAATGAAAATTTTATGATAAAATAAAGTCTTATATATACTTACCAAGTAACTACATGATCAAAGCCCTACCACCTCCCCAAACAAATTGGGCTCTTCAGCACTGTTGTACCTATTCTTCCCTCGTGGTGGGCAGGGTCTAGTTACCTACACTATTGCACTACTGGAGCTCTCCCTTCAAAGGAGGTTCTGATCAAATTTTGTTGAATATATGCAAATTAGTTTTGTTCATATAAATCACACAATTCCAACCCTATAAATCAGAAGTGCTGGAAAACAATACTGTACTTTTCCTGTTTAGTATGGCATTCATATACAGATAATTTCATTCTGGCATCAAAATGACATCATGTGTATCATAGATCACTATTATTGGAATATCAATAGTAATACACACAGTAAAAATGCTGTTCTGCATTCTGATGGTGACAAAACATATACGAGAGAGAGAGAGAGAGAGAGAGAGAGAGAGAGAGAGAGAATATCATAGAGAATATCAATAGTAATACAAACAGTAAAAGAGAGAGATTCTGAGAGACAAAACATATGCAAGAGAGAGAGAGAGAGAGAGAGAGAATATCATATGTGTATCATAGATCACTATTATTGGAATATCAATAGTAATACAAACAGTAAAATGCTATTCTGCATTCTGATGGTGACAAAACATATGCAAGAGAGAGAGAGAGAGAGAGAGAGAGAGAGAGAGAGAGAAATGATATATGTGTATCACAGATCAATGTTATTGGAATATCAATAGTAATACAAACAGTAAAAATGCTATTCTGCATTCTGATGGTGACAAAACATATAAAAGAGAGAGAGAGAGAGAGAGATAGAGAGAGATCAATGTTATTGGAGAGAGAGAGAAAAAGAGATTCTGAGAGAGAGAGAGAGAGAGAGAGAGAGAAATGATATATGTGTATCATAGATCACTATTGTTGGAATATCAATAGTAATACAAACAGTAAAAATCCCATTCTGCATTCTGATGGTGACAAAGCATATACAAGAGAGAGAGAGAGAGAGAGAGAGAGAGAGAGAGAGAGAGAGAGAGAGAGAGAGAGAGAGAGAGAGAGAGAGAATGGTTGATCATCTATGACATCCAGCTGAACTACCACCACCACCCAAATATTGTTGTACAATGTCAGTTGCTTTAGCTTTGTTATTAAATGTAAATAATTCTGTACTGCAGTACAGCAAAACACAGCCCACTATGCTCTTATTATTAGTTGAAAAAAAAGCAGATCAGTATACAAGCAGCCTTGGTATAATCCATTAACTTGAGTATTATTGAGCATAAGATAGGGCCCACTGTAGTAGCGAACATTTGCTTAAGATTCACTGTTAGTTTGCAGTATTGTACTTTAAGTAGTATCTAAACCTCTGGACTTGGAGAGAACCTTACATTAATCTAACTTGATTTCAATATGAATAATTCAAAAGGGATTATGTTCTTGGTTGGGAGTTTTCCCCTCTCCCCGTGAAAAACTACAAGGCAAGCTGCTCTCCCACAATTTCAAGTCTGAAATATTGCCACATACCATTATTAGGTGTAAGTCACTGCCTGTATGCCAAGACATGATAAAATTAAACACACTATAACATATGTAAGTCTACACTACAAACACTCAGCACAAATGTCTACAGCTCCATGAGTTTCATAGTCTTTGAGAGGTATGCATCAAAATACTTGTATGCAAACCTGATTTTCCCTGCATTTCAAATAATTCTATATTTTTCTACTTAATCATACCTATTCACACTGTATTTGCTATAGCATATGTTGCCAAAATGTTGGGGTATGTTTTATGAATGAGGTAAGTAAAAAATGGATAAGACATTTCAAGGATGATCTTCTTCAGCACATGACAATAAAGCAAGGTAATACAGAGAACCAGTGCCCAAAGCATTCCCTTCACAGCTGGTAAAAGGGGTGACCTAGCAAGCTGCTGCTGATTTTGTTACATTATGCTAAACTAGTCTGGAGCCAGCATGAGCTCTTAAAACTAACATGAAGCATGTTTAATTCATACTCATTACGAATGCTAACTAATTAACATAGATGGCTAGCAAAAAAGTGTTGCTAAAATTTGACAAGGAACATCGTTTATGAATATAAGCTGTCTATTATATTCAACAGCAGTTCCCAGACAGGTTGAACCAAGGTCTAAATACATCAGGTCAAAGAGAATGGCTCTTTAAATTCTCTAAAACCTCTACTACATAATAATACCTTATCTTACTTCGTAGCCTAGACTGGTGAGGCTAAAATTAGTAATTCACATAACTATAACAGCATGACTCGAGCTTTTTACTGTACATGTCACACAAATATAACCTACAAAAAGCCATGAAAGTCTCCCTATCTATTTTCTTCATATGACAGCATTTTTATGTATGCAATTAGGCCTAAGAATGATGTTTTGGTCTGTGTACACCGTCATATAACATCATCAAACATTTGGTACAGCACTGGTTTTAAGATCTGACAACAAAAGAGCAGTGGTAATAATTGCACTTTGATTTCACTTAAGTTTATATATGACGTAAGCACACAGGTCTAGATATGTTGTTCTGCAATGTAAATAAAGTATGTGTTGTCAGAATACCATGAACCTTTTGTACAGTGATGATATTTAGGATACACTAATTAAACATATTTTTAATATTAATAAAAACCACTAAGGTGGAATGAGCACAAGATCATTTCTTAAGTAATATGTATATTTCCCAGGTACACAAACTGTAGCCTTTTTTGTAGGAGTATTCTTGTGTGTGACCTGAATTCATTCACTGTAACTTCATAACAAGGTAATTAATTGGTGGTAGGTGGCTGAGTTGGGGAAACCACCCTCTTGTCCAACAACACCAGCAAATGCTTTTAACTCTTCCTTCTCTTCATCCCCAAAATTTTCCACCGCACAGAGAACCAACACAAACACTCCTCAAAAGGAAGGTCAGAACTTCATGTCATACCCGCAAGATAGGGAATATAATTGGTGGGAATCCACCAACAGATCTTTGCTCTTTAGGTATATCCATGTTTCAACTGACAAAAGTCACCGCATATACAGAACATTGCAAAAATATGTTTCAGCTTTGCAGTCGACAGGAGTGCAGACATACTTACTCAATGGGACTGAAGAAAAGGTACTTAGTAATAGCAGATGAGTGGGGGTTTCCCCCAAGTCACCCAACTACAACCAGTCAACTATCTTATTACTAAGTTTCGGTGATTCCAGCTCATGCTGAGTAATACTACTGCATAAAAGGTGACAGTTCATGTTCCCGCTGGAACAAATATGATTACGGCAAAATCAGCAGTTAGCAGTACTTCAGGAGTAACTATATACTTTATCCTCCTAATTGTATGCTATTACCCCTTCCATTTAATTAGAAAGAGATATTAAAACAGATGCATATGACTGGAGCTTTCATACCTAAGTAATAAAAACCTCTCAAATGGTCATTTTCTTGTTGTCTGGTTTCCAATAAAATTGGGAAAATCAAAGGCCTTTCAGTGTTGACTATGTCAGCTTGAAGAGGAGTATTTATCTAATGAATATACTATATAGGTAAATATTTCTTCTTTTACAACAGAATCATTAGTTTATCTGATAATCATAACTTCGAATTACCATTTACTCGTCACGTAAAAAATAAATATAAGAGTACAAGTCAAAAATACACTTTATATAGTTTAAATATGATATTTTCATAATAAAATAAATTTTTGAACATACTTACCTGGTAGTTATATATATAGCTTAAGTCCCTGACGCGCAGAATTTCAAAACTCGCGCAATCGTCGATGGGTAGTCAGGTGTACTACTAGTGCGCCTACCAGGTACCTTGAACCATTCCAACTGTTCCTCAGATCTTCCATGCTCCCTAGTCTCTAGAGGAGGAGGTGGGACTAACATATATAACTACCAGGTAAGTATGTTCAAAATTTATTTTATTATGAAAATATCATTTTTAAACATCTGAATTTACCTGGTAGTTATATATATATTGATTGACACCTTTGGTGGAGGGTCAGAGACAGCCAACATCTTTGGAATTTTGCTTAAGGGTTATTAAACCAACTTAAGGTTCTTACCTGGTTTAAAGTGAAGTTGACTTCACGAATCTCCCCTCATTATGTCTGCTTTCCTTAAGAGGTTCAGCTGATCCATTCAGGGGCTGAAGACTCTAGGAGCTGCCAACCGGTATACCAACCTCTATGCACAGACAACCTATAATACCTCTTGTTCCGGCGCTGCCAAGGAACAAACTGATTACCTGACTAAATCAATGATTGCGGAAGATTACCAAGGCCCAATCTCCACAAACAACCATAAGATTAAATCTATCTCCAAGGCAAGAATCAAGGGTACCGAATTATGGGATTGCAGGGGTAGTCCCCTCCCACTACTTTGTTAGCTGCTATAACGGTCCCAGTGTATAGCAGCGCCGTCATAAAGCGCTTGTACTGAGCCACAGTGTGAGGCAAACACTGACTTGCTTTCCAGAAGGTAGAGTCCATGATACTTGTAGGGACCGCCCTGTCTAAAGGCTCAGAGGTTGCAAACCGCTTCTGACCTCATGTGTTTTAACCTTGTGAAGCTTAAGGTCCGCTTCATTACATTCTGAATGCGCCCTATCAACTGTCTACTAGAAAAAAGGATAACGATTCTTTGACATTGCAGAGAGGGCTTAACTGAACACCAAAGCGCCTCTGACCTGTCTTCAGAATTCCTTCGTCTCTTTGCAGGTACGCCTCAGAGCTCTTCGATTAAGAGGACCTTCTACCCTCACCCGCGATTCTGCCAGATTCATAATCCATGACGGGGCCATGGTTGTGAAGGCCGCTCATTCTTAGCTAAAACCCCAATTGTAGAGAGCAGATAGCTTTGCTGCTCCTAAACCGGGACGGTTTTATTGAAGGCATGTACTTCACTGACTCCTTTAGCTGTCGCCAAGCAAACCAAAAATAGAGTCTTCATTGTGATCTTTCAATGAAATCTCTTGCAAAGGTTCGAACTCTATCGGACATGAGGAACTTTAGGACTAATGCCTAGGTTCCACGCTGGTGGAGATCTGACTTTTCTCTTTGGTAGTCTCGATGATCTATTATGTCTTGGAGATCCTTATTGGCAGACAAGTCCAAGTTTCTGTGTCTGAAGACCGCTGCCAACATGCCCTGTATCCCTTTAATAGTAGAGACTGAAAAGTTACGCCTCTGCAAAGAAGAAAAATCCGCTATCTGGGTCACAGAGGTATTGGACGACACGGAGTTGTTTCTTTTTACACCAACCTTTCTAAAAATATCCCACGGATTGGTATACCCTGGGATGGTAGATGACCTCCAGTTTGCGACGCTCTAGCTGCCTCCTTCGAAAATCCTCTAGTTTCTGGGCGAAGTTTTTCGATAGTTCAGCTGGCAGTTAGCTGTAGACCTTGGAGGTTTTGGTGATACCTTTCCAAGTGGGGTTGTTTGAGTAGATCTGGCCTTAGGGGCAGACTTCTCGGCGTGTCCACCATCCATTCCCGCACCTCTGTGAACCATTCTCTTGTTGGCCAAAAGGGGACCACTAGAGTCATCCTGGCGCTCTCGTGGGACACGAACTTCTGAATGACTCTGTTTATGATCTTGAAGGGGGGAAAGGCGTAAACGTCCAGGTTGGACCAATTTAAAAGGAACGCATCTATGTGCATTGCCCGTCTGGCACAGGAGAGCAGTACGCCTCCATCCTCTCTCGCTTGAGCTTCAGGCGAAGAGGTCTATGCATGATCGACTCCCAACCGCCACAATTTCAGGTCTGGTGAAGAGTCCATTCTGTTGCCAGGACTTGACCTTTCCTCTGCTCAGACCGTCTGCCCTCACATTTTTTCCTCTCCCTGAATGAAACGTCAATGTCACATTTTTTCTCCTTGGCCCAGATAAGGAGTTGCCTCTGACGTTTGCATACAGTGACCTCGGGAGTGGGTTCCTTCCTGTTTGTTGATGTAGGCCAACGCCACGTGTTGTCGGAGTTGACCTGTACGAATCTTGTTCCTGACTGAGTGTTGTAACCTTGAGGGCTAAATATTGCAGTCAGCTCCTTGATTTATGTGGAGCTTCTCTGCTCTCTGGTCCAGAATCCTGATATTTCCAACTTTCTCCCAATGTTGCTCCCCACTCCCGAGTCCCGACGCTGGCCGGAGAACAACACTAGGGTCTGGTTCTTTCTGTTTTAATGAGTGCCTCCTGAAGCTTGATCAATGCTCCACCACTGAAGGCACTGTTTCATCGCTTCTGAAATGGATACACTCTTTCTCTAGCCTCGCTTTCTGCTCCAATACCGATTGAGGTGGAATTGAGTGGCGGTTTGTTCTAAGGAAACGTAACTGTTCTAGCGAAAGGGTCCCTAGCAGGCTCATCCATTCTCGCCGAGCACATCCGCTTCTCAGAAAGTCCTTTAATTTTACTAAGGTCTGTTCCATCCTTGATGGTGACGGAAAAACCCGAAAATCCCGAGACTGAATCCTCATCCCTAGATACAGGATTCTGAGATGGGGTCAGATGTGATTTCTGCCTGCTTACCAGAAGTCCTAGTTCTCTGATAAACAGACTGTCGCTTGAAGATCCTCCAGACAGCTGGCCAAGGAAGGAGCTCTAAGAAGCCAGTCGCCCAGATACAGAGGCCTGATGCCTCTCAGGTGCAGCATTCCCATCTCGACATCAGTCTGGTGAATATTTGGGCGCTTTGTTTAGGCCGGGCTAAAAGAGCTCGAAACTGGAATACCTGTTCCCTGAAGACGAATCTCAGGTATTTCTTGAAGCCCGGGTGGATAGGAATGTGGAGATATGCGTCCTGAAGGTCCAAGGAAACCATCCAGTCGTGTTGTCTGACTGCCGCTAACACTGATTTGCCGCCATGGAAAACTTCGCCTTTTGTACAAAGGCGTTGAGGGCACTCACATTCAGTACTGGTCTCCAACCCCGAGCTCTGGGAACCAGGAAAGGCGGCTGTAGAATCCTGGCTTAATCTAGATTTTGTATTTTCTCTATTGGCGCTTTTTCTGCAATAATAACGAAACTTGCTGTCGACTGCTCTGTGCCTGACTCGCCTCTGTATCTGGGGAGACAGATCTATTGGTTTGTCTGATAACGGGGCTTTAGAAAGTGGATTTGTATCCATCTCGAGTAGCGCTGAATGGACCAAGGATCCGCCTCTTCTCCCATACTGCCAGAAGTTTAACAGTCTGGCACCTACCGCTGCCTGAAGGGAAAGATCGCAATGCGTTTCTTCCCGTCTAGAGGCACTCCTTGTTGCATATCTTCTACCCGCCCTCGAGGAACCTCTACCTGAGGGCCACTCACTAAAGGGGGCCGGAGATCCTGAAGCACAGAAGCCTCAGCCTTACTCTTAGTCATGAAAGTCGTTGGTAAGACTTTTCTTTGCTGTCTTCTGATATAAGATCTTGTGGTTTTCTGAGCTAAGGAGGTAGAAATCTCTGAACCATTTCTTGAGGAAGAGGTGAGGAAAGGCGTGAATTAATTCCGCTTTGACTGGATGTGACCATTAGCTAGGAAAAAGAGCAAAGATGGGTCCTTTCAGATTCTGTTGAGAAAAGCGCCGCTAATTCGCTGGCAATTCGCCTCTGATCTCTTTATCCATATCGATATATAAGATACAAATTCTTCTTGGTCGGTCGCGCTGAATAATCCCATCCTTTCTTCCTAACGCCTCCCAGGTCCAATCCAGAAAAGTTAGTGACCTCAAGGCCCTAAAAATTCCTTTGAGGAGGTGGTCCAACTCTGATGTTGACCAACAAAACTGCTTCTCCCCATGGCCACTCGGCGCAGATGAATCAACAAGATTCGAGAAGTCTCTCGGGAAGAGGCAGAGATCTTAAGGTTTAACGATTCTCCCGCTTGATACCAAACGCTGATCTTGAAGCTAGTTTGGCTGGAGGAAAAGCAAAGGCTGTCTTTCCTTGTCTTTGAAAGCATCCATTCGTTCAATATTTTGAGAGCTCTTGGACGAAGGGACAAAAACTATCTTTCATAAAAGCTGACTCTAGGCGCTCTTCCTAAGATAATTCCGAAGGTGGGGAACGAGATTGCCGAATAAAAGTTTTCAGGGAAACCGCAAAAGTTTCATAAGTTTTTTGGAAGTCTGATGAAAGTTGAAGGCCTTTACTATCTTCTTCTTCCTAAACTTGTTCGATCAGATCCACAGAGACTGGAGATATCATCAATCTCTTTCTTCTGATTGGCCAAAAACCAAAGAAGCGACTTCTTTCAGTATCACCTGACGCCGGGCGCCCTGGGTGTCCAGTCTCGCAGTCGGGTGTTTCGCACGCCCGGCGCCCTGGCGGCCCAGACTTTGACGTCACGCCCTGGCTACCAAGATCTTTGACGCCTGGCGCCCTGGCGCCCATCCTTCTGAGCTACTCAAGGGCGTCCCAAGGCCCAGATTTGATAATCATTGTTCCGCCCAACTTTGGCGCGTCGTTGAGAACTGGCTTCTTCGTGCGATATCTGTCAAAGCTTCCTCAGGTTGACGAAATGATTGAGGTTTCTTTTTGAATAGGCGAAGACATTTTCACGTTCGCTGTCCCACGCACTTGAAGTCACTTGAGCTGGCCTTCAGCATATCGTCAAAAGCTTCTCAGGGCGACGCACAGCCATCGTGGACAAACGCCTGCATCCGCCTTATCTGCAGGCCGGGAAAGACTTGCATCAGGAAGAGAGTTTCCGTTGCATGTCCTGAATTAGACCGATCTGGCGGAGCTACCTGTTGCTGGGATCGACATGGATACGAATATCAACTACTAATTCATTTTCATCAATGCGACGTTGGAAATGAAGTTTCTCGCGACGCCCGGTCTTATTTCATCAGCGAAGCAGACGACGCCTGCATGGCTACAACATACGCCTGCTTTCACTGGAGAGCAATTGTCCAACTAAGAGGGAACGCCTGGCTGCTCCAGTGACTACATCCCGAGTAGAAGTGTCAAATCCCGACACGCCTCCACCGAAGGAAGTTTTGAGGGGGGTTCGATAAAGTCGTGAAGGACGCCAGTCCCTTCTAGTAACAAATACGCCCCTCCGACGAGGATGAAAATACTTAACTCTTCGCTTTCCTATGGCGTAGGGTGAGGCCCTGGAAGCGCCAACAGGCACGCTGAGGGGTTTACTGCTCTGCAGCTAAAGCCTCGCTCCCTTCGCCTGTCGACATTCCTTCTCACAGGCTGGTGAGCTAAAGGAGGTCTACAGACTAGGAGCACGACAGATCGAGCAACCGCGACCTCCACAACACTTCTGCACTCTTATTTTTCTCATTAGCACTTGAATGTTTCAGATCTCTGACATTCGAATTACAATCCTCTCTGTCTCTTTGCGTAGGATTCTAATTTTGTCCAAGGGTTTGAATGGCCGCCATCATGTCCTTTTTGAGGGCTGGTTCTCATCAGTATCAGTGGGGGTTCTGGGACCAGCCAATTATTGGGGAATGAATAATAGGATTGATATGAGGAGAATCTTTCACTCCCTGACTATCTCTAAAGAGCGAGATTTGATTAATTCTGCTCTTCTCTGATCCTATCCTTTCAAGCTTAGAAACATATCGGTAGTAACCATCCACTTCTTTCTGATAAACCAAAACATTCATCACATCTATCCTTTAATCCGCACTCTTTCCCCTCTCTGCATTTTACACAACAGAGGATCCAACTGCTTTAGCAAGCCGGGTTTTACACCCTCACACACACATTTCATCTACAGATTAGATATCTTGAAAGTGAAAATCGTAAGAAAAATCCAAAGCGAGCAAAGGTCAAAATCAACAATATTCCAACAAATCCAGAAAATCCAAATCAAATCCAAAAACGAAATAAAGCCAAAGCCAAAGTGTACTTCACCAAAACTCTGTGAAAATCACGCCAAACGAAAGCAAAATTCTTAACGATGCAACCGGTATGGGCGGCAGGAAGATCTGAGGAACAGCTTGGAATGGTTCAAGGTGTACCTGGGTAGAGGGCGCACTAGTGGTACACCTGACTACCCATCGCGATTGCCGCGAAGTTTTGAAATCGTCATACAGGGACTTAAGCTATATATATAACTACCTGTAAGTCAGATGTTTAAAAATGTGTATTACAGGCCAGAGTGACAAATCTTATTATATCAATTGGTCAGCCACCTTTGTTAGTGACGATAACAAGACAATATTCCCAAGGCAATATTCTGACAAATAACAATCACAAAACTTTTTGCTGGTGTTAGTAGCAGTTTAAAAACTTCATAAGGTATTGCTTCAATTCATGTTTTGAATTTTGGTGCCTCTTTTCCTGTGACTGAAACATCTTTAAGATGAGTGTGTAGCTTGATATAACATTATCTAATGTGTGTAACTTGATATAAAATTTTCGAAGATTTGTTTTAAACCTTTCATGTTTTTGAAGCAGAGAATGGGGTACAAATTATTTAACCTACAACATGATACAGTACCCATAATATCCTCTTCAGGTGGTATTCAGTAAAATGTGTTGTCCCCTGCCTAACTTTTTTGTATTTATTACAGTTATTATTAACCAAAAAGAAATAATTTTTACAATTTTGTGACTCAGTCAATGACGATTCTTTTGTGCTTTTTCAGTAGTATGGTGTTAGTTTTGTAAGGAATGATCTTCATCTATAGAGGACCAGAATGTTTGACATCTTTTCAACTGTGCATCAGTGTAATATTTTAGGCATTTTTATATGGAATAATAGTGTTTTTTCTTTTAAAACTGTTTACAAATCAAGCCTAATAAGGGTTTAGTAATGTGCAAACGAAAGTAGACCACTTGGGGCAAGTTGGTGATTTAAAATTCAAAATGCAGTTTTCCTGACATTCTCGTCAGATTTTGGCAAATTTAGCTATATTTTCTGCTAGAAATGTTTGGTTAATTCACTACACATCCCACTTTATCTAGCCTAACAATCCTATTGGACTACAATGGGAACCAGATCACCAATGTAATATCCCCTAGCATAGGTTGGGTCGGGGGATGCCAGCATTCTTCATTTCGTCTGGGGGCAGCAACAAGTTAGTTATGTAATCAATTAGTGTTTTTGGCTTTTAACCACCTACATGTAGAGGCCTAAGCACTGACTGAGGATAAGTGGTGGGGGGGGCGGTTTCCTTCATTCCCTCAATAACGTAGGATATAAGATTCTACTCCTAAGTCTGTTTCTCAGGATGTTTTACTGTACCATAAGTCAGATTAGACTGGGGATGGGCATAGCCTAAGCGATGCCATAGCCTATGCCAGATACATCAGGTTACGATGCACTTCAGCATTTCAGTTGTTTTCATTTCCCCACACATCAAACATGACTTTCCCACTTTGGCCCCCAATTACTTTTAGACAAAGGAGGAGGGAACAATAGGTTAACAGAACACTTCCAATGCAAAAATAAGAAATTCCTCAATTCCATTTGTTGCTACCAAAAAAAACATTTTACATTCGTAGCCTATCTGTTTAAATGGAATGTTTAACAAAAGAATTGGCCTTTCACAACGTCATTTTCATTATAGTAGCCTATGGACTATCACAAGAGTGGCCAGCTGCCTACTGGCCACCAGTTCCACACCAGACCAAACTACGTCGCTCTTATTATGACAAGATTAAGCCTAGACCAGTTTTACCAAAAGTGGGCCAAGAATGACTTACTTAGCCATGACTAAAATAATGAGGTCAACCTAATATGTCAGTACAAATCCTCACAATAATAGGGTTCTGCTCTATAAGGTCAACGTAACATGGTTTCAACTGGTCTGGAGGTCAACATAGGCTAAACAAAGGCAAGTACCAGCTTCCACTAGTCTTTTTTTAGGCTACGTAGCCATTACCTACAACAGCAACGTATTACAAACACTCAGGCAGATTTAGATATAACCACGAAATTCGTTACGTAAACCTCAGTAACGCCAGTCTCCTACAATTATACAAAAACGACCTGGATTTTTACCCTTCTGCCATTCTTGCCTTGATGTCGTATTTTTCAGTCTTTTGCCTTCTGCTGTCGTGTAAACATTCGTAACTCTGCTGCCATCTGTTGGCCGAGTGTCAACACAGCCGCCCCGTTTGAGTGTTATAGCAATTATACTTTCGCAAATTCTATTGCGTTTTCTTTTGTGCATATCTGCCTTATCATTGCGAGGAAAATGTCATGTCAGTGGCATATGACATAGGTTTAAGGTTCTTTCTATTTTAATATTGGCGAAATCTTTTCCTGTTTTGTTGCCGAGCTGTCAAAACACTTGTCATCTCTCTCTCTCTCTCTCTCTCTCTCTCTCTCTCTCCAAACACACACACACACACACACACACACACACACACACACACACACACACACACACATATATATATATATATATATATATATATATATATATATATATATATATATATATATATATATATATATATATATATGCATGCTTCAATAGGAAAGGAAAGCAATACGAAAAAAAGAATTACGAAAACGAAGTAGAAACTACAAGCAAAATAAAAAAAGTGAGATAATTAAAATATGAAATACAGCTCATTCGAACTAGTTCATTAAAAAAAATACAAAGCATTTGCATAGTGTGGACTCCTAAAGCTTGTGGTTATATATATAGTATATATATATATATATATATATATATATATATATATATATATATATATGTATATATATATATGTATATATATATATATATATATATATATATATATATATATATATATATATATATATATATAGGTAGTAGAACTTCTGTACACTGACAACTGTAGCTGGTTATTTTAAGACCTTGGGTACAGAAATTATAATGTTGTTCAAAACTAAAATAATAATCAAATTCAAAGGATCAAATCTTAAGTATAAGATGTAGTGAGAACAGTAAAAAACTGACTGATCTAGAAACAGAAAATATAGATCCAGGTGTGACCCTGAAAACACAGGGTACGGCGAGTTATATATATATATATATATATATATATATATATATATCGTATATATATATATATATATATATATATATATATATATATATATATATATATATATATTGCTTTTCCAGTTTTGAAGAGATAGGTAATATTAATTCAATAAATAAAGCATCTTCTGTATGGCATGTTGTCGTCTTCTTGTCCTTCATTCTAAGGTTTTATCTCCTGAGGATTGCTGACAGGGAAAGCAGCGTTCAAGATGAAGCGATCAGTGACATGACGCACCTTTAAACTTTACAGCAATGAAAATATGTTTATACCAGCAATGTCTTTTTGATTCGCTAGATTTTTTTTCCCAGCTAGCTATTACAGTTGTTACTTTGAGAAAACACCTTCCTCTTCACTTCAGTCGAAAGGCTCCGGGAATAATCAGCAACAGTATCCCCAAAGACCAAACACATGTACTTCAGTTAGCTTAGTTCTTCATATCTTGGTCTTACTTCGTCGCCATTCGGGCCTTAATGTGAACATCGTTTGTGGCACCTGTTGTCTCTGCCTCACTTTATGAGAGCCACCTTGAAAAGGTGGGGGCGGTCAACGCGCTCTTTCAACCTCAACTTCGTCGATTGTGCCAAAATTTCCATTGGGAAATGCTGCCATCACTAGGAAGATTCTTGTATTTTTTTGGGGGGGAGAGGGAAGTTGCTGTTTATACTTCTAGGTATCTTCACTATCCATTTGTGTTTTTTTTTTTTTGTTTTTTTGTAGATTTTAACATTACCGACAGGCCCAGAGCCTGAAACTTGTAACAGACATTAGGAATTTAGCGCTGACGGGATTAATAAGTTACAATGATGCCCGAGTGGAAATGCCTCAGTCTCGACAGAATGGACGTAGTCATAGTACAAGGCCCTGGGATGAATAAGTGTTTTGCCAACACGCTGAGTAATTGAATAATGACATAATGTTACGCTTCTTTTACTCAGTTTCACTTAAGGAAGACGTCACCGAATCCTGTGCAATTAGTGGATATGTTTTCAAAAGTGACCCTAAGTTTTGGAGGCACCTGAGGCCCACGAATGCATTAACCCGACCTTGTGCAAGTCGCATAAGAAAGAGACGCAGAACAGTCACAGGAGCTCGTGGTATCCCTGCGTGGGCCACAGTACACGATCAAATTCCTAGCCAATCTACCACGTCAATGACAGAGTTCAAGACCTACGAGGAACACCTGTACATTGACAACTGAAGCTGGTTATTTTTAAGACGTTAATAACAGAAATGGTAATGTTGTTCAAAACCAAAATAGCAATCAAATTCCCGGGATCAAATCTAATTATAAAATATAGTGCCAATAATAATAAAAAACTGGTCTAATGACAGAAAATATAGATCTAAGTATGATCAGAAAACGGAGCGTTATTATTATCTGAAATAAACAACTTGGCCGTCTATACGTATGTCATGGGAAATATGACTAATTCGACGGCTATCAAAGCTGCCAACCGATTTAAATAATCCATTACAAAGTATCGAACTAATTAACTTATTTGTCTCCCATTCGAAGGACTTAAAAGGCGACAGCTAACGCGTTGGAAAACACCAACAAAGGTTAAAACCATATTCGTCCCACTCCGCTTGATTATGAGTACGATCCATTCTGCCGAGACCAACGCGGTTCCACTGTTTTGACTCTGCTTGCTTCTCAAGTATCATTATGGCTCATTAAAGCCGTCCTCACCAAATTTCTAAGGTCTGTTGCAAGTTTCAGTGAGTTTCTTTTTCTTTTCTTTTTAATGAGTTCCAAGCTCAGCCCCGCTTTTTCACCCAGACTAGACGTCCTCCCGGTAACAATGAACCAAGTTAAAGTTTTACAAAAAGTCAACATAGGTTGAGGTAGGAATGTTATAAAAGGCAAAGAACTGTGTCCAGACCTTTGGGATATTTATCCTGCCTCTGTATTTCTGCTTTTTATAAACTTCCCTCCTTGAACAGACAGAACTAATGCTTCTTCCGCGATTAAGTTTTACATGAAATTATAGTTTTCACAATCGTGGTTATTGTATTAGAACTTTACTTGGATGTTATAGATGCCGAGGCTCAACTCATGAATATAATATGCGATAAATGACAAAAATAAAGCTCGGCAAATAAAGTGCTAAATTATCTAGGTACGTAATACAATGATCGTTTTTGCCACAGAAAAGAAATAAAAGAAAATCACAGGCTTAGAGGGAAATTCGGCACAGAACACTGATTCAGCGTTTGCTATCTTGCATTCCTTACTACATACATGTGAGTGCCAGTAGACAAGGCATGTTCGGGAATCCGTAGCCATCAATGAAACATGCGATTCTTGCTTTCATGTTTTGGAAGCCGGGCCTCATTATGAGCCATTACAGTTGGCCTGGACTCAACGTTTATGCATCTGGTCTACGTACAGGCTTGAGAGTGCAAAATACATAGACCCAATAATTTTTCGATTTCCTCGCACGGTTTTGGATATGCCTTAAATCCGAAGGAGGAAATGGATGAAGAAGCTCTCCATTACCTAATGTATTAGAACTCGCTAGTAGAAGGATTAAGATTAGCGTTTCCAAAAAATGGCGTGATGTGTGAAGGCGTTTGACGGCTGGGGAATAAGTGTTTCAGAAATTCCAGTTGATCAGGTCTGTGCCAGACACTCGCGTGGGCTCTGCAAAACGAAGAGCAGCGGGTAAAGGTCAGAAGCACATTCGCCAAAGAAAGAAATCAGTCCATATACAAAACAATTCTCCCTGGGAGTAAAAAGGGAAAAAAAATTGTGTGTGTCCCGAGGTCATATAATAAATAGAGCAGCGGTTTCCCATCGATCACCCTAACATTTTATGACGTGTATGTATATATATATATATATATATATATATATATATATATATATATATATATATATATATATATATATATATATATATATATATATATATATATATATATATAATGTGCGCATGTGTAATTCACGCTTTAGTTATCACAGACCTCAAATCTGCTGTGAAATTCTTTTTTCGATCACAAGATTTCAGGAGATAAAATATTTTTGTAAAAAGAGCACAAGTGGTTTTAATTCGTTTGACACATACAGATATATTACTTCAACGTGACCAAATATTCGATGTCGTATAACGAAAATAAAGAGCGTGGAAACTCAGTGTTATCTGATGCGAAATGGACGAACCAAAAAGGAACCTGAAACTAAATGCCGAATCAGACAATAAAGGATTGATACTACAGAGAATAATGGAGATTGCCACTTGATCTCTGGAACAATATAGATGATTTCAACACTTTCAGTTGATAAATAAACGTGTACAGTAAATAAACCGTTAATCGATCATTTAGAGAGAGAGGGAGAGAGAGAAAGAGAGAGAGTCAACCGAAACAAAACAGCACCAAAAAACATAATTTACAAAGACATTCTTTTGAAGTATCCACTGACTTTGTTTTCTCTATAACAGTGACCTGATTCGTTTGACTCCGGCGCTTTGATGTATCCTTATTTGGATACATCACAGAGCAGAGACAGGGACTCTTACGCTGTTTGTTTCGTGGCGATCGGTTTCTATCTTCTTTTTTTTTAATGATGTGAGCTGAGTCCCAGCGCGCGTCAGCCAGAATCATGCGTCCCGCACAAGCTTTGATGTTATTGCGTCAATTTCGCAAATGACTCGCAAATATCGCGTGCGACTCTGTTTAGTTGAATAGAATAGAATATAGAATTTAGGCCAAAGGCCAAGCGCTGGGACTTATAAGGTCATTCAGCACTGAAAGGGAAACTGACAGTAAGAAGGTTCGAAAGGTGTAACAGGAGGAAAACCTCGTAGTTGCATTAGGAAACAGTTTTTTGAGAGGGTGGAAAGTCAGATGGAAGAAAGAGAATGTGGACGGAGTTAAAGTAAAAGGAATGAGAGAGATTGCAGCTAGGGGCCGAAGGGACGCTACAAAGACCTTTAAGTAATGCCTACTGTGCACCACGTGAGGTGCACTGACGGCACTACGCTAACCCCCTACGGGAACTCGGCTTAGAAAACGAGCGTTATCTCACGCGAAGGCGAATGGGCTACAACGAGACCGGGCAGGCGGGCACAAAGAGTAAGAGCAACGGTCAGTAAGAGGGAAGTGCATGACTATTGACTGGAGAAATGTTTTTCCTAGATTAAAATTACCCAGTTTTATAAGCTAGGTATTCGCTAACGTTCAAAAACCGTTTACAAACACAGACAATAACATTCAACAAGTAAGCTGATTTTTCTTGCCTCAGTCCCTGTTCGTCCTGGTATCATGACTAAACATTCCCGTTATGATGAAGTTTTTTCATATCATCTTTCGTCTGCGACAAAAGACGCAAGTCTATTTTTCTCTGTGCTCCGTGCATCTGTCATCACAAAAGGCTTGACCTCTGAGCGTTTAATAAAGGCTTTTTATTTTATTTTTTTTTTTTTTTTTTTTTTTGTAAATGCATGATGTGCGTGAGCCCCGTTAATGGAACAAACTCAGGTTTAATATCTCGCTACGGGGAATTTAATAAGCTATCAATCTTGCTATCAAATCCCCTCTTGTTTATCTCTGACAGTGTGTTCGATTGTACCATTACTGTGGCGTACACGAACTTGGTTGATAAAACCTAGTTAAAGAAGCCAAAATCAAGAGGAAGGTATTTTTGAGATTTCACAAGACTGGCGATTCATATATTTCAGACAATGGGTTTAGTGGGTCCTGTTGATTTAAACTAAGTACTCTTAAACTCCCAGCTGGCAAGAGACATCTGAACATGACGTAAATTGTTGTCAAACATTCCTTGATTTTTATTCAAGACGAGTAATCATACACTTGGCACAAGGCTAAAAGAGGTAACGGTAAAAACAAATAAATCAAGTTAATTCCACGTATATAATACGTGCTGTGTATGGATAGACAGCACGGCAATTCATCAAACTAAAGCAATGACGCAAACCTATAATGACAAAGATGCAACAAGACATGGAGATCACATATCACGGAACTGCTGCTCACGTGACCGTTTTGCTTCAACAAGTTGCATCTATCGTTACTTATAATGGCCTCCACCTCTTCCCACTTTGGTCTTTTGCTTTTGAGTAATTGTCCCTTTCCCTCTACTGCTGAACTGTGGATCTCTCCCCTCACCTTTCATTTTCCTGGATTGTCAAACCTTTCATCCTTTAGGTATTAGACTTATCACTTCATTGATGATTGAGCTCAGCCTTTCTTCTTCTTACTTTCTTCTCTTTTTTTCACGGCCTTGGTTACACAAGGACACTGGTTAGTCGTCCTATTCGGCTTTTCCTCGAAGAAAATTGAAGGAAGCAAACATCAGCCATAAATTCTGGCCTAAAAGAATGAATTTCGTTTCCATAAAGTGACAAAATAAAGATTTTTTTATTTGTATAAGACATTCCGTAAGAGTCCGTATGAAACCAACATACCTCTGATCGTAATGATAAAGAAAAGAGCGGACAAGACAGGTGAGGTGGGCGGACGGACTTCATTGCCACAACCTAATACGATCCTCTTTAAAAACAGCCATATAATAACACGACCTGCGTTGAATGCCGACATTTGATAACATTAGAGCCACCAATAAATGTGGGTGTGTGATAATATAGTATGACCTACATTATATAAGGCTTTATTATAATATTACAACTTTCAGTATATACGGTTATCTAATAGTAAAATAAGACCCGCATTAAATGAGGACATATAATAACAAAACGTCCGTATTAGACAGCCTATGTAATAAATAACAGAACCTATGATAGATATGACCATTTAATTAAAATATGACATACACTAAATACTCCCATGTAATAACAGTGCGACCTGCAATAAATTCAGCAATATAACAACATGATACGACCAGCATTAGATAAGAGGGTGTATTAAGAATAGGGCTTGCATTTAGAGACGGGTTTATCGAAATAAAATACGGCCGCGTTAAATGAGGCCATATAGCAACAGTACGACGTGCGTTAAATGGGGAGTATAATAACATATACGACCGTACTAAATACTGCCGTACTATATATATATATATATATATATATATATATATATATATATATATATATATATATATATATATATATATATATATATATATAACCATTATAAAGTAAGGCAGTATGATGACAACAACTGCAAAAAATGCCGAGCGCACAAAAAGTCAAGGAAGGAGACAGATGAAGAATCAAGATGGCAAATGATCCCAAAATCTCTTAGCGCTTATAACGTTAGAGGCAGCAGGGATGTTTCGTATTTAATGAAAACCAGCAACGTATGCAAAACAACATTTCTAACAAAATGCCAAAAGGTTAGACAGAATGAAATTCCGAGGTCAATGTATCGTAAAAATGATCTGACGAAGTCTGACAATACATCAAAGAGGCAGACAAAGTATTGGGCAAGGGGAGATAGTTTGGCAGGTTAACTATCCCAGCCACAGAAAGAAATCTCTCCTTAGCTGAAAAGACGGGACACTTTTCCTGTATACAGTCTAACTGACGCCGAATGCGCACAAGATCAAGTGAGTCTTCAATACTGTTTTGAAGCACCGGAAGCAGTATTGCCTCATTTTCTGTGACTTGTATTGAGGGCTGTGTGTGCATTTATTTATCATTTTTCTGACTGAACTTTACACGCTCGTTATTTTATGCTCGCTGTTTACATTTTTCTACATACGCACATCTACTGTGTGAGGCTTTGTTTACAAGTTAGCGATTTTGTAGGCCTATTCCATTATCAATGCTTGCGCATTTTGAATAATAATTATAAAAATAATCATGAACACAATAATACAATAAGCAAAGAACAATGCATTCGATTCATCACTGTGTTACCAGGACTATAATGAGTAAAAAGTATCGCTGGGTATCACAAAACATACATTGGGAAAGAAAAGATAACTGAAAAAATAAAGACTAATTATTTAATGATCTATCTACCTATTCAGATTAAAACTGCCATTTTCTGGACTAAATTAGCGAAAGTGACAGTTCCATTTTTCCGTACATCAAAGAGCAGCCAAATGCTATAATGAAGCCCAGACTATAATCGCAAATGGTAAATTTACTTTCGGCCGGACGCAACAACACCTTATTAGTGCTACCTGTTGTTTTGGATGAGATGGGAGCCGCTCGCTGATGTCAGAAGACGAAAAATATATGACTCTTTTGTTTGTTGGTTAATTTGCTTTAAAAAAATCGGCTTACGGTAGAATGAATGAGTTACAGTACTTATCGTTAATTTGCTATAGCTTTATTGTATGCACTTGTTTGAAGGCTTTGAGTGTCATGGGAAAAATGGTTGTTTTGGTACATTTTGATAACGACGGATCCCGTGACACACTGAAGCCCCTTAGACGCAGAAAGGTGCTCTCAACGAGAGCGTTAAATACCTGACTCCTTTCAGAATCTCGCCTTGCTCACCCGTGGCGGGAGGGGGAGGATTGCTCTGTATTCTGTAATCATCTTGCATAAGTGGACGCCGTCCATTTTCACTAACACTAAAAGTGGTGATGAGGAGCGTCAACGGCATGTAAGGTTTACACGGAATGAACCGGCAAAAATCATCCCAGAAATGTGCAAATGATTAAGCAGTAAAGCAGCTCCCTGATAAAGTAAGGAATAGCACTGGAGGAACACCAAAGTTCGGCAGAGTTGTACACAAGAAAATGAGCAATATACTACATTAATTTTGCTTTGTTAATGAAACTAGAAGCCACTTGATGGAAAATGAACATTAGAAAATACCCTTCGGATGATGACAAGAGTGCTAGTCTCTGATTACGAATTTATGTAGCGATATAAAAAAAAAACAATGACAGGTAATTGCAGCATTCAACATTTTCGGTGGTGTCGAACCACACACCAAAATGAAACGCTGCCTGAAGGATGGAATAATTTAGACCTTCTTGTTCGCAGTTTCACTGGCATTTCAGAGTGATTATGGGAGATAAGGATTGACCAGCAGCACTTATAGATGAGCATCAGACATACTGGGTGAATAATTGCACTATTCTGGAGTTCAGTGAAGACTTAAAAGACTAGCTAATCAGTGATGAAACGAAGCTCCCTTTACCATCCATTACGAGTAGTAACATCATCCCAAGATGTACTGCTTTGAAAGCTTAAGAATATTTTGAAGTCTTGTATGAACATGAATGAGTCACAAACAGGCCCAAGACTAGCAGGAATGACATGTAAAAACTTAGCCTAGAGCAGCATTCGAAAGGAGTCTGGTGATTAGTACGTTTGTGACGTGGGGGCTGAACACTAAACGTACACAGCGGAGGGTGCGGGTACTCGTCCCTGATATTTGCGACGTTTTGCGAAAACGAGGCTAAAATCGAGTGACAAGAAATGCCTAGGATTATCAGCGCCCTATTCATATCGTAATTCAGTGGAAACCTGAAACTTATCTTTCCGTTTTGAAATGTTTAGTAGTCGTACAACAGTACGTGCGACTCCAAAAAGTCAAGGGACATCATTGGATTTTCCCCATTTCTGCTTTCATTTAGCCCCAACAGTTTTCACTCCGTTATATTATTAAAAAAACGTGAACTACAGTGATTCTCTCGGGCATAGTCATCCAATGTTGCAAGGGTAAAAAAAACGAGGCTAAAATATACCCTACATCAAATGAAAACCTTTGATGGACAAATCATCAGAGATATGGCAACGCATCATGTAAATCTGACCTTTAGTCACAGAGAGAGAGAGAGAGAGAGAGAGAGAGAGAGAGAGAGAGAGAGAGAGAGAGAGAGAGATAGTTGAAACATCATAGCTAAACTCAACAATGGGCGTTGACAATGTCTTGTTTTTCTGGCATTCAAAATTCCCTGAACGAGCGCAATGGAATCTGTTGTTGAACAGTATTGACGATGCCGATTATAATGGACTTGTTTATGAGACTGCTAATTTTTTTGCGCGGTCATTACAGGGAATGTTAAAGATAAACTGCACACACACATCACGCATTTTCGTTTTATTCATTATGTAGATTTTACTTTGCATCAACTACAACAGAGAGAGAGAGAGAGAGAGAGAGAGAGAGAGAGAGAGAGAGAGAGAGAGAGAGAGAGAGAATCCGAAGCCACCCACATGTCTTCACTAGATATGATTTTTATAGGGCGCTCTTAAAGGTGGGTACCTTAAGTGATTTGAAAAAGATCTTCGTCACAATTTTTGGTTTTGGTCTTGATATATATAAAATGAATTCACCTGACAGCTTGATAGGTCTATTTGCGTGTGAGTCTAATTTGAATATCATTTTTTTTACCGATGCTGAGATAGCTTCAACAGCTCCTAAAA
Source organism: Macrobrachium rosenbergii (assembly GCF_040412425.1). Lineage (NCBI taxonomy): Eukaryota > Metazoa > Arthropoda > Malacostraca > Decapoda > Palaemonidae > Macrobrachium > Macrobrachium rosenbergii. Next base: position 55,635,765 of record NC_089753.1, read on the forward strand.
ATCTAATAAAAAAAGTAAGGTAGATGGCTGGTGGTCTCATTGTTATGTTCAACCAAGGCGTTCATCAGAAGCAAATGAAAAGTGTAAATTGTGTAGGTGATTCAGGATTTTAAAAAATGTTAAGGACGCGTGTTCCTCTCTCTCTCTCTCTCTCTCTCTCTCTCTCTCTCTCTCTCTCTCTCTCTCATTTTTATCGATTTATTTTCATCGAAGTCAAACAGATCTTTCAACTTCAAAACCTTTGGAAGTCACAAAGACATTCATTCGTTATGAGTGAAGAGCTGTGTTAAATACTAGAGGTTTTGACCATTAATCATGTTGTTTACACAGCTGCATACGAAGACTAACATGTGTTGTCTTTGGCTGCATATACGTAGGGTTTGAATAGATAGTTTAAAGGTTGGGTTGGAACATTTGACCTTATTCTTTGATTCGTGTTAATAACAATAGTATCCCTGCAGTTTTTGGTCTATGTGTTTTGCTCCTTTGAGGCTTTGTTCATCGGATTGTTTATGGCATTCACTTAAAAATTCATGTCTGACTTATGGAAGCAGATGCTACCTTGGACTGGCTGTCTTCTCGTTCCTGAAGAGAAGAATATGTGACCGTGGAAAGAAAGCGGGAAATGTACCGATGTACCCAGGATCCTGGATGTACCCAAGGGTACAAGAGGACACTATAAGGAGGCTTCTTTCTTCTTTCTTGGTGCCTATCTCTCCCTTAAAGTTTATCTGTGTTCCTACAAGTTGAATGCATATTTTAACGAGCCTCCGATTTATTTACATTAACAACCCCATGTTTGTTCTTCCGAGCTGGCTGTCGGTTCCTCAACTGAGCTGATCTGCCTGGCAGTTTCTAGCTGCATGTACGAGCTACTTACCTCCGTATTTAGCTGTTTCCATAAAGATGCCTGGACAAGCTCATTGAAAGAAGCAGTGCTACAAAGACAGTAGTTCAGGGTGACATAAAGCAAGCGTGCTTTTCATCATCCAGCTTTTCTGGACATTGACCAAAATGTGTATAAATCAGTACTCATGCTACGACACAGGAACAGTAAAAAAAAAAAAAAAAAAAAAAAATACTGCTCAGGGAAGATTTGGACAGGAGACTTGAAGCTTTGCAATTTGATCATCGTAAGTTAATGATGCAGAGTGAATATATCTTGTGTTTGGCCCACTTAGGCTATGCCCTAGCCAACACTGGTTAATTTGTGTAGTTATATAATTCAGTTGTGTAACAATGCTGAATACTTAAATGTAGTCAGTGATGTAGGAGTCCAGGGAGAAGGACCAGGTTGCATTATAGAATTACCGCCAGTTGCTTCTGTAACTAATGCGGTTGTAATCCAAAGTGATGAACCTGGCTACAACTAAAATGTGGAATAGCTTACCTAATGTTTAAGGATGAAGTGAACACATTCCTGCACTCTGCTAACTTCTGAATTCAGGTGTATAGGTTTTGTTTTCTATTCGCTCATATTTATTTATTTATTACCTTTTCCTATAACTTGCCTTGCTTTACAGGATGATTTCCTTTTGGTTTCCTCTGTCCATCAGAGGTTTCAGCTGAATAATTAAAGTAAGGAAGAAAACATGATGTCCACTTCCTTAAATATTCGTTGTATACTGTGTTCTTGGGGATTGGGTGGGGTTTGTAAATGTAAAGATGGAAGGGGTTGGTATAGGTGAAGGAAGCGCGTTGGGAGGATTAAGTCCATGCCTCCTTGGTGGTTTTAGTTGAGGTAGGCTGTGGTTGTTGGGATCTTGCAGTATGTTGTTTCATAGGTTGTTCTCTTAGGGCTGTGAGTTTGTTTTGGAATTAGTGCCCTGCACTGAAGTCTAATAAGGTGAGTTTTTGGTTATGCATTTTTCATGTTATTTTGAACTACACGCTACAGTTTTGGATAAGAAGATGACAACTAAAATCTCTACTGATATGATTAAGCCCTTTAAGGGCGAAGATGTAATTGCTTGGTTAAAACAGATAAAACTGGTCACTAGGCTTCAGAAAGTGAATGATGTGGCTGCATTTATTCCATTGTTTTTGGAGGGTGGTGCATTGGCTTTGTATTTGGAAATGAAAAAGATGACCAAACTGATAGTGACAAGATTCAAGAATTTTTGAAAGAAGCCTTTTCAGATGGAGCTTTTGTAGTATTTTGAGAAATTAACTAATTCAAGGTGGACTGGTGAGCAGGTAGATGATTTTGCTAATGAATTAAGAAGGTTGGTAGGGTTAGCCCAGGTATTCACACTCAGGTTTGCCTGTCAGTTTACCCTTGATTGTTCGATGGAGTAGAAATGTCGGTCACACCGCCAAATTGAGGTCATCGTCCTCAGTTATCTTGCCTTCATCGTGACAGCACTGTATGACAGTGATGAGAACTCCGCTGGCTGATGAGGAGGTGGAACTGTATAGACTAGCTACTGCGGCAGTTCACTTAATAATAGGAAAGAAACAAAAAGGCGTAAAAGATTATGTCCTAAATATTTCTCACTGACAAAAGATGCATATTCTCATACAATATCAATGAATGAGTTTAAATTAGGACCTGGGAGTTGGTTCGGTTATTTATGAAATGGAAAGTGAAACCTACTTTCATTATAGTAACACTTCCATAAAAGGCAGGACACTTACCTAGGCCTACACCAAATTATGTGCATTAAATGGAAATATTGTTTTAAACTATTATTATATGATTTGAACTCATAACGGCCTACAAATAGCATTACAGGGTCTAACAATGAAATGAATTAGCCTATACATAATTTATTCATATTTTGATCAAAGCTACTGAGATCCTTCCTAGATGAAATCCAGCGGTGAACTATCAAGAAATCATTGCTAACTCGTCCACACATGCAATCACCTGTCGGTCGGTCGGAAGAACTTTAGGTAATTCCATCAGTTCATCTGTTCTAGTGAGTGGACTGACTCCGCCCACAAACTGTCATCTACACGTAAGTTTTAACATCAGCTTCGATGAACTGACAAAAGAATGACAGGTAAATACCTGGCCTTAGCTGGGTTTAAGGCGGATGGGTTGGAACACATAGTAAGGTTATCATTTGTGAATGGTATGCTTAATCAAGTCAGTGCATCATTGTAGCAGCTACCAGGAATACAGGGAATGGCAGTAAGTGGAATTATTGATAGAGTGAGAACATTAACCTCTAATACATTCAGTGATGTTGCTGCTGTTAGTACATCTAGGACTAAGTCTGTTGAGAGTAAAGCAATAGTTGGGGGGGTGCAAATGAGTTCAGTAGGCGAAGTTTTGGTGAATTCAGGGGTCAGTGTTATGGGTGTGGAGGCCCATATATGCTGCGTTATTGTAAGGACCAAAAACCAGTTCGTGCTTCTGGTGTAATAAGGTGGGTCATATTTCAACTCATTGTGATTCAGGAAACGAGAAAAGTGGGACTGATGCGTCAACAGCTTCCCCCCCTGAAAGGTGTAAGGCCCCCATCCGAGGTTACCATTTGTTCTACTACAGTTCTTGGTTCACATTTAGTGGATAAAGTTAGTGGAGGAAGAGTCATAACTGCCTTTGTGTAAAGGTGAAACGTATGTAAATTTGAATATTGATGATGTTATAATTACTATAACTGCTTTAGTAGCTGAGAAACTAATTGACAATATTGATTGAATTTTGGGCATGAATGCGATCAGTGGGTTTGGAGGTGTTACAGTGGCTGAGGGCAAAGTTGTGTTTGGTAAGGCAAGATGTTCAGTGATAAGTGATAGCTCAGAGTGTGGTGCTATGGCTAATGCTGTAGTAATTCCAGTGTTATTGCAATTGAAGATAAAGATTTTGTAGCAAGATTTGATGGGAGTCAGTGGACAGTAGAGTGGTTTGTCAAAGAGGGAAATAAAGGCGAGCTGACAAATAAGATTAGTTGTTATGATAAAGGAAATAGGTAGATGGATTGAAGAGGGTATTTTGCTCCCCTTGGACAAGCAGGTTGAGGATGGGGTCTTGCCCTTAGTGGCTGTTGAACAACCAACTAAAAATAAAGTTAGACCAGTGCTGGACTTTAGAGAGATGAATAAGTTTGTACAGTGTCATACTGGGGATGATGCTATTGATGTGTGTGGTGAGACCTAAGGGAATGGCACAGAATGCAAGGTAATGTAGCTACTGTAGATGTGAAGTCGGCATATCTGCAAATGAGAGTGTCCAAGAAGCTGTGGTGTCATCAACTCATAAATTATAAAGGGTGGACCTACTGTAGAACAAGGTTGGGATTTGGATTGAATTCTGCTCCTCGAATTATGGGGAAAATTTGAAAACTGTTTTGGGGAGGAGTAAGGACATAAAAGACTCTACAAGTTCTTACATCAATGTCATTTTGGTTGATGAAGCTCAGGTACCAGCTTCTGAGTTGGTCACATATTTAAAACTGAATGGATTGATTGCTAAACCACCTGGGACTTTGGCTGGAAGTGTTGCTTTGGGTCTTAAGATAAGAGAGAAAGATGGTGTTTGGTATTTTGCAAAAGATAATGCCATCCCAGTGATTTCGGATGAAATATTGAGACGGGAGTTGTTTTCAATTTGTGGAAAATTGGTGGGCCACTAACCCATTGCCAATTGGCTACAAGTAGCTTGTGGCTATGTGAAGCGACAAGCAGGTGGTGGGTCATGGAGCAATAGTGTAGACCCAGATGTTGTATTGATGCTCAAAGAGGTTGTTCAGAAGGTAAGCGAAGATGATCCATTACAAGGGCAGTGGCATGTTTCTCAGTCTAAAGATGGGGTTCTTTGGCGTGATGCGAGTAGTTTAGCGTTGGGAGTTGTGTTGGAGTTTGGTGGTGTTGTGGTTGAAGATGCAGCTTGGTTGCGAAAGAAACATGACAGCAATCATATTAATGTTACTGAGTTGGAAGCTGTAGTAAAGGGCATCACTCTTGCCCTGCAGTGTGGACTAGAGAAATTGGAGATTAAGACTGATTCTGGTATTGTTCTTGGGTGGATGAAATCTGTTATCACAGAGGATAAGAGGGTGCATACAATGGGAGTAGGAGAGATGATAACAAAGTGAGATTGGGCATTGTGAGGGAGCTTATTGAAGAATACAGTGAAGAACAAGGCTGATGTCTTAACCCGGGTTAAAAAGAGCTGGCTTTTGAATGTACTAAAGAAACCAGGTGAGCAGTGAGGAGATGTGTTACCTGAACACTATTGATTTGAGAGAGGAGCACAACTGGTATAGATAGGACTACATTTTTAACATAGAAACTAGGCTCCAAAATTGATAAACAAATGGCAAAACATGAAAAGTTGTTTGCAATGTCAGTTAGTTGATCCTGCTCCAGTGGTGCACAATGCAGGTGAGCGTGGACAGAGACTGGAAGAGACTTGCCATAGATGTCACACTGGAATGTACCGTATTTGTCAATAATTGACTGTGGTCCTAGCAGATTTGTGGTGTGGAGAGGTCTGAAGAGAGAGAGTGCAGAGGAAGTAGCAGATAATTTATATTGAAATAATTTTCTGGAATGGCGTCCTGTAGATGAGATTATGGATAATAGTATAGTATTCAGGTCAGAAGTGCTAAAGATGATGTTGGATGGATGGAATATTCAGAGATATTTTTGCTCCGCCAATAGAGTAAGTGAGAACGGTATTGTGGAGAGGCACCACAGAGTTATCAAAACTATGTCAGAAAGGTGAGACACAAGTCCATTAAAAGCTGTGTTCTGGTATAATATGACACCCAGAAAGTGGTTAGATGAGAGTAGTGTTCCTCAAAGGGCTATCTACAAATATGATAGAGACACCCGGCGAAAGTGCCACTTTCTGTTACTGAGGACGTTGCTCCTGTCCAGGTGGGGGAAGAAGAGCTGGTCGAGTCTCCCCATGTGCTCTGCACTACTCAGTGAAAGAAGGGGATCGTAACTGGAATTAATTCTAAAAATAATGTGTCGGTGGATGGTATGCCACACCACGTGTTAGACTTGCACGGGACTGAGCTGCCGAGTTCCTCAGGGAAGTCATTCCTTTTACTATACCTCCGTTCATATTCTCTTTCTTCCATCTGACTCTCCACCCTCTCTAACAATTGTTTCATACTGCAACTGCGAGGTTTTCCTCCTGTTACACCTTTCAAACCTTCATGCTGCCAATTTCTCACTCAGCACTGAATGACCTTATAGTTCCCAGCACTATACCCAAATTCTATATTCCGTTTTGTTCTAACAGAAACTGCATATTTAACCATTAATCCTTTGATCCTGGAAACTTGTCTCCATAGGCGCTGGTTATTGCCTGGAATACGCATTCTGTGATCAAATGCTTTCTTCCCTTGATAATTATAATAATAGTAATATAATAATAATAATATTCATCATCATCATCATCATGATCATTGTGGCCAAGGAAAGTCCAACTATATCATCACCTTTGGTTGTGCTAATTAGATCAGTCCGGTTCCCATCGTATTTAGGAAAAACTGTTTATCAAACTGGTGTGACACCATCCAATGCCATCGGTGCCGATATATGTAGGATTTGCCTCTTTAAGTGCATTACACTTATTGAATGGCCGAGATTATCGAAAACTGGTAGTCAAACGACAATGGTCATTAACGCGGCAATATTCTTAATAGTGCTGGTATTGCCATGGAAGCTCTCTCTCTCTCTCTCTCTCTCTCTCTCTCTCTCTCTCTCTCTCTCTCTCTCTCTCTCTGTGTGTGTGTGTGTGTGTGTGAGCTAGAGAGAGGTAGAGCATTACATGGAAAACAAGAGAGAGAGATAGAGTTTGTTTCCAGCCATAGTTTTTGGAGATTTGAAATGGCTTAGGTTAGCGTCTCTCTCTCTCTCTCTCTCTCTCTCTCTCTCTCTCTCTCTCTCTCTCTCTCTCTTTGTTTTCCATGTAATTCTCGATCAGTACATAAAAGGGTGACCACCCAAGAACACTAGGTTTACAAAGCCTAAGGGTTAAAATTCAGCAGGCTAGAACATGAGTTCAAAATTACCTGCTCTAACATCTCGTTTGAGCTGACTTGGAACGGCAGTGTGGTAGGGCTTAGTGGACCTCATTCTTACTTCTTGGCGTGTGTAGGCTTTAAGGACCACTGTAGGTACAGTATGATACTAAAGGACCTACTGTCTGTAGGGTATACTTGCCTTGCTCAAAGGGAGCTCGACTAACGTCTTTAACAAGGTGGCCCTATTTCAGTCATTAAGTTTGTGTGACAATGATAGGAAGGCCCTTTGACAACAAATGCCCTGGGTAATATCTTAGCATGTCACTCTCATTCTTATCCTTTGGTTTGTTAGTCAACTTGGTTTTTGTTTGTTTGTTTGTTTTATTATGGGAAAATATAATGCCACTAATTCACGGACTTTATTTCTTGCTATATCCTGTGCAACGATGTAGTACTCATTTATCCTTATTGGTTGGTTTAATCTCATTCTAGCCGTCTGGTGTTACTTGACACACCAACCCGGCTGCTTATGGTAGCCAGTTGATAGACTCAAAGTAGCCATAGTCTAGCAAGATGTGCGGAGGCGAAATCCCCAAGAGATACGTTCTAGATGCCATTGGTTTGGTACATTTCAACTGCTTCCTGAGATCAAGAACCCGCTTATGTGTCCCTTTTCTGTACAAGGTATGTCGAAGTTTCTTTTTAAAAGGCTGTTGATGTTCTTGATTAATCTGCTTATGTTACCTGCCCTCGCAGGCCCGTACCCAGAGTTTTTTTATGGGGGGGGTCGTTTTTCCCAAAACTGGACCTTTCCCTCTATATATGTCATTGCATATATAGGTATATACAAGATGAAATACTTGAAAATGTTATTTTAGTTATATTAATAAGAAAAACTGGGCATGCGGTCTATGCCCTTCCACCAGATTAAATGTTATTCAAAGTACTTACTTTGGTTAACAGAATTTTCACAGAAAATATGGACTTCCAGAAATTTTTCTTTTTTTGGGGGGGGGGTCGTTCGACCCCCAAACACCCCGCTCCCCTTGGTACAGGCCTGCCTCGAAGCGACTGTAGACATCAACGCAGCTTTTAATGACGTGTGGTATTATTGAAAGGAAAGACAGTATTTCTAAATGACACCTTTTTTTCAGTAGTTGATTAGGCGCAGTGATACAGATGTTATAGTGGCCCCGCCACCTTATTTTTTTATTGCGGGGGCGGGGAGGGGAGAGGCAAAAGGTGGGATAGAGCGGCAGTGGAATACAGTCTCCATGCGTAAGGAAATGTAACGCCTTTAGAAAAAGAGTTGTCAGAATGAGGAAATACAGCTAGCAGTCAGTTGCGATGAATCAAATGGAAGTTGTGGCTCTTAGTTTTGGGTGTTTATATATTTTTAATTATCTATTTCAAAACTCTAATCTCAATGTTAATTTTCTGTTTACGTCTGTTTTAACTGGTTAATTTTTCTGTTTTCCAGGTTTATTTATATGTGAAATGGGCTTTTAAATAATTTATTTTCCGATAGCTTGATTCTTCCGTTTTTAATAAAATACCCTTTTATCAGTTCCCATGGGTTGATAAAAGAGGAAGGTTGACAGCAGGAAAAAATCCCAAGTATCTAATTACAACAAACTCCGGTAACCTGGTGCATGCATTCGGCAACGGTCTAAATGAGGCCAGAAACCCAATAGAATCATAGCAAGCACCCGTTTAAATCGACAAACAAGCTACGCGTGACGCAGGACCCAGCAGTACAGATGTAGTAATCTTCGTCTTTATCACAGATTACGATTACGCTCTTATCAGCCACGACTTTTTGATAATGTCAATGCACCAGGATTGTTCCACAAACAGATCGTGACTTACCGTATTGTTTCGTCCGAAAACGCCCCTCCCCTCCCCCAACCCCCAACCACTTTAAGTTTTTTCTTTTTTTAAGGTACCCTTAGTGTTGATATTTTTCAAATATGGAGCAACTACAGCTCAAAGAGTTTTTTTTTTTTTTTGTTATTAAAACGCCAGCGGTATAGTCAAAGCGAATGTGAAATATAGCTCAAATTAAAGGTGATATTAAGCGACTCGCCGCCTACCGGAAGGTAGGAGTAAATTGAGTTACCAACACTGATATATTAAACCTATCACAAGTCCATCGCAAGGGGCTGGTAAATAGACGAAATATTCTGGCAACAATCACGATTCCCAAATCATTTCCGAATGTCGCCACGGGCGACAAGAGAGAGAGAGAGAGAGAGGGAGGGAGAGAGAGAGAAAGAGACAGTGCTTGGCTATACTGTGACACAATTGGATTTACTCCGCGATTTCCATCTTTGTTTTTCCATAGTTCGCGATGCGTGCGTCGGTAAGTTGACATCGAGATGTAATTTTTTAAGTGCGTAAATGTAGGAATTCTTCATATTTTCCGTCCGGCGCCCACGTAAATCACTCCTCGAATGCACTTTGAAAGCACAGGTACATCCAGTCTAATAAGGATGATTCATACCTTAAAGTGAGAATAGAAACAAAAGTGAATCGCCGATTCTTGCACGAAGCACAACGTTTTCTATATATTTTTTGTGAGTCGATTTCAATTCGAAAGAATGCTGGTCGCCGTTAATGTAATGAAAATGACTAAAAATAGTGATAGAAAGAGTCAAATGTAACAGCGCATTCTTACATCTTACGATGGGCAACAGATGGCACTGTGATATAGTCCATGCCTGTTGTTCGGGTGTTTTACGGGTGAACTGTAGCAGCCTAGCAAGGATTTAAGAAGTATTTGAGCTTGTAACACGAACTCCAGTGGATATATCATTGGGAATTTGGAAACGGAAGACATTTGCTACGCTGCAAATTATATAGAATAAGTGGAAAGTTGCAAATAACCTCGAAAAAGGGACTTAGTTCCATCGTTCCTTAGCAGTCGGTGGCAAGTGCTGTGTGGTCGTAACTTGCTAATCATTTGGTGCCGTGAAAATTCGTGTGCTGATAACGGTGTATTAACAGAGACCAGTGCTTATATTCCAACTCGTTTTGGGAGCCGTTTTTGCCGAATCTTGCACGAGAGGACCCATGCATCATCTAGTGAAAAGGTTTATATTTACCGTCTTAAAAATGTAGGTTCATAACAGCATCGCTTCTGTAAGCAAATAGGTGATGTATTTTTAAACTGAGTGTTGGCTGTTTTAAGTATCAGAATTAGCTTTGATTTATTCTGTAAAATGGAAAAATTTTCAATAACTTCTAGGAGAAGGACGTCAGAGATTTGACGAGAGAGAGAGAGAGAGAGAGAGAGAGAGAGAGAGAGAGAGAGAGAGAGAGAGAGAGGGTTTCGGTAAAACTTAAGAGCTTTCGTGAGAGTTTCTATACCGGCGTGGATTAGTTTTAGGGGCTTTTAGTTAGAAAATTGTTATTTTGCATGTGTAGTAGTTAATCATTTATGCTCTACTGTTGTATATATTGACATCCATATTCCTCTTTTCGATATATATATATATATATATATATATATATATATATATATATATATATATATATATATATATATATATAATGTATGTATATATATAATATATAGATAGATAGATAGACAGTGTGCGTGTGCTGGTGGGTGGGTGGGTGGGTGGATGTGTGTATTTATTCAAGCTTAAGCACACGTGTTGCGCTTATATTTGTAATTGCATATGGCCAAAAATTAATCGTTTAAAGCAAAATTTAATTCAATATGCGTTTATTCCAAGGCTGTCTGCTTCCGTATATGAACTTTTAAAATATAACTTTATATCTGGTTATCAAGATTAGTTGTTCGAAAAAAAAAACATGTTTAATGCAGCTTAATGCTTTCTGTGGTCATAGAAGTGCTTCCTATCGCCGCATCTTTACACTAGTCATGATACTTCCTAATGAGCACCATATTCTTTGAAGTCAATGGCCCCTGTTGGCTTGTTCCACATGAATAGAGTTCGTCTTCTGAATGATAATAAATAAAACGTTTTCAGAAACCTTGCGGAGTTCGCTTGTGTATTCTAGAGAATCAAACCCTGACCCCTTCCTTTAAGGGGAGTCGGGAAGACCAAAGGTCGCACAGAATCGCACCCACCCCGGAGGGGGTTAGTGTCGTCAGTGCACCTCATGCGGTACGCTGTAGGCATTACTAAAGGTTCTTTGCAGCGTCCCTTCGGCCCCTAGCTGCAACCCCTTTCGTTCCTTTTACTTTACCTCCGTTCATATGTCTTTTCTTCCATCTTACTTCCCACCCTCTCCTAACAATTGATTCATGTTGCAACTGCGAGATTTTCCTCCTGTCACGCCTTTCAAACCTTTTTACTGTCAAGTTCCGTTTCAGCACCGAATGACCTCATAGGTCCCAGTGCTTAACCTTTGACGTTAATTCTATATTCAGTTCAGTTCAGAACCGCACCGAAAATCGTATCGGAACAACGCCATCTTGCGCCCAAAATAGTTTCTTCTTCTTTATCATCTTCTTTTTGAGTTCTCGAAGAAACTCCAAAGCCCCCATCTATATGGGCATAAGCACTGGCTACCAACAGACGTTAGGAGCCTGGCGCTAGCGTTAGCGGAGACAACGAGTCCCGAGTTACAGAGGAACAAGAAGAGAGTAGTGAAAACGACGTGATCTTCGAATTTAAGGTCCGTACTAAATATATCACGCTTTAAAAACGCTTCAGGTAGGTCAGGGATGACCCCACCCCATGTTGTTTAACGTTTGATATTTTGGGATATGATTTTTTCCAGAATGTTTGAGATATAATTTGTATTCGAGTCAATTTTTTTCCAACGACTTGATCCGAGTTTACGCAGAAGTAACATTCTAGGACTGGCTTTTTTCCTCTTTAAGATAACTGTTGCAAATGACTGTGGGGAAAATAATGATCATACCGATAACATTGTCTTGGACTGGGAGTTATCAGTCATTGTCAGTCATTTTGATACAGGTTCGATTCTTGACAGTAGTCTGACTCAGACTAACTTGGACATATTAATATTAATAATAAAAGGAGTGTATAGCGTAGGGTAGATAAAGGTAACTGTAATAATAAATAATAATAATAATAATAATAATAATAATAATAATAATAATAATAATATTATTATTATTATTATTATTATTATTATTATTATTATTATTATTAATTTTGCTCCAAATGATAACACAATCAAGATGGCCATTAAATGCCTAAGCAAGCTCTCAAGGAGATGAGTGCCAGTAAGTGTATGAAAAAGACCTAAAAATGATTAGAAAGCAACTGAAAACTGAAAAAACATGTCACTAGAACAATAGGGGCAGACCCAAACGTTCTTCTTCAGCATCAAGAATTAATGAATCCTGGCACAGCAGTCTGTCTTCTTTAAGTTGTTGTTTCTCGTTACACAGAAGTCGCTTCATTATATCGTCCCCTGAAGGATTTCAGGAGAATGTGGGGATTTTCTTGCTTGATTTTCTAATAATAATAATAAAATCGGAGTGGATCTTTCTTGTTTGTCTGCCCCAGGTGGGGGCGAGGTATGTAGGGGAGACATGACACATCCACCCTCCTCCTGCAAACCTGTTTGTCCGACCCTGGTGGGGCGGGATAGTTAGGAGAGACATGACACATCCACCCCTCCTCCTGCAAACCTGTTTGTCCGCCCCTGGTGGGGGCGGGATAGTTAGGAGAGACATGACACATCCACCACCCTCTTGCAAACCTGTTTGTCCGCCCGATCGGGATGGTAGAGGAGACATGATGGGCAGCGCCGGGTTCCAGCGCAGTGTAGCGCACGCCATTAAGTTTGCAATATATAATAATAATGATATGAAGTGAGTAGACCCTCTTTTAGCATGTTCTGTTGGAAAGAATGGCAGCATCAGAGGAACTGATTTTATACAAGGTCTTTCCCATTACACTTACTATTCTCTTTTCTTCAAGGATGATGTCTGCTAAGAGCTGGCTGATGTACATAATTTGAATTATGTACATCGCCCAGCTGTTAGCAGATATCAGACTTGAAGAAAAGAGAATAGTAAGAAGAATGGAAAAGATCTTGTACATAATAATAATAAATAATAATAATAATAATAATAATAATAATAATAATAATAATGACAAGTGTCGTTGCTTTAAGGCAGGTACGTAATGGACAAAATTTCAGTGTGACATATAGCACGAACGCGATCATTAACTCTTACGCAAGTAAGCTTAAATACTTAAGTCGAGATATTATCAGGATATTATAGTGATAGCAGAAACAATATTCATTTGTAGTTGTAAATTATAGGAAAGTAACTTATTACGGCGAGAAAGTGTTATGAAACAGCTGGACGAGGACTGAAGCTGCTGTCGGTGTTCACTCAATATAGGATTTTGCTCTGACGGAAATTTATGAGGTAGCCCCGAATTCTAATTAACTGGTAAGAGGAGCGCCAGGTAACCTGTAAATAATTCTCTCTCTCTCTCTCTCTCTCTCTCTCTCTCTCTCTCTCTCTCTCTCTCTCTCTCTTCTTTCATATATTTCTTTGAAAACGTCTTGATTGTTTTCCATAGGAATTACTTCGTTAGCTAACTAGGTGTTATTTATGGGCGTGAAAACTCCGATTTAGTTGATAGGAAAATATTATTTCTCTAACACTTTCATAAGGAAATCGGACTTCAAACAATTGTTTTCATGCTAGTAAGCATCCTTGTGGAGGTCGTGTGGCTCGACCATGAATGTTGTCACGCCAGCGTGGTACTAAATCAATCGAACGGTTCTTTACTCTTATTGCGTATCCTAAGTGGCTTAGCAGTTCCTATCGCCGATCGGGACTCTTGGACAATATTACAATCGATTTTTAGTTCTATTTTTGTCTAACGTAGAGGCCAGTTCGATGCACAAACAAGGGTCCTTACCTTGCAATGGCTGGATGAAATATAGGGTGAGGTTGAACAATTCCAAGCAGTGAGGATGGTTATTTGAAAACGGATTTTTTATACCTATTTTGTTACTATTATTATTACATAAACATGTCAAGTGTCCAATTGGGCAGACAATGAAATTCATCGTAATGTAGATTTGGGCAAAAAGACCAGCGAAAAGTAGATTAATTCAATAATTTCATTATTATTTTTACGATTCTTTAAATCTGAACGTGGATCTTGCAAAGATGGGCAGATCGTGCTGAAAGATTCAAGAGTGAATTAATGCCAGACAAATCCCTTTGCAGATATGCCGGTGGATTTATTCAGTGGCCAGTTAGGAGAACTAATCTTTCGGTACTGTATATGTGATACAGGAATCTCTTTGATTCAACACTGAACAGCAGTCATTAGAATGAAAGTTACGGCAGTCAACAATGCAATGTAATTAATTGTATATCCTAATCGCCAGTTGCAATTTCAATGCGCATCATTACTCTGAATAGATATAGCAGATAGAATTTTGATATAATGGAATATTACGTACATCTAACAAAGTACACTAAAATTCACGTAACGCTCAAGCCTACTGAAAATAGGATAACTCATGTGTGTGAATGAATGAATGAACAAGGAACTTTTTTATGACGATAAAGTTTATTTTGTGCAATTGACAACACGTACACACACACACACACACACACACACACACACACACACACACACACACACACACACAAGTCTCAGCAACAACTACAAATGGACAGGTAGCCATGTTACCGAAACCCTCTCTTTGATTTGTGCGTGTCTAATCCTTCTCATGCGAACACGTCTCTTCTTTCTTTTTCTCTCTCTCTCTCTCAAGAATCAGGTCACCAGGGAATTCGTAGCCTAAGGTCCCCATATTGGCCATATGTAGAGGTCGTTTTGTAATTATCCTGTTATTATTGTTTTTTATTTTGTTTATTTATTTAGAGGGGTGGCTCTAAAGGATGTTTAAGCTACTCGAATGTTTACTTTTTTGGCCAGTTCCCGGTAGGGGGTTAGTGCCATCAGTGCACCTCACGTGGTGCACTGTAGGTATTACTAAAAGGTGTTTGCAGTGTCCCCTCGGCCCCAAGATGTATCCACTCTTTAGCATTTTTATTAATTTCCATTCCTGCTTCCTTTCTTCAATATTGCTGTCCAACATTTTTAAGTGTTACTTCTTAGTGCAACTGTGTGGGTTTCTACCAGTACCACTTTTAGGTCCTTGTACTTCATCTCCTTTGTATTCCGGACCTTGCTGTCCAGCCACAACCAACTTCCTTTTTTCACTGTCTAAATAGCTGAATCGCCGAAAGTGCCCTAGCGATTGGCTTGACAACCTAAATTTCGCAAATCACACAGATACACACTGTCTGTCGACTTATTTTTATCAGTTTCCTTTCACATCAGAGGCCTGATGACTCGCAGTTTTTTTAATCCTTTATTTACGTCCCTTTTTAGCCCAGTTTATTTCCATTTTAAATGGCCATAGCCGTTGCGAGGAGGCCGGTTGACAGCAGTCTTTCAATCAATTAAGCACAGCTGGGTATACAGCTAGCATTGTAAAATGTCGAGAATGCCATAAAAATTCTTTTCAAAAATGAAACGTGAAAGATGTGATTGATACTCCCACAGAGGGAAATTGTATAACGGATGCTCTTTTAAGGGGAACTGTTATTATTCTCCTGTCTACTTTTCATGTCTACTGGCCGGGAATTGGGACGTCAAAGGTGGTCGTACTTGTGCATGGTTTCAAAAGGCCATGAAATGCCGGGTCCAAGGAGAATTATTCGCTGAAGGTTTGGAGAGGTATGGGTAGAAATTTGATTTAGTATCTTTGCAATCAATAAAAAATAAAAATTAAAGAGAGTGCGTATGTTTATGCAGGTGTGCGTTTGTGTTATACATAAGATACACATGTATGTATATATATATATATATATATATATATATATATATATATATATATATATATGTATATATATATATATATATATATATATATATATATATATATATATATATATATATATATATATATATATATATATATATATATATATATATATATACATATATATATACATATATATATATATATATATATATATATATATATATATATATATATATATATATATATATATATATATATATATATATATATATATATATATATATATATATATATATATATATATATATACTTCTTCTGTGTTCTTATTCTCATAAGTTTCTTCATTAGAACGTCAGGTCTGTCGTTTTTTCCGTGGTTCCACCCCACCCTTCTTCCTCGTCCCCACTTTTCTTCAGGCCTGGGCTACTAAAAGACCCTTACTTCTAAAGAAACTCTATTTTAAATGAATGAGAATATTAGATTTAGGCCAGAGGCCAAACGCCGGTGCCTATGAGGTCATTCTACGCTGAAAGGAGAACTGAGAGTAAAGGAGGTTTGAAAGGTGTAACAGGAAGAAAGTCTCGCAGCTGCACTATGAGACAGTTGTTAGGAGAGGGTGGAACGTAAGATGGAAGAAAGAAGGATATGAATGGAGGTACAGTAAAAGGAACGAAAGGGGTTGCAGCTAGGGACCGAAGGCACGCTGCAAAGAACCTTTAGTAATATTTTAAACGAAGGAACATAAATCGTTTGTTCACGGAACAAATTCTTCTGAAAGGCTTATATATATATATATATATATATATATATATATAATATATATATATAATATATATATATATATATATATATATATATATATATATATATATATATATATATATATATATATATATATATATATATATATATATATAGTGTATATATACTCCTTTATGGGAATCGGAAATTTTACTAGACAAAGAGCAGCAAAACAGCGTGTGCGCAATTACAGTGTTTAGATATGCAAAACAAATCAAGCTACTGCTGAAGACATTCGTTAAACAGGCATTCATTTAATACAGAACTCCAAAAAAAGTGGAAATGGAATGAGTAAAAATGAAATGAAATGAGTAAAAAGAAAGAATGTAAATGAATAACTGCGAATGATTACAGTAGTTCCTCACACATTATGAAATTGATGCATTGAGAACAAAATGTGAAGGATTTGTGAGAATTTTCTTTTTTTTTTTTTTGAGGAGAAGGGAATGTATTTTGTATATCGTTGCAAGATGCAATGCCAAAGCAAACGAGTAACATACTCAAGTTATTCAGAATTCTGTCTGGATAGTGAAAAACAAAGGAAAAGATGCCAGTTCCGTAGAGCTGCCAAAGAAGAAAGAACGTATGAGGAAGAAACTAAAGTATTTTCCTCCCAGAACGGGATCTGAAGAGTGAGGAGCGGCGGCTGATGAGAAAGATTTCCCCGACGCTCACTGCATAAGCTGACATTCCGTTGCCGAGGACGAGTTGTGTAACGCTTCGCTGATTAATATAACTGATAAAGGGATTCGGGTGGCAGTGTGTTAAGAGAATGACGAATACACTTCGTAGAGGTTGTTGGTGCGAGATAAGAGATGGGGAGAGATATAAGCCTTTCAGAGGAATTTGGTGTTCCCGTGAACGAACGATTTGTGTTTCTTCATTTAAAATGTTACTGAAGGTTCTTTGAAGCGTCCCTTCGGCCCCTAGTTGCAACCCCTTTCATTCCTTTTACTATACCTCCATTCATATCCTCTTTCTTCCATCTTACTTTCTACCCTATCTTAGCAATGATTTCACATTCATTTAAAATAGAGTTGCTGTAGAAGTAAGGGTCTTTTAGTATCCCAGGCCTGAAGAAAAGAGTGAGGACGAGGGAGAAGGGTTGGGTGTAACCAGGAAAAAAAGCGACACACCTGACGTTCGAATGAAGAAACTTTATGAGATCAAGAACAGAAGAAGGGGAAAATTCCAGAGTTTGGCATTAGAAGGAAAGAGACTGTCACAGAACCTGGCAACGTTCATTCGCATTTTTCTGTTCTGCCTCATTACTGCCTCGTCTTAAGTTTATAAGAAAACTCAGCCTCGTCAGGGCTTCTGCCCTCATTGTGCCTCGCACGTCGCCTTGCAAGCAAAACTAAGGCTTCCTTCGCTTCTGATCTGTTCGCTTTGGTTTCTTTCAGCTTAGTTATCGTCTTGCTCCTATGCTCACCTCTCGCTGAAAAGGAAATCTTATGGACCGGCTCTCTCATTCTCTCTGTTAGATGTGATTCCAGGCTTCGAATATTGGAAACCAATCTCCGAGCAAGCCTCATGATTGGCAGACGTGCGTCATCAAATCCTGTATTGACAAATTGTGCAGGAAACACAAAGCTATTCCACCTCTGTAGACTTAATTGTAATTTCTGTTTAATAAGCCAGAATTATTTTTTACAGAATTATTTTTTACAAAGATAAAAACTATCTTGATTTCAAGGGTCATAAGTGGTCTGTGAGTGCCACTGGCATTGACATAAGCTTCATTAATAATAAGAAATATGGATGTTTAACTGTTGTTGACTGTAGCGTAATAAACATTGGAAATTATTAAGAAAAATGAATTGAATATACCATAGCAGAGTGGCGGTTAAAGTCATAGAAACGGTAAATTTGCATGAACTTTGAGTTTTAAACTGAAGCGCATGTATGTACATGTATTGTGACGTAAGATTCAGGTTACACTTCAAAAAGAATTCTGCCTAAGGTCTCTGAGAGGCTGAACGCCTGGGGTACACTGGTGAAAAGTGACGATGAAGATTGGTTTAGATAATGATAGCAATTTCCAGAATAATCCCGAGTTTCAGGAATTGCAGTAAGACGGCACTCTCCTGAAAAAGCCTTCATTCAAATTGAATTTCAGATTTCGGAAAAAGTGTTGAAGATGTGAATAGAAAGAGTTTGCTTTAACAGGATTATTTAAACCTAGAAAACATCTTCCTTTTAATGAAAAAACTCCTTAAAGTTCCCGATGGTCAGCGCAACTAATTGGTTTAAGTAATTATTTACCAATATTTATTTTATTTTCCAAATCGGTTATATGCTTAGATTACTTCAGCTCTGTGTAATAATTCATCATTTCGGTAGAAGCAATTTCGTTTTTTCTTAATTCTTTTTACTCAAACTCGGTATTTCATTTAACTTTTTTTTCCAGTATAATTTCATTTTGGGATCCTAAAAAATCAAGATTAAATATAAAAACAATATTCTCAACACCAGCACTCGAAAAGGAAAAAGATAGCAAAAATACAACCTCTATTATTTGGAATGAATAGAAAAGGAAGATAGAAAGTCCATTAAATAATATGCAACAACTTAAAAATAAAGGAAGGACTGAAAAATCAGAATAAAAAAAAGTTGCAATAAAGCTGTGATTAATGAAAATAAGTAATTATATGTATATTGGAAGCCAGTAATAAGTGTGACTTGGGTAATTACAGATTAAAATCTTCAGTTTAATTATAAAACACTCAGCTGACCATTACTACAGATTGTTCATTATTTTTAATGTACTTTCAAATCCTAGTGCTTTAAGAGTCACTAAGTAACACTCAAGTTTTATGTTAATCATTAAGAAAGTGTCCCATTATCAATATTCTTCCGATTGGATTAACACTGTTTTAGTGTCCTTGTCTTTTCTACCACTGTATAATTTATGACTACAGTTTTTTCACAATTTTCACAATTCTTCCAGTAATCAGTCATTAGTAACTATTCACCATGACTCTCACAATACTGTCTTCGTCGGAGATGGTTCAATAAACACAAGTAGTGAAACTTCATGATCTCAAGAGGTTGCAACAAATGCTCATGAGCTGGGAACTATTGACTTCATGAATTGTACATACAGCTAATAATACCCGTACCATTTCAAAGGAGAATTTTTGAAAAAATGTCTTGCTATTAATATAACAATTACTCTTTTGCAATTAGTTATATGTAACTATACACGTTCACTGTCTTAAAGTAGTATCACCGAGCACTAAATGCTCAGAATTTTACATTGGACAGCACTACAACCTCCAGTAGAAACCTAAGGTCGCTGTCGTTTGCAAAGCTGGGTTGCGGAACAGCTTGGGGTTAGTGTTTATGAATGTCTGCTCAAGAAGAGACCGTCAGCAGCTAGTATAGCATTGCTCTCTGAGCGAATGCTGAACATGATGGACAAGCACAGCTCAGCTAGCTCATATGGACATTCGGATGTTCAGGTACTAAGTGTGCAAGTTATATGTTCATAGAAATCACAGCCACAGGTGAAAGAGTGACTGCTCATAATTATGATGCTGATTTGTGGGTTGTTGACTAGGAGTTGTCATGTGGCTCTGCAGAAGATTGGCCTTCAAGCATGTGATTGTGACCAACAGGTTCGGATAAGTGGGCGTTAACTTGACCTCTGCGAGCCAGGGTCTATGCACAAAATGGCCACGGCACACCATCATGCAGGGTCTGGCAGTTGTAAACCCACATTTCATCCGTGATCTTGGTAACTAATAATCACAATTGTCACACTTTCTCCAGAGTAACTCCTGCACCTCTTAAGTGTGCATACCATGTGAGAGGAGTTTTAATGATTTATATTTAGAAAGACCATTTTTTGTTGGACAAAACTGAAGAAGGGATAGTTCCATTGTTTTGGAGGCATGAGTCACAGTTTAATGAAAAGTATTTAAGGAAGAAAGAAACAAAAAGTAACCTGTTCGTATCGATTCCAAGTTGTTTATGGAGTTGCGAGGGAGAAGATTTGCACAAAACAACCTCATATGCATACCAAATCTTGTATTTCCTCTCTATATTGATTTCCACATCTGGACATACGAAACATTTGATAACTACCAGAGTGAAATATGCAAAAAGCTTTCGTGACGTTAAGAGATCGTCTGCCTAGATATTTATTTAGCACGAAATATTGAAGGTATACACCAAATTATGTCCATTCCATCAAAAACCAATAAGTAAATGAGGAGGGCAGGGGCGTCATTTTGAGGGGGGCGGCGGCTGGGCGGGTCAACTGGCCTCCTCAAGACTCAACTTGCCTTGCCCCCCAAAGACCCAAGTTGCCCCCCCCCCACCGCAAAGCCTCAAGTTTGCCCCCTCACCCCCAGTCCCCAAGAAGTAACAGCATGTTTTCTTTTTAAATGTACAATCATAAATATATAAAATTTCTCAGAAATATTATGTTTCTTGATCTTTGTCTGTAGTGGGAGTATATAATTTTTGCTAAAATACCTTGCTCATGTGGCTTCAAAAACACATAAAATAGCTAAAAAAAAAAAACTCAGCTGATAAGGCTCGCTTCGCTGGCCAAACTGTCTTTTGCCCCCAAAAAAAAAAAAAAAAAAATCTGAAATGACGCCCCTGGAGGAGGGATATGGGTGAGGTGGGACTTGGGGAAGAAGATGCTAAGAATAGAAATAGATGGAAAAAGTTGACTCGAGCGGTCGACCATGCTATACTGTAGGATTATAAGGTCGAAAGAAGAAGAAGTAGTAAATGACCTAAAACTGTTCTTGCTGATGGCAAATCCTCTTTTCATTAGACACAAATAAACTCATTGTGAAAAGTTATCTTATACGTCAGAACTGAAATGGTTCTACTATGCTTTTGACACACTGCTCTCTAATAAACATTACTACAGGGATGTGCTTGACATTGATTAGAATATTTGATAGTGCAATTGTGTAAAAGACATATTTAATTCATACATAGTCAGTAAGGACACAGGATTAAATGAAACTGAAGTGTTATTTGCTTTGAAATTGTTTTTGAACATAATATTTTACTATTGAATTCTTGTGATCGGTTAAAATCGTTTGTGATAAATGGAAGCAGCCCAGTTTTTCATCCAGGCACAAATTGCAAATGCCTAATCATCCCCAAATGGTAGAGGTCATCTCTACACAACAACGCGGTATATGTCACAGTTCTTATTATCAGAAAATTGCTTCGAAAAACATGATTACACGATAATGGATACAGACATAAATTCTAGAAAAAAAAACAAGTTTTAATACACGTACTTTGGACGTGCATATCAAGGCATATAAACTCCGTAGGGGGTTAGTGCCGTCAGTGCACCTCATGCGGTGCAATGTAGGCGTTACTTAAGGTTCTTTGCAGCTTCCCTTCGGCCCCTAGCTACAACTGCTTTCATTCCTTTTACTGTACCTCCGTTCATGTTCTTTTCTTCCATCTTACTGTCCACCCTCTCCTATCAATTGATTCCTCCTGTTACACCTTTCAAGCCTTTTCACTGACAATTTCCGTTTCAGCGCTGAATGGCCTTAGTTGCCCCAGTGCTTGGCATGTATTTCTAAAATTTATAAATCTATCTATCTATCAAGGTATATAAGCCTATTTATATTTAAAGCAGTTAAGTGGTCGCGATCCTCCCGTTTTCTTGGATTCACGATTTCACAGTTCCAAATCACAAAATCATCAATTACGAATTGTTGCCTGAATGGTAATAACCTCGCGCTCTGTAAAGCATTACACCATATTAACTGTGGAGAATTGCAAGTTTCAACCAACATGCAACAGAGTGCAACTTTTTCACAAGATATATATATATATATATATATATATATATATATATATATATATATATATATATATATATATATTATACATATATATATATATATATATCTCGTGTATATATATATATATATATATATATATATATATACATATATATATATATAAATATATATATATATATATATATATATTATATACATATATATATATATATATATATATATATGCGTGTTTGTATATATATACATATATATGATGTATAGTGTGTCTTTGTGTACGTATTTAAATAAATATGAATATTATATATACTATATATATACACACATACACACACACACACACACACACACACACACACACACACACATATATATATATATATATATAGATAGATAGATAGATAGATAGATAGGTTTTTACTCTGACCTTCTTGCTTTATTCCTGGCTCAGGGATCCACTTCTAAGGTCTAGCTGATGGACGGGGACGCACCATAACAATCATAGGTATTGTCTGCAATTGCTAGGTCAGGTAGAAACTCATAAAGAAAACAGTTGGGCTGAAGGCCTTACTTCAACAAGGAACTGTTGCAGATAAATACTTGGGTTCACTTTAAATGGAATAGATTTACGTTTAAACACTTAAATCAGAAGAATGGGGAATGATAGGCAGGTAAAACAAAGTTCTGCTGCATGATCAAATATAACAACAATCGTTCAGACTCTGAAGGTCTACGGGCTAATCCTCTTGAAAGAGACACTGTAGATTTGCTTGCAGTGGCAACGCCACGGCAATGAGCACATCGACAAGCGGTTGTTTCCACAGCTAACGACACCGTCTGCAATTGAACATGAAAGCGGTTAGTTGGGAAATATAGCAATTTCTGTCCCTTATGACGCGCCTGATTGGCTAGTGGTCAGCCAATCACAGCGCTGGAAAATGGCCAGTTGTGCAGTCTCTCTCAAAACTCCCGAGAGTGCACATCTCCGCTCCGAGACCTGAGGAACATGTCTTTCAAAAGTTAACTTTCATTAAACCTCAGTTTTACCCAAAGAATAGTAGTTTCCCAATTTCGTCACTAAACATGTCAGGCCAATGGCTGAAGGATTATAATGATATATGAATTATTTACTTCAATAAACTTAATGGTAAGATATAAGGTAGTGAAATAAACAAGAAATTTTTAAAGATAAAATGTATTCTTTCATTCCTTACATGGCATCACAGTGCATTCATCATTTATCGTCTTGTGTCTCATAAAATTTCGTAGCTTAAATGTCATGGATGGCAATGCCACCTAAAAAGTATAGGTAGCGCTATCAATCAATATGAAAATAACAAGCAAGCGATTAAGAATATTAAAATGTACGGGGATGCACGCAGACTATAGCCTATCCTGGGCAACCAGCCAGCTCCTTACATTCCTTACTTCTAGAGGAATCTCTTGCTTTCGCTTGTTGTTATTTGGGGCCATACTTGAATGACGCTTGTATGTCAGATCTTGCATTCTAGTTCAATAAACGACTAGCCTAGCTGATTATGTAATGACTCGTGTATGGCCGTCCAAATAAAAGGTAACTCATCTCTACACGGGTGCGATTTTACATGACAGTAGGCCTACAGTAGCGCCCTATCAGGGCCGCGATGCAGAAAACAATTAAAATGAGTAATTATAATCCTTCAACCACAAATTTGACGTGTTTAGTGATGAAATTGGGAAACACTACTATTCTTTGGGTAAAACTGAGGTTTAATGAAAGTTATAACATTTGAAAGACATGTTCCTCAGGTCTCGGAGCGGAGATGTTTATCACTCTCCGGAGCTTTGAGAGAGACTGCACACTGGCCATTTTCCAGCGCTGTGATTGGATGACCACTAGCCAGTCAGGAGCGTCATAAGGGACGGCGCTAGACACCAAATGCACGGCTGGTGTGAATGTACTATAGTATCTTAAAGGATCGTGCTGAAGCAAGCAAAATGAACTATGATGGTATGCAAACCTCGACGACCTAAAAGTAAGGTGACCGAAGTGATCAGAAATGGAGTTTGAGTCTCAGCTTTTTGCGATTTGCTGAAATCATACCCCTCAGAATGCAGGCTGTGGTACAGGCAGACGGAGGCCACACAAAATAATAAATACTCAGAGAGAAACTTAAATAAATACCTGTTCTGAATTACTTTTGTTTTTGTCCATATCAATTTTAGTTGATGCTGTAGAGAGGGCCTCTAATTTCGAAACACCCTACATACATATATATATATATATATATATATATATGTAACGAGGACAGAATTAACACCCTTTTGAAGGTGTGTACGTAACGTGCTCCAACGATCTTTAATCATGAAACGGAGGCGTATGAACGTTAAGCTCACGCAACACTTACATCTATTTTCTCTCTCTTTCTCTCTCTCTCTCTCTCTCTCTCTCTCTCTCTCTCTCTCTCTCTGTGTATCACCTCTCTCTCTCTCTCTCTGTGTCACCTCTCTCTCTCTCTCTCATCGTTTTCCAAGTTCACCCACCGAATCGCACTCATTCTCACCAAATCAATTAAATGGACCATTTAAAGAAACGCAATAGTTTCTACAAAAATAGGTTTATTATTCAAATAACCCAACAAGAAATGAATAAAACAAAGCAAAGATTAAAATGCATAATAAATGAATTATCGAGTTAGATAACTAAACTCTGAACTGTAAAACACTTCTGATTAAAGAAGTCTCACTATGGCTAATAGCCTGAAAATATCCAAACTCACATACTCCCCAAATCAATAATTAGTCATGTCAAAAAACAGTCTACCACATGTTATTCGAACCAGTCCACACTGTCCACCGACATCTGTCCACAGACATCTGTCGGAAGAATCAAACATGATAGAAAACTCCCAAAAATATATGAAATGCAAAACACAATAATGGAAAGTGTAAAATGCATAGCCAAGATATGGCAAACGTAACATGACAAAATAATAATATAAAAGAGTGTATGAATATTCATATTAAATCTCCCACACCAGTTCAAAAGTTCATAATGATTAGAAAATCATGGTAAAAATCACAAGTTCAATTTTCTCCCATAAAAACAGAGATTTCAAAGTCTACCTTATCTGCCCGATTTAAAGCCTGGATCCTCTCCAAAGCTACGTCTAGACAACTGCAGTTCTATCACGTTAATGAACGATCAAACTCACTTTTAGGGCAGATTTTGGCACAATCTAGATCAAATTAACGCACGTACTCACGAATATGCATAACACTTCGGAAGATCACCTGACCGGCAATATTGCTGAGAATCAAACTATTTGTTGAACACAAAGATTTTACCTCGAGTCTCTCGACCTAGTTCCATCTGACTCATAAAATTTTTCATCACATCTTAAAAGCATTGAAGCTATGAAATGCATATATATGTGTCCTTAAAACTTGTAGCAAGCCATATTTTCTGAAATATATATATATAGCAGCAGAGCAGAGAGTATATATATATATATATATATATATAATATATATATATATATATATATATATATATATACATGTATACTTAGGGATATATGTATATATACATGTATATATATACATATATATATATATATATATATATATATATATATATATATACATATATCATATATTGTATACTTAAAAAAGAGTAACTGAAAAGTATACAGCTTGAGGATGCTGGGTTAAACAAACAAATTCTTATTCTTTTTCCGCCATTTTAGATACCGTGTTTTTCTTATGTTGGGCAAAAGGTTTTATCCCTGGTTACAGTTCCGTCCTGATTTCAGTCTTTAATGACTATGAGAGGGAAAAGCAGCACCTGTATACACACATACACACGCACACACATATGTATACAGTATATATATATATATATATATATATATATATATATATATATATATATATATATATATATATGTGTGTGTGTGTGTGTGTGTGTGTACACTGGTGCTGCTTTTTCCTCTCACAGTCATTAAAGACTGAAATCAGGACGGAACTGTAACCCGGGATAAAACCTTTTGCCCAACATAAGAAAAACACGGTACCTATAAAGGAGGAAAAAGAATAAGATTTTGTTTGTTTAACCTTAAATTAGACCCCACGCATTTCTGCCTCTTAAATTCATGAATAGTCTTCGGCGGAACTCTACTCAGAAACAGCTGTTGGTTTTATATACTCTTTGTACCAAGTATGCTCTTTAAATAAATATATATGTATAAATGTAAATTATATATGTATACACACTATATATATATATATATATATATATATATATATATATATATATATATATATATATATATGTGTGTGGTGTGTGTGTGTATGTGTGTGCGTGTAAGAAAATAACTTTATATGATTTGCATACATTTCCTGTTGTGTTTAAATGTAATGTTGATGGAAATGGGGTCCAGGCTCGTTTTCATATATATAATATATATATATATATATATATATATATATATATATATATATATATATATATATATATATATATATTTATATAATTTTCGTTAAAAGTAATTGTTTTAGTGACATCAATAAGTTTTTGCAGGTATGTTCATGCCGACGGAGTTTTCCGATTCTCGCTCGTCAATTTCTGGTGAAAATACGTAGACTTCCTTCTTCCATTTATTGATTTTTTCGCCATTAAAGCCCATTCCTTTTGACGAAAATTGTGTGAGAGAAAAACTATTCCTAAAAAGTCAATATATATATATATATATATATATATATATATATATATATATATATATATATATATATATATATATATAATATATATATATATATATATATATATATATATATATATATATATATATATATATATATATATATATATATATATATATATATATATATATATATATAGAGAGAGACATGAGATGGGTCCATGAAAAGAGCTATTTGTAATGTATAACGACACTCGCTCAATTCGTGTGCAGAATTTCCCAAAGTTGATCTATTTCTGTCAGTTGAGAAAAAAGTCGAAAATCATCATAGAATAATCAGTTTTGCATGAAACCTAGCAAGGTAATGACTCTGTTGGCATAGTGATTATATTGAAGACGATATCATTTTCGCCTGCGGTACTGTATTCACACGAAGATTTTTAAATCCTTAGGTTATTTATCTCTGGATCTCCCTCGTCGCCTCCCCTTGTTCTATTGTTCAGGCGACCCTTCCCAAACCTCGTCCTCCTGACCACTGATATGCATTTGAAATGAATATAACAGCGGTTTGGCTATTTTTACCCCCAGGATGAATCGAAAGATTATGGCCTGATCTTGTCGTTGTTAGGGGAGCCGAAACACAGCGTGTGCTTTCAATTAAGCAGGAGGGCAGGCGGTGTCCTTTGTTAGAATAACAAGTCAATTTTTCATATGAACTGGACGAAAAATGGATTTCACTTGACTGCTCCCGGAGCAAAATATCAGAGGATTCACAATGTAATGAGTACTCGAATGTAAATGTTACGAGATTTTTTCCACTATTTTTGCCTTTCTTCTTCCCTCTCTGGAAACGCTTACTTTTGATCTTCCCAAGGATTTCAAGAAGGGATGTTACTTAGGTGTTCTGGTTATCTTATGAGATATTGCTGTTAGAGAAAAAATTATTTTTAATCAAGATTTGTCCTTTTTTTTCCCATGAGATTCGTGTAATTTACTTTGGTATTTGGTAAAATGTTCCTGCCTATGGACTTTTTGCAAATCTTCCCCATCCGTTACCGTGAAACATCTTGAATGTTGCAATGAAGTGTTACAGATCTTTCGTCGTCTCCATCATAGCTCGCATCCACAATTCACCTTTGTTTTCGAGTTGCTCGAACACTTTATAGATTTTATAGTGACGTCCTCATTCTCGCTGACCTCTCATATTCTTGCGAGTTACAGTATTCTATCAACTTTATTACTGTTCCTCTTCCATATTAAAGTTAACACATCGTAACGTCTAGCGATTGTGGTTTAATGGATTTTCAGAAACGTTGGATTTTACCTATCTTGTGCTGTTCGTTAATCTTTTGCAAAGTGCTCGACCTCCATTTTGACGTTACATAGACACGGGGTCAGTTTGCAGACGATTTATCATCCTAGCCTTCTTGGTTATCATGTATCTGAAAAAATGCTTAGTTTTCTCTCTTTCTGTGTAACTACGCCAACCACGCCTGCTTTCTGCCTCCACCCCACTCTCTCTCTCTCTCTCTCTCTCTCTCTCTCTCTCTCTCTCTCTCTCTCTCTCTTCTCCGTTTTCTCGCTGTGGCAAGTATCGATCTAGGTGACCCCTGCATTTTGCTAATAGTGCATTTGATGCTGATGCTCTGAATACGTCATAGGCTCTGGCAATCACACATTTTCTTCTCGGCAAAGAGAGGGAAAGGTTAATGAACAGATGGATCTCAGAATAAAAGATACAAACAGACAGATGCTGTCCGAAGTGAATGTAGCTCTTGGTTGATGGAGTGAATACCTCGAAGATTGATATTCTTGAATGAGGAGGACAACAGGGAAGCAGAGCTGAAAGACGCAGGATTGGCAGGGGTCAGTGTGAGTTTGAAGATGGTTGTGGGAGTGACTGTTGAGGATGTAAAGAGGGCACTGAAGAGGCTAAAGTACTGAAAGACACGGGGAATTGGCGGAAATACAACAATGCTGCGGCACGGTGGTCATAGTGCCATTAAGTGGCTGACCACAGTTTGTAAGGTAAATATAGATGGGGAAAAGGTTCTGAAAGAATATTCGTCTAAACTAAAAGTGATACAGGCCACTAAGAGAATTGCAGGGGCACGCCATTACTTGGTTTGCCAAGGACGGTGCTTGCTAGGATGTTGATTGAGGAAGTAAAGCAGATGACAGGAGGACTTTTGGGGAAGAGCATCGTGGGTTTAGATAAGGGAGATACGTAGACTAAGTTTCGCCATGGAATAGTGATGTGAAAACGCTGAAATTAAAGAAAGAAAGCTGTATTTTGCATGAAGGGCTTAAAAAAAATAATTCGATAGAATCGACAGAGAGACAATGTGGAGGGTGTAGAGAATGTGTGCTGCAGAAACTTAATTTCAGCTAAAACACGAGAGGTTAGCAATTCGCTGGTAAACCATAACACAATATTCAATCCTATTAAGATTCAATATGTACTGAGCATTTGACCTGACGCTACATAATGTTCTTTAATTGTCAAAATAAAATAGAAGCTTTGATTAATAAAGAGAAGCTGCCAATGTCATCATCCGTGAACGGGAAGACGAGGTGAGTTTTCCGGAACAACATGCAATTTCCGAAGAGGAAAAAGAAGTAAGATTGTCATGCTGTGCATTATCGTTGTCATCATTATTCAACACGAGTACATTAATGACTTTAGCAGTTGCTAAGCCAGGTCAGTCTTTTAAATACTCGTATACAAGAGCCAGTATTTTCATGGAACGAGTCACGAAGATCAATTACTTGCTAAGCAGGATTCCACAGAATAGAATGGAACTGAGTGAGAAATGACATTATCGCGCAAAGGTATGAGAATGGCTAAAGAATAGAATCTTGGTTTTGTCGAGGTCTGCCTCATTTCCCATTGAAAACTACTCACTGATCCGACTTTAATCTTGATGAAGGTTAACAGCTGCCGTCCTGTGTCAGGGGAGAGTGGCACGAACTGCATCTTATAATGTCTCGTCTTCTAAGCCAACATAGCAGGCGGCCAGTAGAGGCTAAAAATAACGAACCAGACGTGAAATGTTCGGGCTCAACAAAACTGCCATAAACACTGCTCCTCTGCTATTGGTTATTAGAAACACTTATAGTTAGTATGCAAATTCTGTTATATTATTTTTTCGAATTGTAAATATAAGAGCCATATTGTCAATGACGTTGGTTGGAACGCTAAAACAATCTTGAACACTAGTGGATTCATAACCAGTGCCTTGGCTGTCTTGAATAAAGGTAATTAGATCCAAAAGGGCATTGGAATTGTCCAGATTCAAAGTACTTAAATGAGCGTTGAAACTCCTGTCAGAAGACTTACTAAGCGGTGGAAGGATAGCTGTAAGTGTGTTACGACTGCACTCGGCATCTATACAGGTTTTAAGAACAATCCAGTTTCCTGTCATTCGGATAAGGCCTACACACACATACACACACACACACACACACACACATATATATATATATATATATATATATATATATATATAAAAGATAAACCTAGCTTCAAGAGGAGGTAACTTAAGGTAGCTCAAGAAATCATGAAAATATATACTTATCAAGACTTTTGCCACAACATTCTAGGTTTTCTAAGCTTTTTTTGATGCCATTCAGAAGAATAAAGTCCTGAGAAGTGTGAAAAGTCTCAGTCTATATGAAGTAGTTTTGTTTTGTTCCCGAGTTGGTTAAAAGTCTCGCAGGGAGCTACAATTGACGTTCAATAAAATAATTTTGACTTGGTCCATCCAAGGTGGGATTGTTAATTGTGCTCTGCAAAACTGCAGAATCATTTTTGCCTCACAAAAACATAAAAAAAAAATCCGTTAATGTAACTGCTAGTAAGTAAGCACGTTTCCATACATTGAACTTGGTCTGTTTGTCATGATATTCCTTCAGCATGAATCGTCAAACCGAGATTGACCACTGGTGCAGATGTAGTTTTCCTTGGAATTTGAAGAGCTATAACATGGGCGATGCAGTATTTTGTAATAAGATGATGGCATGAGGGCTAGCACTGGTTTTAGATACCTTAGTATTCGCATAATCGCATTCTGGTGTTTATCAGTTGGTAGTCAGAAGATTGATAGTATTCACGGCAGACCTTACCAAGACACTTTAGCTTCCAAGCTTAGCACGGTCACCGAATATATCGCCCCCCTATTCCCCCCAAAAATAGAGGCATATCTACTGACAGTTCATTTTCATTTATAAGTTTTGTTGCTGCTTTTTGGCATATTTATTACGATTATTATGATTATAATTTATTTTAATTATTGCAGGAGTAATGACAGCGGGCGATACTACCATTAATTGGGGTTTCAAATGTTTATGGCTCTAAGTGGAATCCAAACAGTACAGGTACGTAATTTTGAATGTCTTCATAAAATTTGAATTTTCTATATGGCTTTTAATTCACTTGGAATCAGACACTGAAAATAATAATGTGAAACAACTCAAGGATATGATATAGAATATTTTCTTGATGTCTGAAAAATCTTTCGATTCTGAAGATTCGGAGGAATATGTATTAAGAATACAATTGATTACACATATGCATGCCTAACTTGGTAGTACAAAAGTTGTTTTCTTGTGGAACGTCTCTAACTACTACTACTACTACTACTACTACTACTACTACTACTACTACTACTACTGGTGCAAGTATATCAGTAGACCTAAAAGCAACGCTTACCCAAATCCTAAAGGTATTATGAACGCACAAAGAGAAAAGGTGGTGACAGATCAATATCCTGAGCAGTTAGAGATGCAGACCATGCTCAGTAAAGTCCCTCGTTAAGATTAAAGAGTGAATGAGCTGATGAGAGCATCAAATTCAATTTAGAGCGCTGATAATTCTCTAATTATCCAGGTTTAATAGTAAGACTTAAAAATATCACAAGGTAATTTTAAACATTCGTACAGTATACGGTTGTTGTGAGTACACAAGTTGATGAATCTGAAATGCGATAGAGATTGTTAAGGATTGTATATCTTGTAGTTAAACAAAAGGAGGCTACGTCATATTGTTAGAAGGGATATTGAAGGCTGATTTCAAAATATGTACTGTGGGTGCAACAATGTTAGAAGAACTGAGAAAAATTGCAAGTGATATA
Organism: Macrobrachium rosenbergii; assembly: GCF_040412425.1. Taxonomy (NCBI): domain Eukaryota; kingdom Metazoa; phylum Arthropoda; class Malacostraca; order Decapoda; family Palaemonidae; genus Macrobrachium; species Macrobrachium rosenbergii. The sequence continues at coordinate 55,667,924 of NC_089753.1, forward strand.
TTTTCCAGCATAATTTAACATGACAGTGCAAGATTTTATCAAAATTGCAGTTCATTTTTATTTCTCTCCTGTATATTCTTCTACTGCTGCATCCCAGTTATGAACGCAACAGCCCAAAATCGTCGTAGAACTTAACCAGTCACATACACACATGTATACATTCATAGCCATATATATATATATATATATATATATATATATATATATATATATATATATATATATATATATATATATATATATATATATATATATATATATATATATATATATATATATATATATATATATATATATATATATGTTTCTTTTATTTATGTACAGATGATGCTGCTCTTCACATTTGATTTCCTTTGTTCCCCTCAGGCTTCCCAAGAGGATTGCTCTCGCTTGTTCTTGATCATTTTAGGTGTTAAAAAGGAAGAACTGAAAAGTACTCCAGATGGAGACAAGAAAATCTGTTCATTTCGATTCTTCCAAGAACATAATTCTTTCCAATGTTTGTAGCCCAGGGCTATAAGTAAATACTGGTGTAACATGTTTTAGAAAGATCATATAATGAGGTTAACCAAGTTCACCTTCTTTAGGCGCTGCTCATGCAGACCGGTAAAGGAACTGTTATTCCTGTAGTAGAAAGCGGCAAACATGTTTTGGAGTAGTATTCAAAAAGCTGGTCTTAATCAGTTTTAATCAATACATTGCCTCATTAAATAACCCAGCTCTTATTGTGGGAATCACCAACAAAAGAATAGCCCTCTTTGTTTAAACCTTCATATAATTAACCTATAAAGTATGAACTCTGTGTCTTTTGTCTGCTGAATCATTCAGTCATGGTCGTTCAGCTTCAAGACAACAGAAATATTTGGCCAGTATTTCCTAACTATACATTTGGCCCGAAGGGAAATGTGAACATCATAAAAGACCGCTAAAGCTTTCTATGGCACACCAGGACGATCTCGCAGGTTCTTTTTAACAGAAAAATCGTACATTCACGAAAGTTTTGTCATTTTATTTAGTAATAATTCTGCAATGTGATTTTATTAGAATTATGCTAAAAATTAACCAATATTATTACTATAAGTTTGCCGTCTGATCCTTTGTTTTGATATGCTTAATAATTACATATAAGGTTAAGTCAGTCGCATTTTGCTTTGAATTGTTCATTTTCTCCTCTGCAGATTTAAAAATGACGTCAGTTACCTGCGTGCTGCTAGGCGTGGCCGAAGTGAAGCTCCCGCTTCGACGGCTTCCTCCGAACAAACGAGTTCGCGTGGCCAACATCGCCCACAGGGCTGTCTTGGCCCCGGAACCAGCTCCGGGAGAAGTCTCCGATGAACTGGAGGAGCAGCGTCAGGCCATTGGGGTGATAGATGCTTACTACGCCCTGGATGAAGTGACAGTCCAGATCGAGAGCGATCTGTGCGAGGTGAAGAGAGGGCAGGATGTCGTGGTGATGCACAAGGTTCGCGATGTCATCATCATCACGCCGATCAAGGACATTCCCACTCGGGTCGTCTACATCAGCCGAAACGACAGCTTTGGTCGAGCAGCTGTCGTCCTGCAGATGAGGTCGTCGGGGGAGGTGGAGAAGCTGCTGAGCTTCTTCCCGGAAGCTGTGCCTGCCACCGTAGGGCCTACCTTGCCGAGGTTTGCATCGTATTCTCTTTTATTCATTATAGCTGCATCAGTTGTCGTGCTGTACCTTGTATGAAAAAATTAATTTTAATGCAATGAACCTCAACACTGTTGTATTATAGATCTTGAAACAATTATAAGAGAAATAGTTTCAGTTATCTTACAAATGAACATATCTATTCAGTGAAATATATTCCTATTCCATATACAGGCTGTATTCTAATTAGTTCTTGTCTGGGAATATGTGATCTTATACTGTCAGTTACTGATTTTTCTGCCTTCCAACGAGGAACAGACTGAAATAATAGCCACCTGTGCTGTTGATGCATTACATATTACATTAAATCATTGTTAATACTCCATTTATGTAATTAGAGTGCTAAATGCTAGCATATCGCACTGGTTACTATATTTTTTTATATTCTTTTTAATGGCACTTTCCCTCCTGTACCCAAAAGCTTTCAGAAAAAGTTGGGAACGCATATTTTTTACAATTTATTTCCATGAGGATTTCGCTCATGTTCTTTCTTAGAAAGCAGACTTATTAAGTTCCTTAAATTCTTTAAGTTCACGCTTGAACAATCTCGCTGAACATGCCATAACCAATCATCCTGCAGGCAATCCTATGCCCTCCCTACCTTTTCCATCAAATGGTTCAGGAAGACTTCGTTTCCTATAGGGACGAGGTACATGAGCTTAAAGGCTACTTGCCAGGAATTTGTGGAAGTTTTCTGAGGCTGCTAAACTGGAATTCGTATGTGTAACCTTACTACACAGCTGGTTATTGTTAAATGCAGCAAGGCGGCTGTATCCTAGGCTGAAAATACTGAAATAACTGCACAAGACTAAAAATGGTCTTTAGAATGTGTTGTTCAATAAGAGATTCTAAAATAAAGATATAAATTTTTTTAGGAGATAAGAAAGTTATGGCTTATATTATCAGTGATTGAAAAATATATCCTACACCTTGCCACAGCAAGAATGTGAAATCTGACAGATAAGACTCGAGTCCCATTATGAGCTCATCTTAAATCTTTCATTTTATCGGTTTCTCAACTGTTACCAGTTTATCAGTGAACAAGGAGGCCACGATGCTATTGAGAATTAAGTGTAAGAAAAATAAGTATCTGTAGGTTGATCATGATAATCAGGACTTCATATTCTGGAGGATCCCTTTTCCTTCTATTCCAAAGACTGCTGTACAAAGGATCGTTAGATGGAACGAGAATTTACTTTGTTTAAGGCAGTTCTTTTGGCCCCATTAGTTTGTTCGTTAAGCCTCTTTTATTATTGTTATCTTCACCTTAACTTTGCCTTTGTTTCTTTTCTTTATGCGTACGTAGCTGATTCTGGATAAGTAGCATTAGCCATTTTGTATAACCGGAATAAGGGAATGTGAAACAGATTCCAGAAACCCAGAATCTACGTATGTAGCATCAGCTTGATTCTTAAGGAGTTTGAAGACAAACTTGCCTTGATACTTGTCATCAATATTTTATATGGTGGACAGTACTGGTAGCGTTCTTTAGGAGGAAGGCCTTTGCTCAAGGTTTTACTGAGCCAATTTACTATGTGGCTTACCCTTTATCCAAATTTCATTTACTTTTGTTTACTCGTAATGATCTCCACAACACCTGGAGTCTAATGCTTTCTGATTACCAGAACTGGACCGTTGGATTGTGGAACATGTGGAACAGTCTCCCCTGGGGATGATGTGGAATTGGAACTTCAAAGTCCAAGTGAAGATGCAACGCATTGCTACCCTAAAACAATTCTGCTTGTATTTTACTAATTTACTTACATTTTTATTTATTTATTTATAAATGTGTTAATATATTTTTTCTTTTCTAATAACTTACCTCTTTTCTCTGCATTTTCTGTTGCCTTCTGTGACTTCTTTCAAATGAACATCATATTTGTTGGAAGCCTGAATTTCAAGTCAGTGACCCTTATGGGCATGCTCCATGTGAATAGGGTTTTGTTCTGAATAATAATAATAATAATAATAATAATAATAATAATAATAATAATAATAATAATAATAATAATAATAATAATGGCTTCTCCAGAGCATCATTTTGGGTAATGATCTTTCCTAACTCAGTGAAATATTGAAGAATTCTTTGTCATTACTCTTGATATTTCAGAAGCCACTGATTCAGTCCAGCATGGGGCTTTTTCAGCCAATATTGTATTACCATTTACATATTTGATTGTCCCCATTACTTTGTGTTGAACATCTATACTACCTGGTAGGATTCATTGTTTGATCTCTCTTGGTAAATTGATATTTGTTCTATTTTGGATCACTACAGATGTTACAGTAGGCAATCTTACACCTAGCCCCTGTTCCTTTTATGAGGGTTCCATAATTTTAACCCATTACTCTTTACTAGTGGCATATTTCGGACCATCTCTCCTTCCTAATAATAATAATAATAATAGTAATAATAATAATAATAATAATAATAATAATAATAATAATAATAATAATAATAATAATAATAATGGTGAAAAATTCGCAATGGCATCATTGTAAACATATATTTAAAATATATACAAAACGAAAGCTTTGGAGAACCTGCTCGATTCTCCTTGAGAAGAAGATTCGAGCAGGTTTTCCAAAGCCCTCGTTTTGTACATACATTTTTAATATATAGTTACACTGACACCATTTTGGATTTCTTCACCGTTTTATTGACTCATGCGATAATGAGATCTTTATGATTATAGTAATAATAATAATAATAATAATAATAATAATAATAATAATAATAATAATAATAATAATAATAATAATATCAAGACCTGAAAATCAAAATAAGGATAAGGGATATGCCAGTGGAAATTGTACCCATAATCATTGGAACACTAGGCACGATCCCAAGATCCCTGGAAAGGAACCTGGAAAAACTAGATGCCGAAGTAGCTCCAGGACTCATGCAGGAGAGTGTGCTACTAGAAACAGCGCACGTAGTGAGAAAAACGATGGACTACTAAGGAGGCAGGATGCAACCCGGAACCCCACACTATAAAAACCACCCAGTCGAATAAGATGACTGTGATAGATGAAATAATAATAATAATAATAATAATAATAATAATAATAATAATAATAATAATAATAATAATAATAATAATATTTTATTTCGAATATAAATTCAAATACATTATTTTATGAGAAAAACAAAAAGGCCGAGAGGCTACAATTTTGATATATGATTATACAAAAGAATATTGACAGGAAAAAATACAAATATCAAAACGGAAGTAGGAATCCTAACCACTGTGTATCTTAGCAGCATAAGTAAAAATCTTAAGAAAAGTGGTATAAAATTGCCTAAAAAGCAAGCAAAAAAAGAGGTTCAATAAAAACTATATGTTATGCTCACTCTACATAATAAACATATTGCACACATCATTCCCGATGTAAAACATAACAAAGAAAAACAGTTACACATACTAGTAGAATATTCTGTATTCATAATGCAATGGTATCAAAAGTTTATTTAATATCTCCAGTCTCTGTTTGAAACTTTATACTGCATGGGAAGCACTGTTACTGTGGGGGGGGGGAGGGAACCCCTTCAGCCCCCTTTTTGTATCATTATGATGCACTCATAAGCTTCATAAAGTTTCCTCTGTGTAGTTGTGCCATAGTGAAAAACATTGGCATAACAAAAGTATGGTGGTAATTCATTCCTGTAAAACATGGTAGCTCTCCATTATTTGTAAACTTCCTTTAAAGTTAATACTTTATCTCCTTTAATAGTCATTTCAAGATTGTCAATACACCTGTATTCAGCAAGATGAAACTTGGTAAGTTCAGACTTGGTCAGTCAGATGTTCTTCCCATCTTTGATAATGTCTTGTCCAAGTTACTCTTGATACCTAAAGAGCATCCAAATTACTTAGCAAGTTGGAGCATTGTTCAGGATTGTGTCTTTAAGAGCACAGAATAAAGTACTGTACAATAATAGAGATGGCTAGAGACAAGCTGTTTGTCATAGTATGCTAAGTGATATAATCTCTTTGGAAAGTATTGGAAAGCTATTAAAGATATGAATCTTTGTGATGAGTTTTTCAATTCATTCATTCTGACAATTATAGATTAGTATTTTTTATTTACGTTCCCAGAACAAAATGGTATGTTATATGAGGAATCATGGCACCATACAATTAAAGACATTGGCCTACTTACAAATCATTGTATAAGATTTTTTTTTTTTTTTTTTACAAATCACTGACTACTTACAGCTTCCAGTTCAGATGTTCAGAGTAATGGTTATTAATCATTTGCATTCATGAATAATCTTACATACGATATTTTAAGCTATAGGAGAATTTCATGTCAAAGTATGCTACTTCAATATATGGAATTCCCAGTTTTTTCAGGCTTTCAAGTAAAAAAGTTGTTATTCATTAGTTTATACAAGACTTGGGTTCATGGACTTGTATATGAAAATTTTTAGTTACTGAGGACTCTGACCTTTCTTAATGAACATTTTTATCATAACTGTAGTAAGGTTTATTAAATTGATCAAATACTCTTATTTTTCTTAACAAATAGAAATGATTAAGACCTAAGTACATTTTTTTTGTTTGCACAACTAAAGAAAGTACCAGATTTGTTTCTTCACGCAAGCTATTTAGATATATTTACAGTATATAGAATTTGATGCTGTTTATCATTTGGTTGTAAATCAAACTGACTTGCATTCATTTTCCAGCAATGAACTACAAGTCCAGACACAACGGGAGCCCAAGTCATCCTGGAGTAAGGGCATGGGAAAGAAATTCACTTCAATGTTTGCATCCCTCACAACGTCCACAGGAAGTAGAAAATCTTCACCAAAGGCTCCTGGTAAATTGTCACCATCTCCGGATACTCCAGAGCCGCCAACACCAGAGGCAGTGAGTTCTTCTGATTCAGAAGACGAGCTGGAATCAAATCCTGATGACACAGATTGTCAGTCGGAGGGGAAGTACTATGAGGATATGGGACTAGATGCCAATGTGCAAGAAAGGCTGTATGATGATTCTATAGAAACACTGTCAAGGAACAGCTCTTCTTCTGCTGAGTCTAATTCTTTGGCAATTGAGTGTGAGCTTCGATTCTTCCTTGAAAGCGACAAAGATTTTGTGAAAACACTACAGAGCTTGGAAGATGACAGGGAACAACTGGCAGGACCTGATACGCCTCAGTTTATCAGAGAAAATCTGACCCTGTTGTTCATGCAAGTCAAGTCTCTTATACGTTTGCACACAGAACTACATAGTGAATTTCAAAAGAGTGGCGCTAGTGTTAAAAAGATATGTGAAGCCATTACTCGGCATCAAGATGATTACGAGAGTTATGTTTATTTCATGGAAAATATACCAATAGTTGACAGAATCATCCAAGATCACATGGATTATTTTAAAGTTCATATGCCAGAGCTACCAGAAAAGCTGAGAAAACCTCGAATGAGATTACATTACTACGTACTGACACTTGAGACTATACACAAGAAATGTTCAATCTCTGCAGAAAAACAGGTCCTTCAAAAAGCCATGGAAATTCTGAAGGTTCCTCTGAAGAAGGCAGACTCAAAACTCTTTCTTGGTGCTGTTACTGGATCACCATTCGATATCAGTGACCTAGGTAACTTGATTCGTCACAGTGATCTTCAGTTACGAAAAGGAGGAGACTTGCCACGTCGCACTTATCATGTTTTGGTTCTGCAAACTTTGCTCATATTGACTGTGTCGCGAGGTAGAAATTATCAGTATGTCACAAGTTTTCGTATGGATCAAGTAGGCCTTGGAAAGCTTGAAAGAGGTGTCATGTTCACTCTGCATGTTAGGAATGGGCCTAGAGGTTCTAGTGTACCTCATGTGTTTAAAGCTAAAAATATCAACGTACAGCAGCAATGGATAAACGTTTTAAAGGAGATCCTCAGTGAAAGAGTACAAACAGTAAATTCCAGGAACAGTGCTATTGAAGGAGAATCTGGTGTATTATCAAGTGTGAGGCGCAGCAAAGTACGACGAGGGCAGTCTTTTGAGAAATCTTCAATGAGAATAATATCTCCAACCCCAGCTAGTGATTCAGATGACATTGATGAGGAAAGGCCTACGTTAGGAAGAAGTGTTAGTGATGGATCACACTTTGGTGGGAGGCATATTATGATCAAGAAGAGCAATAGTAGTATATTAAGCCGCAACAAACCACTGATAAGGCAACAGAGTGCAACTTTTCCAAGCGCCAATCAAAACTCCATTAACTGGAAAAATTCAGAAAGGCTACCACCCTTGACAATTGAGGCAGTGTTCCCAAGCCTTCAAAAAGTAGTCCTCTATGAGAAAGAATCTCTGGAAATTAGTGAGAATCATTGCTCTCAAATAGCTACGTTAGCAGATCATGAGAAGAAATATGTTCATGGTGTTAATGAACAACTTGGTACTTTTCTTAATGATGAATTCTCAAAGCCACCCCCATGCATTATAAATCACATGAGAGCTCTGTACGCCTTTCATTCTTGTCATTTTGCTCCACTTCTGCTGACAGCATGTGATACAGGTGACCCAGAGGAAATTGCCCGTTGTTTCACAGAGAATGCAGAAGAATTTTTAGAGCTTTACACAGTTTTTCTGGCAGATCGTGCTCGTTACGATGAACAGATGAAGGAAATGGATTTGCGTAATATTTATCTGTACCCAGTCTTACATTTTGAATTATATTTCAAAAGTCTTACTAAGTTTAAGAGACATGATAAAGATAAGGAAAAGAATTTTATCGAAGAAGCCATTGAAGTTCTTCATCAGTGTGCTTTGGAATCCAATAGAATCCTGCTAACAGAAACTATTAGTGGAGCTCCGTTTGACTTAGGTGAATGTGGGCCCGTTTTGCATGAAGGGAAAATTAAGGTGCGTCAAGCAGGAATGATTCTGAAGCAGGAAATGTATGTTGTTCTCCTCAACACACTGATTCTTCTCCTCGAGCCACGCATTCCATGTTACAAGTACATCGACTCAATTCGTATGGACACTGTTGGCATGGGACCATCCCCAGATTCTCTCACTTTCCAACTCGAAGTGCGAACAGAAGCAACAAAGACTTTAACCTACAGTTTCAGAGCTCCTTCTAAGGCTGCAAAAAGTCAGTGGGAATCAGAAATCACCAAGTTGCTCAACAAACAAGTGGAACTCCTGAAAGAAAGGCTAAAGAAAAGATTAGGAGATGACGAAGGCAATATGAAATACATTGAAATGAAAGGAGACACTGACCTTCACAGAATACATCCAAGATTAAAAACACCTCTTGAGACATCGCTCTGACAAAGGGAGTGTTTTTACTCATGTGATGAGTCATGTGGCAGTGGGACTGAGTAGTATTAAGCCATGCCTTTTGATAGTGTGTCTTGAAAGCCGTTGTTTTTTAGGTTTTATAAAATGTATTAAAATCACATTTTGAATATGGGTGGAGAGTGGTGGTACTAAATGAAGTGAGAGACAAGGTCTGCCATAAGATAATGATTTAGTTAAAATTATTTTTGTTAGGCATCTTAATAATGTTTCATTAATCTGTATATGTTTGCTTCAACTGTAAGTGTTACCTGTGAAAAAGTTGTTTAAACGTTTAAAGCATCATGGAATAGTTCACTCAAAGAAAAACTGAATGCTGTCATGAAAGATACAGAAAGCTCCAGCTTTGAAAATGGGTCACTTAAAATGGTGGCAGAAAATGATGTGTTATTGTAATATTCTTGTAAGTTTGAAAGAAAATGAAGGTCAAGTCCATTGTTACTGTGAGATGTGCACGTTATGAATAATCAGAACATGACTTTATTTGATGTTATTACTTAAAGAATAATTACTTTATTCATATACTTAAAGTTGCTGGTATTCATGAGGAATTTTGTCTGTCTGTCCACTCTACTATATCAATGGAAGAGTAAGCTCTGCATTGCACTTAGATGTTATTTATATATCATCAAAGAAGACTTTACTACGCTCTCAATGATAGCTCCCTTTTGAACTCCTTGGCATACATTATTTTGAAAAGTCACATTTTTGCCTCAAAAAAGTAACATTCTATATAAATGTATTCAAGGCTTCGTTCAGTTTCTGTTTTGAGTAGAGCACACTTTAAAAAATGGAACTAATATTATCTTTCTTAATATGTAGGGCTCGTGTGAAAAATGCACAGATATTTCCAGGCTGTAAATGCTCCTTTGGTGTAAGTTGTGTTCTGATTTTGTTAAACGAATTAGGTACAGTGTAGTACAAAAGTAGATCCAAGAGGACACACTAGCATCACTGACTCCTTGTTTGTCGTATCTGTCGCGATGCATTCATCATTCATGGGAATTATAATTCTAGTATTAAATCCAACACATCAGTGTTTGTCATACTCATCCTCGTATTGTATGAGGTGTTATGTTGTGAAGCACTCAATGAAATAATTTAGTATATGTTCTCTACATGTTATCTGTATGCTACTTTACAACAAGCTACAATGTGCCAAGAGTTTTTGATGATTACTTTAATTCATTTAGGTAGTGAGATTAGATTTAGAATTTTAATTGAAATGACAAATACATTCAGTTATTGCACAGTAAGTTGAAAGAGCAACAGAAGCCAACATGAGGTTGAAACGTAATCAGGGGATGAATGACTATCACAGTAAATATGATTCTTTTCAACAAAAGCTTGCAGCTCATCTAATATACATGTATATATATATATATAGATATATATTCAAATTAACAAATTTAATAAGTTATTAAAATTCTTTATTGTATGATATTTACAAAATGATGACTTTTAAAGATGAGTCTACAATGCTAAGTGCCAAATTAGTTTGTAAGATTCTAAGTTCTGCAAAACCACCTTTTGTTATTCTTTTTGGGGCATGATGGTTGTATATCCTCCAAGAAGATATCACTTTAATTTGGGATTTCCTTTTATAAATGATTAGTCGAATAAAAATTGTATATAGTGATCAGTGCACTTGCCTTGAGTTATTCAAGCTTATTGGACTGGATAATGCTGCTTTAGATATTTTAAGAGCTGCATCTTACATGCACATTTTCAGGCATCTTTTAGTATCTTTCTACCAGTATTTGTACTAATCAGTTGTTAAATTGTTTATATTAATACAAAAGTAAAGTTATGCACGGTCATTAAAATATCACAAAAGCACAAATGAGTAATGACAACATTTGTTAAAGACAATGTCACACAGGATCATTTTCTGGACACTTTTGGCATCTTGTTACAAGAAATTGTGCTAGGTAGCCAAGACTGTGGCAGAAACGAAGTACATGACATGACACTGGTGAATCGTTGACTACCTAAAGACAGAAAAACCCACTAGTAATAATGCAAGAATGAATGTTGAGTGCTTATTCATGAGCATACCTTTGCTCAAATCATTAATTTGATCCTGGAGTAGGTTCTGCTGACTGGAAGCTGCACTTTTGAACCTGAATAAACATTCAGCTAAAGAAATGTTCTTGTTTTGTACTATAAAAGTGCCCTTTTTTCACGCTAAAGGAAGTTCTTCTACACAAGGTGTAGTAATGGGATCTTCTCTTAGAGTCCCATTTGCTAATGTACATGAACAAGACGTAAAACAACATTTCCTAACTGTGATGGGATATACTACAAACCTATTAATACTCTAAGGTGCCTTAAGACTGTGTGAGAATGGAGTGAGTCCTATAAACATTCAATCAGCACACCTGTCCATTGCACTAGGTGAAGTCTCTCAATAGAAAGCGAGAACAATTCTAGCAACTTTTAACGAATAATGATAGAAGAGTAAACTCATTGAAAAATGTAGAAATTCAGTACATAGACCACAGCTAATAACAAAGAATTGCAAGAAAAAATTATGAACCACCAATATATAATAAAGTTACAACCTTCAAAGATGAAATGAAGGCATCTAAGAGAATATCATCAAGATTATTTCATACTACTCACATGAGCAAAAGCCCTTGCTGACATAAAGTCAGCTTAATCTAACAACAGGAGAAAGAGGGATGACTCTTCATGAGCCCTATAAGAGTATCTCTTAATCTTCAGCTCACAGTAATGAGGAATCATCAAGGCCCTCGTAGGGAAAGAACAGACGGTCAACATTGCTTAAAAATTTTCATGTCCAGTAAGCAACGGTAAAACCCTTACACTCGGCCATCTTCAGCTCACTTCTGCAACTCTATAAAGTTAAGTATACCTTAGTTTTACCAGACCACTGAGCTGATTAACAGCTCTCCTAGGGCTGGCCCGAAGGATTAGACTTATTTTATGTGGCTAAGAACCAACTGGTTACTTAGCAACGGGGCCTACAGCTTATTGTAGAATCCGAACTCTGTAAATATGCTTGGTCATTAAAGCCATGCTATTTCAGTTTCTCTACAAAGGCCATCACTTATCACGCAGATATCTTCCAAATATACATTACCTTGGCATGTAACTACAGATTGCTAATGGCAGTAAACCACAAGGAAACAGAAAACAAGAAGATGGAGAAAATATTAACATTAATTGAGAACACCTAATTAAAATCTTCCAGCCACTAACATGGCCTATCAGACAATCGGTAATTGAAATTAAGATTAAGCATTCTAACTTCCTGTTCACATGTTTTAATAAAAGGTCTATACAACATTGCAGTATCAGCTATACTCCTGGCCAAGAGCAGACATGGCAAAGTGCATTGAAACAGTGTCACTGACTCCAGGATTAGTCAAATGTCCATCCATCTGCGTACTTCTTCCTTTGTCAAAACTTATGTAGTTTATCATTTTTTTGTGCCTCAGATATGAACCAATTTTGGTACTTATTTGTAAGACCATATTCGTACTGCTACTTTTTTCAAAAGTTACTTTTATAGTTCACATTTTTTCTTTTGGGTGGAAGGTTTCAATATATAAACTATATATGTTTTTGGTGATCTTTTTCAGCCTTTCTAATGAAATGTGATCTATCTTTATCTGTGCAGAAGGACGTTTACTTCCCGTAGGGAATGTAACAAAAGCAGATCAGTTATGCAAGACTTAAGCTTGGACTACTTAAGAATATTTCATTCAATAACAATAGTTTGTATACTCTGGTTAAGGAAAGATGTCAATAGATGGCATCCTAAAGTCTGGAAATTAAATTGCATTAATGGAGATTTTTGGCTATTTGGTTCTCAGATACTCAGGTTGTTGCTCTTCGCCAGTTACTGTAATTTCTGTTTCGGTTAAGTTGTGAGAAGTGACTGAAAATGTAAACTTAATGAGTCAACATGCATTGAGCCATTCCCCAATTTGTTGGTGAAACAGAGCGAAAACAATTGCACTTGTGTGTGTAAAAATGAATGGTATTTTTTTTATTTTTATTATCGGTACAGTATTTTTAGCTGCTTAGTCATTGTTTTAAATTTGATGGTTAGTATTAGGGTAAGGAATCTAAAGGTTTTGGAAACACCTAGGATTAATATACATATTAATTTCAATCCAGGTACATGAGCCATATATTTTTCTGACTGCTTATCTGTTATTTTATGCAGCTCCGGCCATCACATGTATTATTGTTCTGGGTGGATGAAAACCTAAAACAGGTGAATTGTACCAATAGGCCCAAAAAAAGTAAGGTGAAAAAAGTGTATGCCTCACACATGTAATGATTTAAAATGATGACGAAATTAGACTTCAGATCGGCATTGATAGAGACATGGTTGCTTCATAACCTACTTAACCAAGTATGCTGGTTCATGCGTGACTTGGAAGTAGCTTCACCTAGGCGGCTTTACTCATACTGGATTCCCCCAACCTAATCTGGCAGAGAATCCAGTAAATCATTGAGTAAAATATGTCCAAACATAATCTTCCCTAACCTATCCTAGCTAGTTTGCCAGGCCCAATTGACTAGGGCCCCTGGACCTTCTCAACCCTAACCTGACCAGAATGGCTCAATTAGCATGGCCTACAGTTACAATACTGCAAACCTTAAGTCTGGGAAGCCTGAGGCTGTGATTTGGCAGAATGAGGCTGACCATCTACCCTTTCCATATTTGAGTGTGAGCATAGCTTTGCAGACTACTGAGAAGTGAAGCAGGAAGTCACAGAAAAGTATCGTGCAGAGTTTGCCTTTAAAGAAACCTTTGACAAATTATTACAAGGCCACAATGTCGGACATTGTACACCCAAAAAGATTTCTTCATGATCATAAAGAAAGTATATGCCCTTAAAATTTTTCTTATGGAACATGGAAATGATGTTCCAGCCCCGGCGGAAGCAACCTTCACACGGGGTAGCCATGAAGGAAGTTAATTAAGTGCTTGTGAAAAGTGGGAGGAGTCAGAAAATATGACGGCCCTGTTACAAAAGGGAAAAGGTCATGGACTCAAAGAAGAAAAACAATAAGGGAATGAAACCTAAACATGCTTTGTTTGCCCAAGCTCGACCTCTCAGAGGCCATGGAGGGCTTAATGGGACATTATTTGCATAAAATTGAGGCTGAAAAATTCCATGACCTTGTTCCATGATGCAGCAAGTATGTAGTATATTAATAACTTGCTCTAACATTCATTAAAAAAATATATAATCAAAATGGCACTCTCTCTGTCTCTTTGGTGGGGTCTCAAGGGAGATAGGGGCATTTGACAACAAACTGACGGTGATGAGGAAGGCAGAGATATAAGCGTTGATTGGTTGTCCCAAAGCCTTCCAAAGGATGAAGGGGACAGTATTGCTGGGCTCATTTTTTTCATCATGGATGTCTTTCTTAAAATCTATGGGGCCAAAAAATATATACCTCATGAGATTCCATCTGTAATTGTGCATGGTAAAGTTATCAGTTTACGATGCTTGTCTGAGATGGTAACTGCTTTCCAGTTATTTACCTGAGCACTTGCCACACTCTGTCTGATTCAGCAAGGGACTGCAAAATGCTGGATTACCCAGGTGGTTGTTTGATGATGGCAACCTCAAGCCATACCAATACCCAGGTTTCTTTGTCGGATGGTACGAGCCAGATATGACACCTTCAGAGAGGTTGGTCTTCCTTGCCACTTCCAGATAATTTCCTATTCCTTGTTACAAACGTGTAGTTGGTCTCTAATGTCTGAGGAAAGGACTGGAGGCTTCCATATGCAGGTTGTGTCATTGATGGTACGAGATTAGGGCGTACTCACATCAGCCTACTGGAATTTTTAACAGTTCTTTACGGCTCTACAGTCATTCAACCCCCACACATCCTCTAAAAGTCAGATTATATTTCCCAGGTCCACAGTGGTGTATCATACAGTCAAGAGTACAAAATATCCAACAATATGTCATCTAGGCATGAATACTTTGAAGTAGTTAATTTGAGTAAATGTGGTAACCTGGAAGTATTTGCCTTTCCATATCTCGAAGGGGAAACCACATCTGGACATGAATCATCTTTGTTTCAGCCGGAGTGGTACCTAAACCTGCTGGGCCTTCTGTTGGGAGTTCTAGTGTCACTTTCTAGTTGGAAAAACATCTCTAACTTATTCCACAAATTATATTTAATCTATTCATATTTCAGAACTAGAGCAACCTGACACCTTACCCCAATATGTCTGGGATCTCTTGAATGGTGTTTTAATCAGAAACCATTGTTCAAGGCGGTTAGGACATTACAATCCAGACAAGTATTTCACTTGCTAAACCTCACCAGTGAAGGAGGTATGTGCTCTGTAGTTGATTGGTTAGTCATCATACGGATCCTTTTAAATGCATCTATTTGGTGAGTAATGGACCGTCTACCGATTTCTCTGGCATTCAGTATGTGGTCTGATCCTACCTCTGAAAGATATGCATCTGTCGGGGGCTCGAAATATTGATTTTTGGGCCTAAGTCTTGGTTAGCCAGAGAGTCATGGTGGGTGACAAAACTTTTGGAGAGGGGCTCATCCCGAATTATCATAGTCACCAACAATTTTGACCTTACCTTGTCCCTTATGGACGCTTTCCATGCCCTGACCGGCTTTCCAGGGGCAGGTCTACAACGCACAATTCCTCGACTTTTTCGGATATATCCCCTTCCTTTTTGAGTCAGTTTTTGCCTTCAACATATTCTTTTAACCCTCTATTTAAGAAAATGTCTGCAACGTGTTTTCTGCATTTTCTCTTCATTTAATTACCAGTTTTTTTTTTCAGTGAAAGATTTATCCTCAGAAACCCTCTCGTTTGAAATTTATTTTGCTTCACTTCTGTCGTTAACCACTTTATGGAAAAGGACATTTGTTCAATGGGAATTGCACAACATCAGGAGAGTCACAGGTAACTCCCTCCTAACGCAAGTTTATCAAAATTTCGATCTTGTCCTTTCATCATTTTCTGGTGAAAGGGCCAACAGCAATTTACCGTGGTCTACTTCCCGCTACCCCCGCCACCCCCTCCCCCCGCCCTTTCCTCGGTTAGAGTGGATTTTACTGTTAAGCCATCTCTCAAATTCAGTCATTCATTCCTGAAAAAATTTATTACAAGAAGGTTTTAGGTACGATTAGTTAAAAGCAAGAATAATTTTCTCATTTCTTGGTATAATGTGGTTCGGATTCCACAATAAGCTGTAAGTCCCGTTGCTAGGTAACCAATTGGTTCTTAGCCACGTAAAATAAGTCTAATCCTTCGGGCCAGCCCTATAATTATAGGAGAGCTGTTAATCAGCTCATTGGTCTGGTCAAGGTCTATAGATTAAAGAGGTCTTCTCAGGCCACCGTAGTGCGCAGGTAGCCGGATGGTGGGAGTTGTGGTGGGTCAGGCGGTGACGTCACTCAGACCATGCCGTGCCTGAGTAAGCTGTGGAACTTCCATAAGAAAATAAAGGAACTATTCTTCCTGCTTTGTTTTTTCATCTTTTAGAGATTTATATTTTATTCCTTTAGGAAAATAAAAGTAAGATAACAAATACATAACTTTATTACATTAAAACAACCAAACATATATTTGATGATGTAAATAACTGAAATTTGTTGAGCATTAGACAGTTTAAATTTACAAAATAAATAATGATATATACAAAGTATATGCTTCAATTATGTTCTATATCACGTTGCGAGCTTTTGCATTTTATTTTGCGCTTTTCTTGATGAACTAATACTCCTGTTCAAAACACGAATTCTAAAGAATGTACGACATCTAACAAAAAATTTAATAACTTCGATTGGTAATGTGATGTTATTGCTTTTAAAACACTCGCTAATTAAATCAGTCAGTTTATCTGTGGTGCCTTTTGCAAGTTTTAAATATTTTTCCCCGTGATAACAAAATATTTTTTCCATTGTTTTTAAATGCAAAAATTGCTCGCTTGGTTGCAACAGCGTTCCATCTCTTGCACTTATGGCACCAATCCACGAACCATCTCCCTTCGTCGCTGCACTTCCAAGGAATTCATATTCAGCTTACGAGCTATATAACCACCAACGTATTGTAAGCCTCCATCTTCCATCGCATTTCCTAATTCTTCTTTTTCAATTTCCAATTCTACATTGTCATCATTTTGCAAATCATTACCAAATTCCACTGGCAAACAAAACGACATAGCCGGCAGGCTTAGCTCTTTGGACAGAAGTTTCTTCATCTACATAGGATGCGCTTTGTTCAACAGGAAAGCTGGAAAATGAGGTTGATGTCATCATTATCACTATTGCAACTTTCAACGTTGCAGTTTGATCCTAACAGTTTTCTCTCTTTGCCTAGAATGTGGGCTCTGATTCGGTGCTTAAATGCAACGGGTGATGCATGTTGATGACATGAACCCATCCGCCTTATGCAGCCAAAAAGTGTTCAAGACCATCTTGATTTAGCCTGTAAGTCAGAATATATGATGTTTGAAATATATCTTTGACCATTCTCAGCAGCTTCATTAATGAATTGCATGATTAGATTAAGCCTTTTTGGAAAGGGTAGAGCCTATTGCTTTTCATCACTTTCATTTCTTTAGACACCCGAATCACATCTTGCAACGTTTTATTTTGTATGTCCAGATTCATCCCATAGGCATTTCTTGATGGTTTCCTATCACGAGGCCCTTATCTTCAAGCAAACCTTTGTTACCGAAGTACTGAAGACATTTATATGTTGTTTCGGACAGTAATTGCACCGCTAGTTTAACATTCATGCGTTGCATGCCCATTACATTGATGTGCTTTTCAGAGAGCTTATGTGCTGTCCGTAGATCACTTTTGCTTTTGATAATTAACGCCCTAACTGAACCACAATGAGCAAACCTTTCTCCCGACAATACAAATCCATGATCAAGGAAATTATTCCTTATGAGTTTTATTAGATGCGGTGCATCGGCAAACACATGTACTTCTCTGTTATCATCTACTGCGTTAACAAATGCAGAATTATCTATATCAATGCCTAAGGAATTCCATAAACTAACATTTGTTGTTCCTAAGTCACTAACCATGGCTACTACAGGAAACCCAGCTTTCTCAACCTGAATAATCAATTTAAAAGGAGATCTTTTTCATGTTAGTGGCGAAATTATAATAAATAATTTGTTTCCAGGAAGTCGTAAGTCCTCTGATCATCGCGCACTGTACTTTGGTATGTTTGGGTGGAAATGGTCAAGGCCGCACCTATAGGTCCGGCCTACGTCACGATCTGTACCTGCAGAACGGTCATATTTTTGGGTCAGGGTTGAGAAGACCTCTTTAATCTATAGACCTTGGGTCTGGTAAAACTAAGGTATACTTAACTTTTTCCTTCCAAAATTAGACTTTGACTAATTTGAATAAGTCCGTAGACTTTATTCTAGAAAGAAAAATATTATGGATTATGTAGTGGCATAACTGCTGCGTGCCGTATTGTTCTAGACAAGGTCCATCTGGTGTGGATCTTTACTCTAAACTACAAAAAATAATCCGATCCAACTACCTATTCTAAATTCAGTTTTTTTTTTTTCGTAAGAACTGATTTTAACTATCTTTCAAGACAGCTTTGTTACCTTCCACCTATTTTACATTAGTCTCATTTGCTGAACATCAATAGGTGGTCAATAAAATTTTGAAATTTTTAACAGCCGCGTAGATGACTTTAAGAAAGATCTGTTTACTTCATCGAAATCCGTTTAAAGCAGAATAGTAATTGGTTGCATGGTTCATTTTAGTTCTCACCACTATAATACTGGTGGCCCTTGTGCCAGATCAACCGTTCTTGAGCCTTTGAAAAAATATCCATCTCAAAAGTTTTCAGTGACAAATAACGTTACAATTAAACAAATCAGTAAACCGGCCTTTCAATAAAAAAAAAAACTAATTGCCCAAGTTGTAGTTACCAATATCTGGCAGATATAAATATATAGCCTTCCATGCATAAGGAAATAAGTTGAACCTAAGTAATCAGGGAAACTCGTTGCCTAACCATTTTTTTTAATCAAATTTGTGGCGTTCAGGAACCCATAAACTATTTTCAAAAAGGGTTTACAAAAATTATTCGGAATCAGTTTTATTACGAAGGAGCTATTACTGGTCTATAAAAAGTATTAATTTAGTGTATATTCAATACGAAACTTTTAGTTTTAATTTTTTAAGAGAAGTTATTTTACAGACTATATTGTTAGGTCTAGTCTGAACTTAATGATGTCATTACTATCTGTATTAATGGTTGTAGTCCTATTTTCTTCGAATGATAAAATCTTTATTTGTACGTGTAATAATACACAAGAGGACAAACACAAAATAACAAATAGAAAAATTAAATAAATGCGGCGAAAAAAAATCCCGTGAAACGTTGCGCAGTTGGTATTTCAGTTGTTTCTTCCCAGTTATCGTTCAGATTCAGAATTTATGCCAGTGAACTTGAGTGAAGTAGTTGGAAGTTCCAACTCTTTAAGGAGTACGCTTCAGTTGTATCAGTGAACGCTGTTTGCGTTAGTGGAAATTTGTGTGTGAACTTTCCGCTTGACAGGAATCGAATAAACCCAGTGTTAATTGGCTCTACTTTTAAAACGTAAATATGCAACGTCTTTTACTAATTTTTTAAGGCTAGGAAACCGAAATGGAATACTGCCGAAATCGCGTCTACTCTAGGTGAGTGGGTGCAAAGAGTGTTCTCATGTTGCCCTCCTAAATACTCTATTATTACTTACAAGAAAATGGTTTGATGGTTGTGACAAACTTAGTTTTTGGGCCTCAAGTGCGCTTTCTTCCGTTGATGTAACTTAGTTTCCAAACTTTTCGCGCAATTGCAGTTGAAAACAGTAGGCTACCAAGTGAATTGAGTAAGCCCTTAGCTGTAGATATTTATTAGTGTACATTTTTTCTTTTTATTTTCAAGTTATTCTGACAAATGGCGTAGGAAAATTTTGTGGTTAATTATAGACTAAAGGTATTGTGTTGAAGACTTAGAACTGCTACCGAAGGGTATTGTGCACAGGTTAGGTCTAGACCAGTCTCGTGCATTGTCCTTGTCAAACGCACCATCACAAGCGTTCCCGGGGCCCACTGACATTATTCAGTTGTTTTATGTAGTAAATCCGACAGATGGTATTCCAGTTGAGATGTTATTTAGCATGAACTGTATGCTCCCGAGAATTGCCTCCAGGTACCAAGTTGTTCTCCACCCATGGTTTACGCGTGTCAACAAAAATTCTGCCAGGTTATGTTAAACTCGGCCCCTCTGTGTCCATTTTCATTATTAGCCACGTCTGTCATGTACACTGAACCAATTCTTCGACGAGGGTATTTCAGGTATACTGGCACATACCGACTGCTAGGTATCACTGGTGTAGTGGTATTAAATTATGTTTGAAGTCAAGTCATTTTAGACCCATTTACGAAAGGACTGGAAAATTAATAGGCCTAAGGTAAGTTTACAACTTACCGTAGGACGTTTTGTCATCGAATGTAAGTTTATATTTGAGCAAACTAAATTAAGTCTGTGACTGTCCTCGTTAACACCTACTTTTTAATAAGTTGGTTATGTAGTTGCCTTCAAGTAGGCCAGCTGGAGACAATTGGGAAAGACCACGAACAGACAGAAGTCTCAATACAACTTAGAAACAACTTTTCCTATCAGCCTCCGCCGCCGCCCCCCCCCCCACCTCTCTCTCTCTCTCTCTCTCTCTCTCTCTCTCTCTCTCTCTCTCTCTGCATGAACCTGGCAAATTTCACATTTCACATGCCTTTGAACACAGATCTGAAGTAGTGCAAGAAAAACATGACTTTTGCATCTTAACTATTTTATTTATGAATGTGTCAATAACGTTACATAGTCACTAAAATTCACGTTTGTGTTTTAATAATTGGTGGAGGTTAAACTATGCGGTAAAAATTACCTTTTAACTTGAAGTCTAGTGCTCATATATGATATAATATAGTTTCACGATAGATTTTGATGTGACTGGACGAATTTGACATCCATTTGCTCCGGAAATGTATGGTTAACACATTATAGTCCTCCGGCTAGGATATAGTAATGGAGGACCATAGTAGGAAGCCTTTTTTCTTTTTTCTTCTTGGGTGGAGGGACGCAAAAATAGCTAAACACAAGGATGGACCAAATCTAATCTAACTAGGATGCTGTGTCTTACCTAACCTAGGTGTGGTGGGCGACTTACCCCACACTTAGCAAGACATACATCAGGAATACATCCAAACCTAACCTGGTTTGATAGTTTTTACTTTCTTGGGATGTGGGGGGGAACCCTGACACGCAACAGGACGTTATATCAAATTGAGAAATAAGGGATGCTTCCAATCCTAACCTTGCAAAGAATTCTGGACTCTACCAGAAGAGGGGAGGTGATTGAAAGGCCATTAATCATATAAGGGCTTGCAAGCAGTCCTAAGTGTCATTAACCTAACCTAGAGTGTCAGGTCTTAAGTGGTGTAGGATTCCCCAAATCAGAAAGACAGTTTTTTAGTATTTGTTATCCTCTTTGTTACCACCACCACCACCACCACCAAAGAGGAAAAAACGAACCGGGCCCTTAGCTACCCACTGAGGTCTCCCATTATTATTAGACTTGGTTGTATTTGCGTAACTTGTAAACCAACCATTTCTAAAGGAAATAGATTATATACTATTCGTTACAGTTATAGAAAAGCTATCAGAGTAACCCGATTCGTTACAGTTATAGAAAACCCGATTTGTTACAGTTATAGAAAAGCAATCAGAGTAACCCGTTTCGTTACAGTTATAGAAAAGCTATTAGAGTAACCCGATTTCACATTGTAAATACCTTTTTTATACTCTTCGTGTTCAAAAACTACACACATCAAAATACAGTTGTTTTCTAGTCTGTCATGAAAATCACATTCAAATTTCCAGACAAATCCTAGCTTATTTCATATATAAAATCACTTATGACTAAGCTGTCTGGCAAAAGTGACGTCAGACCTAGCATGCTTCCAACAGGATTTTTTTCTTGCCAAAATAGATTATTTGCGACAGTCGGACATTTCATAACCCAACTGTATGGGTCTGTATGTTCGAAAGCAGGCCTAATCTGTAATTTGCCAGCACATACAAAATGAGCAATGTTCTCACGACAGTGCACAGTAAACGACTAAGGGCCAAAACTTTCATAGAAAGAAAATACATATAAATGCTATGTATTCCCTCTCCTGGCCTCCCTCCCCCCCAAAAAAAAAAACTATATTCCACATAATGTTATTTACATTCTGTTCTGATGATGGTGACATTAACATCAGTGGTTCTCAAATTTCTAACCACTTTTAGCCATATTAAGAGTTGGACAGGATCGAGTTACGTCTTCTTAGATTTTTGCCCCATATTTTGACTTGAAAACAAAATGGTTTTTATACAAAACACAAGCCTACAAACTGCATGAGTATTTAGTGTTCAAAAATTTGGTTACCCCACCGCTCCAGCAGAAACATTACATCGGCCCAGATGTTGGTACCCGACACCAAAACCATATAACTCTAGGTATATTACCCAGGGTTTGAGAAGTGTCGTGCGGGACGATATATGCCAGCGAACTCAAAAAGAATGGACTTGCCAGTAAGGTCGACTACCAGGATATACTCCCAAAATACCTACAACCCACATTACAGTGGTAAACTCTTAGTATGAGGAGGTAAAACTGTTGCAGGAGAGAGAGAGAGAGAGAGAGAGAGAGAGAGAGAACCCTTGCGCGAGAAAAAACAGTTCAAGGCTGTTATCCAGAAGAAACTATTGTTTTCTGGTTGACCTAAGCGGTGACTTGCGTACATGGCAGTATCATCATTTGTGGCGAGTTGCAGCTACAAGGGAATGACATGGGCAGTGGCGTAGCTGGCATTCCATCAGTGATGGTGCCCAGGTGGAGCCAAAATATTTTTTGGGGGGTGCCAAAGAAAATTACACAAAATTAGTAAAATATACTATTCTCGAATGCATATACCCATGTGAATGAAAGAAAATAATAGTATTAGTAATTAGTAAACCTGTATTTGAAATTATAGAGCTCATTTTTCAATTAATTTTCAACTCTTACTATATGCAAGTACATCAAATACTGTAAGGGTTAAAGCTTAGCTACAAAGGGAATTTCAACTGGTGGGGGGGGCCAAGCGCCAAGGGCCCCCCCCCCCGCCCCCGCCCCAATAGCGACGCCACTGAGACATGGGTCTAATTTGCCGAGAACCTGGAGTCTTAACGCATTCTTGGGCCACCCTTTCATAAAGAGGAAAAGTTTTACAAGGCTTATAATTAAAGTACACTAACGGGTTTTTCGTCGCATCATGTTTATTCCCTCTGCGCTTAAATGTAATTGCATTAATTATAGGACAGGGTGAACTGTAAACGCATATGCTAACTCATCAAACCTTATAGATTCCCAAGTACGGCTATAAATAACATGAATAATTTTTGTTTAATGCAAATACCAGTGGCCCGGAGAAAAGAATGATGAACGAGGCAGCACGAGGAATAATCTAGTTTTTCTCATTTGGGAAGGGGTTTGTTTTATTCTTACCTTGCGTTATTTTGTTGCCATGATTTATACATCAGTATTTGGGAGATAAGAGCAGTATTTAACGTTAAAATAGATGTGTGGTAAAATATTTACTTATTAAAAGGTCGACCCCCTCCCCCAAAAGCTCGACTCCTCCCCACCCTCTTTCCAAGCGACACCTTCCAGCAACTTATAAGTTTTCTCTGGTAATTTGTGGAACTGATGTTTTATTTTTAAAAAATTAGTGATATCAAATATGTAAACAAATGCTTATTACTACTGGCTTATGTTCTGAAGATTAACAGTAAGCAAATAGGATGTACTAAGTAGAAAGAAGCGAAGTATAATAAATTTAGAATTCGATCAGTTTTTTGTCATTTGTCATTTTATAAAATGAGCGTTTTGCAACAGGAATCAGAACTGCCATGCAAGTAGTACTATGTAAGATTTAGAAAAAAAAGATAACAGTATGATTATGACCGGTCCTGGTCGTTTCGGCCGTAAGTCACTTTAGGCCGTAACATCCAAAACAATGTAAGACGTTATGTTTATGGTATTTACCATTATTATTTCATGTTTTACGTACATCCCCAAGGGGCTGGTACTAAACACGGCGCCCATTTTGCACGTAAACGACCCGAATGCATTATGACCCCACACTTTGTCTGGAAATAGGACCATAGGACTTGGCGATCTCATTAAGCTACTTTATGTGGTAAAAACCAGTAGTGAGAAGGCAAGTAATGCACAAAAGTGACAATTGGAATACTGCAAGACTCTGAAAAGGGAAAGCCCTAACAGGTAAATAAGGCGCAACCATTAATAAGCCCTATCAGACTAAACGTTTTAAGTTATGTTGTAAATAACAACAACTTTGCATTGCAGAGGTAGATTTTTTGAAGAGTTGCGTAAAAAAGGAAATTATATTGTGCATAAAGTATTATTGATATATGCAGCTTTTAAGAAGATAAGATAAAAACAAATCTGGTGATAATTTATTATCGGTGCTAAGTTTTAGTCGGTTAGCTACTGCACAATAGATATCATACGGAGACTCTGCAGTTTCATATGACCTCAGATTCCGTATATAAAGTATTTATTGGAAAAACGTTGGTGTATTTTTTTTCGTAGCCTAATCATAGTTTACAGATGAGTTTCTCAAAATAGCCAATTCCTCCCATTTTCTGTGTATGTCGTTCATGGAAACAGAAAACTTCTGTTGTTTCCCTGAGGCTGCTGTTATCGGTTGGGATTAATTAATAGTCATTGAATTAATTTTGCTTTTCGTCTAGTTTAATTTTATATTTAAAATCGTATTATTTTAGTATAAAATAGTTCTTGTAAACTTTGGTTTCTGTTCGTTATGAATATCAGGTTTAAGCTTCAAGTTAAAGGTAACGTATCACGGTGCGGTACCCTTTCGTTAAAATGGAGTAGACAGCTCCGTGTAAAGTGAATTTCGGCGCCATCTAGTGGCAACTACAAGAACCATACCAAAGCCTAAGGTTTACTCTATAATAGTGATCTGGATAAAAAGAAAAATCTATTGTTCTGGTCTTGAAAATGGTTATATTAATTTTTTTTTTGCCTAAACCTTTTTATAAAATAGTGTATTTAAGTGTATTTCCACTGTTGATGATTAAAGCTAACTAAACTTAATTTTGGTATTTATGGTCTGACAGTAACGTGGAATTGCCCACCTGGGCACGTTCCCCCTCCCATGAAAAACAAGGACAAAATAATAGTATTGAAGATTTAGATAAGAATAACATAAATAAGATTATAAAATGGAAAAAAATAAAAGCTGTTATAGAAGTAGAAATGAAATTTTGAAGAAAAAAATAACAACCTTAATGATAATAACAATACACATGCATATAAATGTGTTTATATATATATATATATATATATATATATATATATATATATATATATGTGTGTGTGTGTGTGTGTGTGTGTGTGTGTGTGTGTGTGTGTGTGTGTGTGTGTGTGTGTGTGTGTGAAAATTGGTGGCCCCATGAAATTTTTCTGGATCCGCTAGTGGGAACTGCAACCGAATGTAAATCGCTTCGACACTAATGAACATTGCAGAAATACTTGGCTACATTTACCTAATATATAGCTATTCAAAATGTGAAGTTTAACGCGCATGTGTATGTTATTCCAAAGAACCGTTAACACCTTTTGTCTAATGGAAAAACGCTAGTGTTTTTATTTTGCAAATAAACCTAGGACTAGGTTTTCTGTTACGGGTGAATGCAGCCAATTACGTGGACTGAGGAGCAAGGTGTAATTATTTGACCATTTTTAAACACTTTTATAACGTGTATAAGTCGTGTTTAGGCGCAATCTTTATTTAAGATGGTTATAATATATATAAAAATATTTCATATTTCATAATGGTTTAGAAGCACATGAAAGTTCCTACATGGCATCAAATGCAGAGAGAGAGAGAGAGAGAGAGATTAATTAATGACAAATATGAATAGCCCATCTTGTTGTAACATTTATAATTGAAATATAATTCACATCCATTTAAATGAGTTTGAAGGGGCCACAGAATAATTAGGAAGTTTATGAAGCATGAAAATTACAGTTGTGCAAGCCTTTTCTTATACTTTGTCAGTTCGCTAATTACGAGGGAGGAAATGTCGAAGCTCGTTAGCGTTGTTCTCCTGGAGATTCAATAAGTTGGCATTAAGAACCAACAGCTTCAAAAATATTATTGACGTATCTCCAGGGTCCCAGATATTCTGGATGTTGCTCGCCCAAAAGTGATGAAATATGTGACGTTTCAATAGAACATAATTTCTTATTGTTGATATAAGCAAGATAGTGATAGTCACGTTCATTTGGAGCCTTAAAAATGAAAGAAGTCATAATATCTCCTGTGACATCCATACTTTATCAAAATGGAGATCTTGAAAAAAAAAAAAAGTCAAAGCGACCAGGCTTGCACACCTGGATTATAGGCGCGCTGACAGGATTCTTGAAGAAATACCCATCAAACTATGTCAGCCTTCATTTAACTATAGTCATTTAACCAAGCAAATGTCTAAACGACCATTCTGATTTAACAGGCTGGGCTATACTGATACCTTATCTTCATTGCTGCCTGCACAAGTGAATGAATAAAATTGGATCAGACGAGTCTGAGTCATCACGGCTACTTATAGAGGTCAGCAAGGATGTTGTGCATGCAAATTTATCGAGTTGTTCAGTGCAGTCGTCCCTTTCTTTTGTTACTCGTGCGTCGAGGTGCACGTGGAGTGGTCAAGTGGTTTCGATGCCTCTTCTGTCTCTGCTTTATGTTCTTCCCTATCAGGACAAGATTTGTTTTTGCAATATTGCGCTTGTACTTGGCAAAGTGAGGCATGGAACTGCTACAATATCCTTCAGAACTTTTTTTTTTTATCAAGGAAAGCGACGTTAGACAGTTCCTTATGATTAACTATTGCAGACTTTGGGAGACAGGAAAGAAAGAAAATGAACACATTATTCAATTCAGGGGTAGAATTTCCCTAGAGCAAATAGTTCAAATTAATACAATTATCGTGTATTTCTTCTTATTAGAACTAAGTGCACGGGAAAAGGAATTGAGCACTGACAGTTATCTGCCCTAAATAGACAAATACATCACCGTAATAATTGAATAAAATTAGTAGCAATGGATTATTGATGGAAAAATGTACATCTGTTCAGAGCAAAAAAGCCACAAATAATAGCACAGTATGCAGATGTTTGTATTATAAAATTGACGCAGAAAAAATTAGCGCAGCACCACCTATATCTAATCAGAGTAGATTCCCAAAGCCTAGATTAGGCGAAGTAAAACAAAACCAACCAGACAGAAAGGACAAAAGTAATCGACTGTTAATTAGACGGATGCTAAAGATGTCCGCTACACTATTTGCAGATATGGCGATGATTACAAAATTACTGAACCGAGTTTCCTGTATAATTAAAGAATCGAAGCAGCAAATTGGGTTTTGGCATAGTAAAAGGAAAATCGGAAATGGTTTCTCCATTGACGGCAACTGCCAGCTAACACTACACATTCCGGGAAGTACAGTAACAGTAATTTGATATAATCACTCAAAACAAGTGACGATGGTATACAGCAAATACCAAATTAAAGATGAAGAAAAAGATTCTTTCCAAAGCGCGATCACTGGGTTTATTGGAATCATTACAGAGGATTACACATACTCCTGGTTCTTTGTCGGTCCTTTCTCGATGTTGGAGTTCGCAAGTTCAGATTTGTCTTAGATTCCTCTCTCTCTCTCTCTCTCTCTCTCTCTCTCTCTCTCTCTCTCTCTCTATATCTCTATATATATATATATATATATATATATATATATATATATATATATATGAATGTCTTTTACTGTAATACCACAGTATTATATGAAGATAAAAAGGCCCATAAAACACCATTTGAACGTTGCAACCATATATTTCGAGCACTTCCTTCTGTGGCCCTGTTCACTGGTAAAATATGGACAGATGAAATGTTCCAAGAGTATATATATAAAGCATATGTAGGTGTGGGATTAAGTCTCCGATGGTATGCATACCATCGGAGACTTAATCCCACACCTACATATGCTTTGTATATATGCTCTTGTAACATTTCATCTGTTCATATTTTACCAGTGACCAGGGCCACAGAAGGAAGTGCTCGAAATATATGGTTGCAACGTTCAAATAGTGCTTTATGGGCTTTTTATCTTACATTATATATATACATACATTATATATATATATATATATATATATATATATATATATATATATATATATATATATATATATATATAATTATAGCCAAAACAAACTTATAACCCTGATTGCTTATTCTCTTCCGAGTTTGCCTTTGTCTAATTTAGGGATGAACGAACGTAATGTTTTTCTTGATCCCTCTCAAAGTTTTTCCTTCCCAGTTGTACAACGTTTTCGTAGCATAGCCCAAGTTAAGTCTAAGTCTTCGTCATGTGGTTCATTTCGGCTTTAAAAAGAAAAAAGTAAAAAATTCCCCGAAGTTACTTCGGCGCGATCGTGTTTTCTGTACAGTCGCTACAGCGGATAATCAAGGCCACCGAAAATAGATATATCTTTCGGTGGTCTCGGTATAAAGCTGTATGAGCCGCGGTCCATGAAACTTGAACCACTGCCCGGTGTGGCCTATCCTATATCGTTGCCAGAAGCAAGATTATGGCTAACTTTAACCTTAAGTAACATAAAAACTACGGAGGCTAGAGTGCTGCAATTTGGTATGTTTGACGATTTGAGGGTGGATGATCAACATACCAATTTGCAGCCTTCTAGCCTCAGTAGTTTTTAAGATCTGAGGGCCGATAGAAAAAGTGCGGACAGAACAAAGTGCGGACGGACAGACAAAGCCGGCGCGATAGTTTCCTTTTACAGACAACTAAAAATGACACCTTGTCTCAGGGCTCTTAAGAACAACGACAGTGTGATTTTCTGTTATCACTGACAGGGATGATAGTGTATGTAGTTCTCGGTATTCGTATTTTTTCCCCATATACCTTGGTATGGAATTTCGAGTTTTCATATTTGACTTGAACATTCACAAGACATTTCTATGTGGGTGGAACAGGTAGCGCCGTAACAACAAAAAGACCCCTATAAAGTTAAGTATACCTTAGTTTAACCAGACCACTGAGCTGATTAACAGCTCTCCTAGAGGCTGGCCCGAAGGATTAGATTTATTTTACGTGGCTAAGAAACAATTGGTTACCTAGCAACGGGACCTACAATTTATTGTGGAATCCGAAACCACATTATAGCGAGAAATGAATTTCTATCACCAGAAATAAATTCCTCTTATTCTTCATTGGATGGTCGGAGATTCGAACTCGCGGCCAGCAGGGAAGATCCCTATAGGGGGTTGCGCCATTAGTGCATCTTTGCAGCTTCCCTTTGGCCACTAGCTACAACCCCTTACATTCCTTTTACTGTACCTCCGTTCATATTTCTTCCATCTTACTTTCCACCCTCTCCAAACAATTATTGATTCATGGTGCAGCTACGAGGTTTTCCTCTTGTTACACCTTTAAAACCTTTTTGTTGTGCTTCCCTTTCAGCGCTGAATGACCTCATAGGTCCCAGTGCTTGGCCTTTGGCCTAAATTCTATATTCCAATTAAAAAAAAAAAGGCTCCTCCTCGAAGGAGTAATCATTTACAGCATCCCTACTATAAGTGGAAACAGTCTCTTCGTTAACTCCATCAACAGAAAAAAAATAAAGAATTAGCGAGGCTGGATTATAGAAGACTACCCCCACCCCCATCCCCTTACACCACCTCTCCAAGACATCGATCTTGCAACAAGGACTGTCATCTCAGATCCACGTCGTCTGGTTAAAAGAAGGTCCTTAAGCTTGCTAAATAGTAAATTACACCTCTAAAGATGGGAAGAGTGGTTGCCGAAATCTAAGGAATGTAGTCAACGTTTAAAACGTTTGTAATGAAAAAACAAACTTACAATTCATCTGTTAAAGTTAAATAGTGAACAATATATCTTACAGTATATATATCTTCATGAAAACAAACGTGAGATAGAAGGGATAGATTCTTGAGAATCATAAGAAGTGAGAATCTCTCTCTCTCTCTCTCTCTCTCTCTCTCTCTCTCTCTCTCTCTCTCTCTCTCTCTCTCTCTCTCCCCCCCAGTGTTATTGTTCTTTTAGCTATTGTAATCTTGATACCAATTTTTCAAGACTAATACTTGTTTACGATGAACTAAAATCGAGAAAATTTAATTGATTACACCAAACCTAATTAGGGCGTTAATTATCCACATTAATTAGTATAGGATAATAACTTTTTAATGAACACTAAAACGACGAAAAAATGTAATTGACTGAGTAACCGCTGCCGTTTATTCTGTCTTTGTTGTGAAGTCGTAAAAGTCAAATAGGCACTCAAGTGGTTGGCTTCTCTGACGTCATTTTAGCCCATTTGTCTTCTTAGAAGACTCCCAAGGTCTGTTGCAAGTTCCCAGGCATTGGTTTTTGAGATGTGGTTGCTAGCGCCATGTCCTGGCCCGCGCACACTGCTGCCGTGATAGTTTAATGTATGGTTTGTAATTATCGTAATTATCATCATCCTGATTTAATTTTGGAGGCATTCAATCGGCCCTCATTTGAACCGGTTGGCTGTCTCCATTACTTTTTTTTAATGACTTTTTCTGCTCCTTTACAACTTGTTGGGTAGGTGTATGTTGTCTGGGGCAGGGTTTAAAGTAATGAGAAAATAAACGTTTAACGACCGCTCATGGTAATGAAGTATTTAGTTCGATTGTAAACTTTAGTCCTTATTGTAATCCATAATTGAAACTTCAACAAAATAATTATTTAGTGTGTATGAAAAATGCTAAAAGAATAAATATTTACTGTTCATGAAAAATGCTCTAACAATGTTGGGGTGTTAGCCCTTAGAGAAAATCAAGGAAGTTACAATGTGTAATTCATTGATTGGGCCACTAAAGATCCGTTTTTATCAAGTATTTCTTTACTATGTTAATGATGTTTTGAGGTAGTCAGGCATTACCACTAATGCTCCATTATGTGTATAAACAACTGTATTACCCATAAGTACGGCGAAGAGACTTTTGTCAAACAAATAGTTCTCCGTAGGTTAATAGCGATGTGGGGATAGCTGTTTGGAATTAACTATTTTATTAGTGAACGAATGATAAACATTCACATTTAAAAAATGCAGGCTAAAAAGATCATTAGATGTGCGAGTGCTGAAGCTGTGTTGATGAAAATTACGACAAATTCTTTTTCCTCTTCACAGCTTCCTCCTCCACAGTGCGTGTGCCTCCTTCTTCAGTGAATAGACTTCTCATTAAAGGATTATCTTCAGTGGCAAGAGCGGTTAGTTGGGCTTTGGTGGCCGGGGGCAGGGTGGCATGAGCAAATATCTCGATTGGCATCCGTCGCAAACTGTTATAAATAAATTTCTTTGATGATAGTCCATTGTTGACGCAATCTAGCTTAACGAGGGGCTTATTGCCACTGGATTTGGATAGGAATTAATCAAAACCCCTTCCGTTATCTCTACGTCTCTTGGTACTGTTGGTTTTATAGATTAGAATTCTGGAGTCAAGGTTTATGCAGTGGTAGTTACTGTAACTTTTCTGTCTGAAGATACGTTTTTCCAAAATCATACCGTTTTCCCACACAAGAAAAATATCTTTTACATTTTACTACATAAACGTCATGACATTCATTTTTGCTTGAGTAGCTTCTTACGATGTTGGTAATACCTT
Source organism: Macrobrachium rosenbergii (assembly GCF_040412425.1). Taxonomy (NCBI): domain Eukaryota; kingdom Metazoa; phylum Arthropoda; class Malacostraca; order Decapoda; family Palaemonidae; genus Macrobrachium; species Macrobrachium rosenbergii. Next base: position 55,699,772 of record NC_089753.1, read on the forward strand.
CTTCGGATGAAAAGGCAGCTTATATAAGTCATTTTTTAAATCGATGTTGCTAGTAAGGAATGTGTGTACCTTTTTTTATGGCTGCACTGTTGAACCATGATTGACATCGTGATGTAAGAAAACATGATTTTATATATATATATATATATATATATATATATATATATATATATATAATATGATCATGAATTAGTGTTTGTTGCATACTGCACATTCAGGTCCCGGAACCTTTAAGAACTTTGGTTACCAAAACATCGAAACAAGGAAGACACTGGTCATAAACCTCTTCTTTTAAGATAACAGTGTTTCTTTGAATTGGAACAAGACTACATTACACAATCCAAAGGGGTATCTTTACAAGAAATTGGGAAGGCGCTAGCAGATTTTGCTTATTTACAATATTTTTATTTGATTCCCTGATTGTATTGGTTCCAGTTGTTCACAGAAATATTTAAATATAAAAAAACGGGCAAATAAAGCTGGCTTCATATTGCAGAAACTTGATAATGTTTATGACTTATTTCAATCTACACGACAATGGCCTGATCTCAGCAGACAGAAATGGGATTTCCAGTGTTTCTACAAATAATCAGTGCATGACCTCGAAGTTCACTTCAGCAAAATCCATGACACTTATTGTGGGAACGTCCTAGAACGAACTGGAGTATTGAGGTACTTTGACTAGCTGTTTACAATTGGTGTATAAAAAATACTGAATATTTTTTTCAGTGAAGTCACTGTGTTCTTACTTTAGGAAATTCTAACTTCGTGGATGACTGAATCACAAAACCTTTTCTGAAAGGTTGATTATTACATATTCGTGTTTTGCTTCTGTGCATATTTCCAATCCTTCAAGGTTAGGATTCTGCAATGTCAGCGGCAGTATTAAGTATCAGTTAAAATCCATCAAAATGGTCTGTCCACATTATCATAATTTCCATTGTTGGCGTTCATGTTACTTTTTTATGAAATCCCTTTAGTGATGCGATTCAAGAATGAACTACGGATGTCTGCGTAAAGTTGAAAGTAGTATTTCTGAAATAAGCCTCTCTCTCTCTCTCTCTCTCTCTCTCTCTCTCTCTCTCTCTCTCTCTCTCTCTCTCTCTCTCTCTCTCTCAGAGAAAGAAAATGATATGTTTGTGTGCGTGAATATTGCAGGTCACAGAAAAGCCTAAGTTATTTGGTTAGGTTCGTTGTAAAGAAGAAAAAGCAAAAAAGCCAGAATGGTTGACTTGATGTCATAATGTGGGTCAGGCCTAACACCAACACAACGAAAACTGTCAGATGACGACAATTGCTTCCTCTGAGGAAGCAATTAACTTGTCTTTTAGAAGTGGGAGCGACGGAGTAAATAGATAACAGCCAGGAGAAGAATGTCCTTATGAATGAAAAGTAGGAAGAGAGATAAAGCAGCCACTGATGAGGAAACTGCCGCTGAGTCTAAAGGAAAGTGTTTGTTAAGTGCCGGGTGAGAGCTTGACCTTTCTCTGAGGCAAGCTGGACCAGAGCTTGATGTTTAAACAAATGATACAATTTTTATTATTAATAACATAAACCAACTGTGGATAGTTTCAATGATACTGTAATAAAATGCAACTACTCGTATCTATATATTTATTTGTGTGTGTAACAACAGTAGTCGACGGTTAGTGACTGGATATCGACAGTTGAAGTCGTCCTGCCCAGATATAGCATTCACGGTATGAATACACTTTAATGATAATTCTATTATCTTTCTTATTATAAGAAACCCAATGTGCATCTACATAATCATATTACTCAGAACGGGAACAAAACATGTGTACCACAACAATGGCAGGTATCTTAATAAAACAAGATTTATTGATTGGTAGATGTGTCACAGTGACTATGGTCATTGACGCCGAATAAAACAAGAATGGATAAATGTAAAGACAAAACCACAATGCTCTCTGCATAATCAGATTGCAAGAGTAAATATTCTGCAACGCGCTAAGTCACTAGATCACCTATCGTCGAGTAAGCGAGGAGAGGGTTGATAAAATCGAGAAACCCACAAAGTTAACTTTTCATGAGGACTGAAAATTTTAAGATGGGTAAAGAAGTTAATCCCGCATGGGATGGATAGCAGGTGCAGTTGAACTCCTAGGTTTGTAGAATAATACAAAAGGCGATGGGCACGCGACTGTATCAGCAGCAAGGACTTTGAGATTTAGAATTTCCTTAAAGTTCTGGGCCTATGAACGGGAGCAGTCGGTTTCAAGACGCCGTTTCAAAGATTCGTATCTGTAAAAGAAAAGAATTGTAAGAGATACTCCGGGCGAGTTGAATGCATAAAATCACATAATATTTTTGTTGTTGTTGAGCTTTGGCTACCATTCATACGGACCAAGACTAAATGACCAACTTGCAGAGCACTCTTCTGCATAATGGGACGTTCATTTGATTGACAAATAAGGATAAATCAACAAAAAGATAAGCATACACTTTCATGATCATCGTCTCCAGTGACGTGTTACGGGAAGGCCTTTGTGAAATTCTGCCATTCATGTCTTTCCTGTGCTTTCATTATAACATATATCCAACCTCATGGTTTTCATCCAAGCAGGTCTGGGTCGTCTAACTATTTTGGCGCCCACTGGAACTCTGCTGACTATATCGCTTATTATATCCACCGGGATGGTGCGAAGGATATTTTCAAGACATCTCCGTCTCCCTTTCATCATTTATCTCATCTGCGTATGGAACGTTATCTTGCCATGTGAGCTTGTAGCATCTTACTCTTATAACTCGGGTTCCAGGTTCACCAGTCGTTCACACAAACCCACAGACACACACTATATATATATATATATATATATATATATATAATACTGTACATATTATATATATAGTATATATATAATATATTTATATATTATCACGTTTTAGGCACGGGGTGGACACAATTAATACGGATTTTACTTAGACCTTGCAGAACCACTTAACGTGCCAATCGTAATCAATACAAACACCTGGATAGGCTCTAACACCTATATAATTACTAGAAAAAGTCGCCACTGAAAGCTTACTAATTTCAAGCATCTACTTTAGTGCAGTTACAGCATGGAAAGTAAATCAGTACTGGCACAAATCTTAATAGAGCAAATTCTTAATAAAATTATCAGCAAAATACAATTGCTTTGCTTTCAGAATAAAGAATTAATTATACACAAAGTGCAATCGGAGAGCCACTGGCTCGGGAATTACACAATGGGAATCATTGGGAAGTCAGCTACAGGAACTTATAGCTTGCAATGTTGAATCTGTTGCCCCCTTGGGCAGATTTTCACAAGCAGGGTGGTGGTAAAGGAGACGAGGATAACGAGATAACATGTATCTGGAAATAGAGTCATTTCAGGTAAAGCTTCGTTGATAAATAATTCTCTCAATAGCAACAAATGGCACATGGGATGAATGAATAAATTTAGTCACTACAAACAAGGGACTATTAAATCACTAAGCTTGTATCACACAAGAAACACAAAACATTGGTAACGGGATATCAAAGAACATTTGATGGGAAAGAGAAATTTGCGAAATGAAATAAGTTTTAGTAAGAGGGAAAGGGAATTGGTAACTCAAATGTTAATTTCAGATGTGCCGTGGATAATCCCCTTGCAAGTGCACTTGACAACCTTGGGTAGATGAGTGGACTTGTTTTCATTCAACAATTGACGGGCGGCTTGTTGTCAGACCACTTGTAGTCTAAGTTTCAGTTCCTGGGCAAGTTTTCCAAAACAAAGGAGGCCCGGTTTGGGCGTAGTCTGACAAGAAGTCTTTCACAAGTGAGAGCTAGGCCAAGACTGGAGCGGACACAGCCTTTTGGGGGGTTTTGTGGGGCGGGGGCACAATGTCATTCAAAACGGAGCACCAACGCCTTCTGGAAACATCGAGATACCAGCAGAGGGGGTGCACGGCAGGTTTATCAAAATTAGTCTTTATGGAAGGGGACATAGCTACCACTGAACTGCGGATTCCCTATGGAGGACTTAATCTAGCTACCTGAGTGACCTTTGCTGGCGCCACACCTACAAAAGTTCACTCTCGCTCTGACCTCTGTGGGCCCTCCTCGGTGTATGTATCAGTCTGACCTCTATTCTAGATAAACAGACGATGGCGGCGTAAATCTGTAAGTGTATATATATATATATATATATATATATATATATATATATATATATATATATATATATATATATATATATATATATATATATATATATATATATATATATATATATATATATATATATATATATATATATATATATATAAATATATATATAGATGCATGTGTGTGTGTGGAAGCCAAGGTGGCGACGTATATAGGGGTTATTGAACCAACTCCTCTTTATGAACGAGAAGGGTGGAAGTTCAGTGCAAATGAGAAAAAGGTTGATGCTCTTAAAATGTACTTAAAATGTGTGTAAGAAAAGCTGAAGGGGTGAGAAACGTGGAGATATGTTGAACTGGTGAGAATGTTCATGCAGGATCACTGCTACGAGATGTTTAGTCATTTAGGAAGAATGGATGACTATAAATCGGTGAGAAGACTGCGTAATTCAGATGTGTTAGGAGGAGGAGGGAAAAAGTGTGTATAGATAACTTGAAAGAAGTACGGAAAAGGAGGGGTTTTAATATCCAGCGGGTCCTCCCAACAATTCAGAAAAGTGCACTTTTATCCAGCCTATTACCCTTCATTCTTTCCAAGTTACTAAACCATCTCAGAGCACTCTGGACCATCTTTTTGCCTATGCTAAGCTATTTACTACACAAATCGCCACACTTCTGACTCGTTCAAGTCGTCTTAATCCACATATATTAGATCTGGATTACGAAGAGGTCATCCTAATTCTCGCACTCGCCCTCTCCTGCCTGATATTCATCATTCATGCTTTAAGTTCACACTGGCAAGTACTGGTTAGTCTATCATTACTAACTCATGAAAGATCTTCAACCACTGAACGTTCAAATGGGTAAAAAACATACATCTTAACATTACATGTAACACAGCAATAGTCCTCAACTCTTAATCATTTCTGTTTCCCAAGATAGCAAATGGTCAACAACAGAAGTAGGTTCGTGTGTACGTGACACACGGAACGAAGGCCATGGAAACAGTTTTAGTTATTGCCAACATTATTTCTTTTTAGTATGTCAGCAACTTGTTTAATAAGCACTGGCTCCTCACCTCTTCCTATGTGAAGCTGTCATTCCCACGAGTATTTCAGTGTATACATTTAATTTTTAACAAGCTTACTGTATATTTCGCCATGCTCGCATTAAAAAATCTGATTTTTCTTCTTTTCTTAATTTATTTTGCTTGCTATACCATCACGACCATGCCTATCCTTACACATGTACTACTTATTATTTCATCTCTATAGCGTCCACCTTTTTTTTCTTTTATTGACATTCAACTCCCATTCTTCACTGCCATGTAAGAGAGTTGTATACTCTCTTCATAAATTCCAAACTTGACTCCATAGGTACTCCAAGTTTATTTAAAATTGTTTGCACACTTCCTGCTACCTTTCTTGCCTCACAGATTTCGTAACTTACCTCTTTTCACATTCTACCATCGTCTGAAATATTTTCTCCCAAACACCTATATTAATCTGCTGATCCCATTTTTCCACATTCTATTTTTAACAAATATTGCTCCATTTTTCTGGTTACTATTTACTCTAATAACCTAATTCTTGCTCCCATTTACTCTCAACATTTTCTCTTTACAAACGCTTTCAAACCTTTCACTAGTCTCTGCAGTTTCAGCTCATAATCCTCAGTCAACACCATATTTGCCAGCGTGAACCACTCTACACTATTCTTTGGATCTACGTCTAATTTCCTTTGTTTGACTTTTCGCATCACACTCCATCCATGAAGACATTCACCGCCCATTAAAACAACACAACAGTTCCTTTCTTGTGCCACATTAGCCGCTCTCCCACTACAAATTCTGATAAAAGCTCCACTTTTAACACTTTCAGGAACTAATATATACTATATATCCTTAACATAGTCTACATTGCCTCTTTATCCTTTCTGTCATCAGCTTTTTTTTTTCTAAGTAAGTGTAAGCCACAACAATGAGCTGTTTCCCCTAACAGGGGATGTCTATCGAGTAAGAAAGGACAGTGCTACAACCATTTTTATACGTGGATGAAACACTGTGCAGAAAAACAGTAAACTTCAAAAACTTTCGCTGTTTCATGTACCTACAGATGAAGGTTCATCGGCTGTTCATCGAACTTAGCATAATAATTGAACTAGTCACTTCTATCTTGCATGGTGGATTTTGAGGCCCCTCCAGTCCAGTGCCCCCTTCATTCAATCTATCATCTTTATTTATCTTTATGGGTCTTCTTCTCCTTCTTCCTCCTAACACTGCCGAAATGAATGCTCTTGTCATCAACCTACCATCCTCCATTTTTTCTACATAACCAAAACATCTCAATAACCACTGATCCCCTCACCTTCACTAACAGTTCTACCACCCTTGAAGCGTATCTCTGCATACTGTGTACAGCTTCCACCTTTTTACTTTCGTTTAGATTGAACATCCACACTTCACTTCCACAATGGAGAGTGTCTCAATATCCCTTCATAAATTCCAGTGTAGGCTCCCTGAGGTACTCCAAGTTTCAATATTTTGCACGCATCTGGCTACCTCCCTTTCCCTTGCTTCCCATTTCCGTTAGTTGCCTCTTCTCTCATCCTGTCATCATTCGAAATATTTATGTCTAAATACTTGTTTAAATCTGTTACTACCATTATTCCATGTCCATATGAACATATATTACTACAGTGTCCTTTATAATTTCACTCATGTTCACATTTACTCTCAGCTTTCTCTGCATGCAAATACTTCCAAACTCTTACACCAGCCTGCAACTTCTCTTTGCTATTCCCAGTCAGTACTGTATCATCTGCAAACATTAGCCATTCTGCAACCCATGTGTGACGCACTAGACCCTCAACTTTGCGGCTACCTACTGCTGTTTCTCTGACCTCTTTCACAATTCCATTAAAAAATATATTAGATAGCCGTGCAGGCATAACACGTCCCAAACATCCTCCCTAGTGCCTCTCATTTCCATCATGAGCCTTTTGAAGGGTCGTGTATCCCCTGTACAGTTTTTTCTGTTTAATTGCATATTTTTAACATAACTGTATCATGACAAAGATTTGACCCACAAACCCACTTCTCTAAGCTGACACTGATCTTCTACTTATCTTCTACTATCAGTTTCTCTGACAACTCATAAATTAAAATCTTTCCCTACCCATGCCCTTTCATACTAAGTAATATTATGCCCATACAATTCTCACAGTCTCATTTGTTACCTTTATCTTATTACAAAGGAGCAATTATTCTTCTCGTTCACTCCTTCGGAACCTTTTCCTTATCCAAACATAGACTACACACTCAGGTCATGCACTTTATCGTACTTTCACCACTGTACCGCAGGTTTCTCTTGTAATCCCATCAGCTGGTGCATTTCAATTTTTGTCCAAGTTAATTGCCCTTCTCAGTTCTTCAGCAGTCACTTTCACTGGCATTTTTCCCCAGGGGAAGCGACTCCAAAAGGTGCTAGCCTCCTGGTTCTCGGAAAGTCTTTGGGATTAAGGTGGTAGCCTCGCGCCTTTCTCCACCCGATTTACGACCAATCACAGTTAACTATCAGGTAGCTAATTCGCTGCTTAGGTAAACAAAGGAGCCTTGTGTTTTAACGAAACATTCCTAACTCGTTATACCTACTTCATTTTGGCTTTGCTCGGAATCGGACTCGGACGAGTGCCATGGTTGCTAGACTAGATGATATAGCGAAATTGGAAGGATATACAAATGCATTTTTATTTTCTATTTTATTCCTTTCTAACATACAATCTGCCTCCATCTTCAGTTACATCTATCTTTTGATGGCGTTCTTTGTACCAGGATTACAAAGCATCATCAGTTACGAATATCCTCGACACATAAAACTATTGCTCCGGAATCAGATCAGACACGACCTGGTGGTTATAATGTATGATGACAAACAACGGTGAAATATGCAAGATGAATCATCCGAAAAAAGTCTATGTAACAGCACGTAGAACACTTACAAACCAGGAGCGACTGCACGTCTTTTGTTCCTTGCGGGTTGAAGGAAGGAAATATGAAACTTTTGCGCAGGATGTAAACAATGTTCTTCACTTCAGTACATAAACAGTACACTTAACATTGAAAAAAATGTTTGCATTTCAACATGCAGCCTGTTTTTAGAGGCTGTGAACAATCCTCAACAGAGTCAGTAAAACAGATGCTTAATTTCACAGTCGTGTAATTTTGATTCAGCCATCATTTTTATTTTTTTGTTTTAGCTAATAGTACAGTAGTACCTAGGTTCTATTGATACTAATAGAACACGTTTTAATAGTACCGGTAGTACCCAGGTTCTAGTAGTTCCAGTGATACTAACATTACCTACTGTTTCTCAAAACATTACAGCGTGTATACTTATATAATTTACTGTATATAGCTTGCTATGGCACATATCTATTTATTTACACTGATTGAAAAAAATATCAACAACGATAATTTAGAAGACGTTTCGGTTATCATTACCTGAACAATGAGGTTACAATTCCAAGGTCTAACTAAAAACTACATTTTTCTTTTTTACAAAAATAAAGTCAATTTCCAACACACAGTAAGACATAAGTTTCATGGAAAGAATGTAATTTTATTTTTCATCGTTTGCATTTCATTTCTTTTCAGTTTTCATTGAAGAAATTGAACTGAAACAACGGAATGCAGACACCATCAAAGTAATGTAACTTATCCAGCCGTCCTTACCAATCAGATGTATCCTTGTCATTTCACTATGATACCAAATTTATGTGCAACGTGGGTGTAGCCACACTGAGGTATGGGATTGCTTGGATCCCCTAATTTTTAGGCAGTTGAAATAATTCAGTTAGGAAAATGGTAAAAAAGGTGGAGAAATGTAACATACATCTCAGTCTAATACCCACAATAAAAAAGCTACAGCATAGTACGTCCTGTACTTGACAGCAACAAGGTAATGATCACTGCCTTATGAAAATAATTATGAAATTTGAGTGAAAATCAACTTTTCTTAAATCCGACTAAAATTGTGGCTACGCCCTTGTACAACAATGAAGACTTCACTTATATCCTTTTTTCTTTTTTACGACACGAGAATACATTTGTTTAGCAAGTAGAACCGAATATGGAAAATTACAATCTGGGATAGTATGCAGGTAAACAGGTCATATCAGGGCACCAATAGACGGTCAAAGTGTGCAATTCGTAGCATTGCCCCAGAGAACTGACCGTCTATTGTGGTACTGAATGCTTCGTACACAATCCTGTTGCAAAAATTTGAAGCAAACTCACTGACGTACAAAATATCAAGTCAAAAAAGTTGTTCGTTTAGGACCACATTAAGACTCAAGTAAGGAGCATAGATAACGAGAAATACAGCAATTCGGAATCAACAATATTACAGACCTTTATATAACATTTCCAAAAACACCTTTCATTCAAGGTGTATTATTATGAACATAGATACATAGACGAAGTAAATGTTGCAGTACGTTCTGACTCAGGATTAACAGTAATGTAAACCGTTATGTAACATTTTAAAAATACATTTTAATTTCAAAGCTCATCTTTATTAAGAGAGAGAGAATTGTGCGGTACATATCTGGCCTTAGATGTACAGTTTCGTCATTTTACTTAAAATTTAATCTAACAATGAGTTCACTCATACAAAGGCTGACAGGACGGAGAACCTGTCAATATATCCAGGCCAGGTTCAAGGAAAAAGAGAACTTGGGAAGGGAAAAAGTCTGGGCCCTGACCCTAAAGAGAGACAGACCCACTTATTCAAAGAGGTATTCTCCGACGGAGAAGAGGAACAACTTCAGGGTGCCAGAGGTTTAAGGTAGAAAGAGAGTGTTACTAAACTGAGAAATTCATGAAGTATTCATCTACAAGCAGTTTAGGTTAGATGCATCAGCCTAACTAGGTATTACATTTCACCTGAAAAGAGGGGAAAGAGCTTACAGTCCCACACATCAGTGGGACCACAACAATATGAAGCAGGTCAGTTTTTCAATGGTAAAATGGTATTTTTTCATATGGGGCACGTCATTTAGGGGTTTGGCTTGAAAAGGTTGTCAGATCACAGTCTGACTGCGGGAAAGGTTTTGTTTGAGTGGATGGCCAGACCATAGGCAGATTGAGGCCGAGGCTTTTAGCCTGCTGGATGGTCAGATCACTGAGAGGTTGAGGCGAAGGTTACGGGTTATATCAGCAGTCACATCCTTGTTTCAGTTTATAATTTTTTTAGCCTTAGAGGACGGGAAAAAGAATCAGAGTGCAATATGTTTAGCGACACTCCATGTTTCAAAGCTCATGGTATGTTTATTTCTCTTTTGAAGCATGAAATGTGGTTTATTCTATACCCTTTCAAGCTGCTGATGTGTAGTTTTCTCATTTTTAGGCTCATGCTCAGTGGTTCATTTCAACCTCGAAAGTTCACAGTGTGTTTTTAATTATTTTTAGGCTCAAAGTGTTATCTGCCGTTTAGTCCATTTTCGAAACTGACCCTGTGGCATATTGTACCTTTTCAAGTTCATGGTATGATTTATTCCACCTTGTCAAGTTCATAGGGTTGGGTTTTTCGTATTTCTCAAGGTTAAAGCGCGTCCTGTACTCCATTTTCGAATTTCATGTTGTTTTGTTTACCTTTTTAAGGTCGGTCTGTAATATCTTCTACTCTTTGAAGTTGTAAAAGTGTGGGTAGTTCCGCTTCTGAAGCTCATTATGTGGTTTATATTATGTGCGATTTATTCTTTTTTTTTTTGAAAGCTCTGGTGGTGCTGGAAAAGATGGAGCCTGTTCAAAAATACGGGATGTCTGGGAGTGCAAAATTTATACTACTTGGTAGCATAAATTCCATTGTTACAAATTGTATCAGTTGTGTACAATTCCATTTCCAACATATATTCTCTCTCTCTCTCTCTCTCTCTCTCTCTCTCTCTCTCTCTCTCTCTCTCTCTCTCTCTCTCTCTCTCTCTCTCTCTGTTGGGAGGATGGATTGGAGCATTTCATCAAATATTCCATTACCAACAAACCCCACCTAAACTCTCTTTCTCCACGTGAGCCTTCTATTTATGTAACCTTTGTTTGAGCTTAATCCTTCTCAGGCGAGAAAGCTGATGACCTATTTATTTTAGTAATCCCTATGTGTATTGCAACCACAATAGAATTAATAAGTTTTAGACGTTTTATGTTATGAAATGGCCCAGACATCTAAAAAATCCCACAAGTGTCTCGTGGAAAGACTTGAAAATATGATATTAAATCGAAACTTTGAGCGTTAGGCTGCATTGTCGATTAGCTCAGATGATAAAATGAATGAAGAGAGAGAGAGCTGTATGAAATAACAGTGGGTACACAGGGTAGAACAGGCACATGTTCCACACACTGTCCTCCGCTCATAAACCCTACTCGATTCTCCCTATCAATCATTCTGCAGTTAAATGCTTCGAGCAAATCCTGTGAGGGTTTGAAAGCGGGACACACTGGTCGGGTTATTCTCTAGAATGATAGCAATCATATGGACATTGATAAATGTGCAATTTAACCAGTATTATTTTCAAAACGCTAAATTCTACAGGTAATGGTGAACTAATGACTAAATTTGATTTGTTGAAAGCGTTTTCTTCTGTCGTGTTAATTGTGTATATCTTACTAACATTGGCTTCTCGGCCATCGCAAACGGGTATCGCTCACTCAAGACTTTTTGGGTGAGGTTATTACTGCCACATAAAACCATGGTCATTTCATCAGTCAATAGGTAATCTTCTGTGGAACCTGTAAATTCATGAAAACCTTGGAGGGATGGCCATGATATTTATGGATTTATTAAAGCATACTGTTTATTTGTTTGAAGCTGAAGTCTTCAGCCTTATGTCCGTGTTGAAAGAAGTTATCTCCAGGAAGACAAAGCAAGGGAACAAACAGAGGTGTGTACAAAGAGGCATCAAAATTCATGATACTTGGCTGTATTAGGGTGCGTCCACACTACTGTCGAAAATATCGTCAATACACGTCGGCACTTTATTGCATGCAAATAACAAGCAGGCTGAAACTAAGTCAACGACCATAAGTAGAGAACGAATCTGGCCGATGTTGGACCAGCATAAGAACTGCTTAGGCCAGTGCTGCTCAGATTTTTTGGCCTCGTTACCCCCGGCCGTGCAGTGGTGTGATAGATCACCATTACCCCTACCCCATTCCTCTTCAGTTAAGTGAAGTTATAATATAAAGGAAAGAAAAATATTGGAATGGTTAATTTCCAATGCATTTTATATGTAAGAAATTCGTTTTACTTTTACTCAAGTCTTAAGAAATATAGATTTTAGACATTATTCTTTTGACAAAAAAATAAAATGAAAGCATTGTTCTTTTTATTAGAAATTGGAATTAAAGCATTATTTCTTTGGTAATTAATAGAAAGTAAAGACTTTATTGCTGCATTATTAATGGGAAACGTGGTATTATTATTATTATTATTATTATTATTATTATTATTATTATTATTATTATTATTATTTACAGATTTACTGAATTTTACTCCAAAGAATATTAATTTTAGAAAGTGCCTCGTTAGCCCCCAGAAACGCCTTCATTACCCCCACGGGAGTAATTAGCCCCGGTTTGAGAACCACTGGCTTAGGCCAGCCAATAAGTCGTTAACTTGTATTCAGCCTGTTTGTGATGTGTGCGTGATAAGTTACCGACGTGATTCTATAACATGTTTTACTATAGCTTGGGCTTAAATTATACATCATAAGGATCACGTTACTATTTGTGCTTCAAGGCCCAGCAGGAAAAATTGAAACAAAAGTTTTCGTGTAAATTTAACCTACACATCGTATGGGTACAACAACAAAAATTTTACTTTTGTACTTCTGTCATTGGCCTTTTGCTCTGTATTTTTAACCTAGTGATGTGTATGAAAAAATGTGCACGAACGCATGAGGTACTGATTAGTGTCAGTGTTTACTGCAAGGTCTTGCCGCATTGTCAGTATTCATAGCATATCTATTAATGCCCTTACCATTTAAAATTCTGGGAAAATTTGAATAGTTATAGGTACCTGCAAAATACAAGAAAATATGTATTGCTAGATCATCAGTGAAAAGACACAGGAAATAATTTGGAGACACTCTAAAATATTGTGTGTAATTACAAACAAATAAAACACACGGCAAATGTACAAATAATGGCAAGCCCATTGCTATCATATTTTTATCAATCGTTTGACAAGAACACCATAAATAAAACATAAATAATATAATGAATACACTTGTAAATATACGAAGGGAGACTGGTGTCTCTTGCCGGTTGTAGTAGGTCATGTTTCCAACAAGAATGCTTGTAAAAAAATGCATTAAGATGAAAACACAAAACAAAAATCAGTTAAACTAAGAAAACCTGGGAGCTTCTTTTCAGGTGGTATTTAATGACTCTGCTCTATTTGTGATTTCGAGGCCAACCACTGTACATTAGCCCAGCTACGAAATCAAAGGCTTCACTATTTATTTATTTATTTATTTATTTATTTATTTATTTATTTATTTATTTATTTATTTATTTATTTATTTATTTATTTATTTATTTATTTATTTATTTATTTATTTACTTTCTTATTTCATCGGTTTACTGGTAGATATTTTGTATTTGTTATTTTGGTCGACAAAAATTTGTTATTTTGGTCAACAAGTGGGTATTATGTTCTTGGGAATCAAGCTAGGGAAATTCTTGCCCATTTTGATATCTCCGTAAGAATGTATGAACAAAATTAATAATCATAATAAGAATCATTATCAATAATTAACAGCATAATTTTGATATACAGATTATCCAGGAAAAAGACTTTAAATCAGTCTAAGATTCTGAAAAAAATTTTTTCGTATGAATATAAAGCTGATCTCTGCATTATTATTACAGGAATGCAGCTAATCTTCTTTCACCTTCAGAGTTACCTCTGAATTAGAATAAAATTTTGAATTCTTCACTAAATATATACATTAATATTGCATAGCTCTGGTGAATGGAACCTTATGTCTGAATACAAAGGACTTTGCAATAGCCTTCCATTTTTTATACTTAACCTCTGAAAGCCTTAGAATCTAGAATACAGCTTTACTACAGGAGCCAGGCCACACTAGATGGCGCTGAGGACGTTCTTATTTGCATCTGATTCCCGACTTAGGGAAAGTTACAGTTTCTGTGTAGGACTGACAGTTTTTTTGCTTAAACTTTGGAGCTGTTGCACGATATAATGTTTTGATGCACTTATTTCCAGACAAAGTAGATTTTTTAGTGTACTATCTACAGGCAAGTAACCTTTACTAAATTATGGATGAAATTTCATAGCGTTTGCTACAGTTCAATACATTTGACACGATTCTTTAAAACCAATACCTGTAATCATGAATCAATATTTTAAGGGACTTTAAGGCTAATGATATCACAGATAAATTATTTTTTTACAGTAAACTTTCTTCGAGAAGAAATACAAGATGGAATTCGGAAGTAGCAAAACAAGTTATTTATTTATTTATTATTTTTTTTTTGAGTACCACTATGATTATCCTCTATGCCAGCTGGTATGTGTTGGCAGCTCTAAAAATAAAGCTTTCGACTCAATTTTCTTGATGAGGTAAGGAGAAGAGCTGCAAGACCATTGCAAAGTCCTTTGTTACATTTAGCCTAGGGTCTGTAATATTTATGGGTCCACTGGAGTTTATCTTATTTAGAGGTAACTTTAAAAGAGAAATAAGATTAGCTGAATCTAATTATTTAACATTATTGTTAGAGCCCAGGTTTACTTTACAACTCGCCTAGTATTCCTTTGAAGTTTTACAGTTTTGTATGATTATTTTTGGCGTGGTATAATTTTCATTTTATTATAATTTTTTTTTTATTTTACCTCTCAATTTTAAGTTAGAAGATATTTTCATGTGTTTTATTAATTCACTTTGAATAGGTATTGCATTCAAATTTAGTCTTTTTCAAAGAAGGCAAAAGCATCCATCACAGTGTTTCAGGATTCCAAAACAAATATATACAGAATTCAATACAAAAAAACTTTCAGGGGATGTAAGCAAGGTCCTGATTGTACCCCTGAGGAAAAACTGAAATTGCCATAATTGTAACAAGTCGACACCCAAGGCTCGTCACATTCAAATGAATTCTTATTCAAGAAACACACACAATGCAGTCAGAGTTCAATTCTTAATTTGTCAATAAATTGTTTTTACAACATTGCTATACTCGTACAGTACAGTTCAGGGAGTAACATCAATATTGTTAATTTTTGTTATTGAAAAGTAGTCAAGGATGGAAGGCCGTACAGGACACAACTGAAGTCCTAACTTAAATAAATCCCTTATCCATTTTCCATGAAAATCTTGGTGAATTATGTAGGAAAGTGGGAGTATGCTTTAACAAAAATATCAGTTTTCCTCAACATAATTGAATACCAGACGCGGCAGTTGATTCTGGGAATCTTTGAAACATTTGTGAACATTCAGACAAGAATATACGTTAACCAGATCCAGTTTATCGGCCTTGACAAAATTCATCTGTTTGGGCTCCAAGAGAAAGTTCATTTTCTTTTGAAAAGATATTCTTACGCTAACAGAATAACGTAAGCAACATTCACCATAATTTCTGTGTTGAGACTCTCAGTCAATAGATTTTCATATTCGATACAATCTTTATAAGGAGTCCACTTGAATAAGATCAACGGAATTTCGTTCACAGCCCAAAACATTTCCTGATTATAAACGTCCATTTTACTCAAGTTATTTTGTATATCAAGATCCTGAAGGTGAGGTTGCCCTACGATGGAACATGGCATTGAAAGCTCCTTTCCCTTTACTGGATATTCTGAACGAAACTCGGAGCTTCAAGTCTCATATGTGGTTTGGGGAAGGGTAGTGCACTGTGAAGGAATCTAAGGTCAAGTGCTCCAGTGAGAGGAATCAGTCTGTGTATTGCTGGTGGAAAATGTGTCCTTTATAATATCAACTCAAGATAAAAATGCTCCCGAAGCATTAAAAGATATTGATAATTTCATCTGCCTTGTCTTTTATTTTATCAAACTGTAGGAAGAGTCACACACAATTATGTATAACCTCTGTATTTTTTATCACCATACGCCCTTTACCCTTAGAGGGGTATCCCCATTTGCCTTTCAGCAAGTCTTGCTCTGCCAAATAGATGTCCAATCTATGTGCCGATGTTGTCTGGCACGTCTTGTTGCCTATTCATCCAAGTAGTGACCAGAACCAACACTGAGTATTTTATGTGACTAACATCAGCATACAACTAGGCCTATTTCACAAGAATATGTAGACAGTCTTTAGCATAAAATTGACTAAATTGTTAAAAAAAATCTGAGCTAAATTTTCTATCAATAATTTCTGAAATACAGATTGAATGTAAACCTCTCGATTGAAACAAGTATCCTTTCGCATTTTTTTCAAATATATAATTAAAAACAGTGAACTTTCTCCTTATAAAGCACCCATCTCCAGCCTCAAAATACGACAGAGCACTATAACTGTCATAATTCCTTTTTACTGTTAATGTTTGGTTAAATCTGAGATTAATAGTTCGAAGCTACGGCTTCTGCAGATAAAATATCCATTTGTTTCCTCTTCCGGATGTTTGAGCACCGTCATGTATTGAAGGAGTGCTTGAGTAATGGACGGAAATAGAATGGTGGAAGTATCGTATTGTATAAACTAGGGATGCTGAAAAAGAAGAAGAAGAGGAGGAGGAGGAGGAGGAAAAGATGGGAAAGAGGGGAATTAAAAGGACGAACTTTTTGCGTACTTCTATCAAGAGCTCAGAGTACTAGTAATATCTTTCATCTGAAGAGCATAGGTCTATACAGTAAAGAAATTGCTGCTGGCTATTTCCATGTATATATAATACTTTCAAATTGCAATTTTGAACAATTATGCATGGCATAGTAAGGTAGTTCTGTCTCTCCCAGCTTCAAGTTATACATAACCTTGAGGTAAATGCCCTTTATCTTTGCAGCATTTCGAATGCCTAGGATTAACATCTTATTAAAGTCTCTCTATTATCTCCATGTTTGTTTTAAGCCTTCTTTCATGCAGAGGGTGAAGTCTCCTTTCAGTGAATGTGTTCATCTTATTAACTACAAGGTCTGTAAAGAAAACAAAGACATATTCTATAACAGCGTCTTTTATATTTTCTTAACATTTTCTGAATGAGTGTTATTTAAACTTTCCTCTCTATATCTTTGCAAAGATTGAATATCACAAATAGATCAGCTTTGGTTCATATATTAATGTCAAATTGCTGACAAAGGTCAGTGACGTATCCTGACCAATCTTGGTCAGAATCATCTGCATTTGATTTAGCCTCAACCTGTGCTTGGGCTGCTTCGGCCACAATGCTTGGAGCTACGTCCCCTAAAGCTGCTTCAGCCCATGCTTTGTCCTCTTTTTCTTCCCTACTCTGTTGTTTTCTTTGATAGCTCTTGGTTTTTTGGGCGACTGATTTCTCACTAGCTTCAGATTTACGGGATATTTTAGGTGACTCTGTCAGTTCCTGTTTGGAGTCACCATTTTTTAACCTGCCATCTGATCCTTTTGTTATATCGTCCTTTGGGTAATTTGTGACTTTCGATGTGTAAGGATCTTCAACTGTCGTTGTGCAATGGCCGTGTGTTTCTGGATTGGTTGTGTCAGTAGTAAGGTTGCCTCCGAAATCCCCCTGCCTTCGCTCATCAGCTGATTGCAACAAGTGACATATGTAATAGTCAGGTCTAGGTTTAACACCCAGGTCCTCTTGTACACTTAGGATCACCTCCTGAACATCTGTAGAGCTAACATCACAGCATTTTCTCTTGTATTCTTCAAGGAGTGAGTTTATGCTTTCGTCGCTATATAGTTTTGATTGCTTGATGTCATAAAGAATGCTTCTTTTAAGCTCAATGAGCCTTTCTGAGCGTGGCATATTTCTGTATGAACTATAGAATCTCATTGCCGGTAGAGCTGTGGTCAGGCTTCCCCCTAAACTTCTACATTTGACAGTTGGAGTTAGAACATTTTCAGGTGTGGCACCACGGCTGCCAGTATATGCACTGTCAACACTAAAGTCACCAGAATCACCAACGTCTCCATGGTGGGGTTTGTATATTGTTTCTTGTATTTTCTTGCGAGAAGTGAGTGCATACCTTTTTGAGATTGGGTTATCACTTCCAGAGCACGTATCATTTTCATCTTTCTCATCAGTTGCAACATCAGTTTCTTCAAAATTCTCTTGGTATTTCTTAGGTGTTGTATCAACTGATGGCAAGTCTTTTTTACATACTGTCTGTAATTCACCAGGGTCCTCATCAGAGGAATAGAAATCAGACGCATAATCTGCAGTTGCATTATTCTGGTCGTCATGTGATGGCTTTCGTTTTGGAGGTTGGTAACATCTTTGTGCCAAGAGTTGGGGAGATACTTGAGATTTCAGAATTCTTGGATTATGAGGAAGACGTTCAGTAAATCTTTCAGCATGTTTGTCAAGTAGATCAGACGTTAGTGGAGTGCGTTTTTTTACTCTAACTGCTCTTAGAGTTGCTCTTAGCTGTTGGACAGATGGGTTTATGCTTGGATTCACCTCTGGTGATGATTTTTTCCTGCTTTGCTGTCTCATTTCTTTTTTATGAGAAGGTTTTGTCGACATGAATTCTCCTGAATCTGCATGTTTAATTTCTTTGAATTTTGGTTGGCCGTACTTGCTTATTTTCTTTTTCTCATTTTCAACAAGGTCTGATAGTACACTGTCAAGCCTTGCTAGGAATTGTGATTGATCATATTTTTCATCATAGTTACCTGCAGTCTTTAAAGGTTGATCAGTCTGAACTGTTTCCTTGGGAACTGATTTTCTTTTAACTCGGTGCGCAGGTTTTGTCCCTGATCTGACTCTGGAGCTTGAGGATGAGGAACTGGAGGACTGACTGCTTGTGGACTGATCTGACTTTGATTTGGCATATTTTCGACGAGAGTGGCCTGCATCTCTGCTGTGCAGGTCTGATACAGAATCCTTTTTATTTCTCAGACTAGTTCTTTTCCTTTCATGCGATTTAGATAATCTTTTATTTGCTATTCCTTTTAAACAGTCTGTGGGATCATTGCTGTTGTTGGATGAGTCACTCATGCTAAATCTTGGTGGAAAGTCTTTGTCTCTGTATTTCACTGTGTCGGCAATTGCACCATAGCATTTGTCTTCATCACTGCTTATACTTCTCTGAAATACTTTCTGACTTTTAGGCTTTCTTTGTCTTCCTCGATAATCTACATCAAAACTTCTGTGTAAGTTTTTTGTTGGCTTAACTGCTGGATGGACACTGGCACTTGTCC
Source organism: Macrobrachium rosenbergii (assembly GCF_040412425.1). Classification (NCBI taxonomy): domain Eukaryota; kingdom Metazoa; phylum Arthropoda; class Malacostraca; order Decapoda; family Palaemonidae; genus Macrobrachium; species Macrobrachium rosenbergii. The sequence goes on from NC_089753.1 coordinate 55,719,281, forward strand.
TTTCTGACCCACCTTTATCATCGATACTGGCATCATCGTCATTTGCTGCAAAGTTGTTTTCTTTATTACTTTTGCTCTTTTCCCACTGGCGTCTTCCTCCGTTACCTGACTGACCTTGATCTGCATCTTGTTCTGTAGGAACACTCTTACCTAGGATGTTTCTACATATGTATCCTCTAATTGTGCAAGTGTCGGAGAGGTTAGGTTCAGTTTTTTCTGGATTTTTTTCCGTCTGATTAGCAGTAAATAAGTTTTCTATTTTCATTTTTTTATATCCAGAATATTTGTATATAGAATAGAAATACTTCATTTTCATCATGAAATTTGCGAACCTCTTTCTTAAGGAGGGTTCATTATTCTGACTTTTAGAATAATCTGCATTTGTTAAGATATACTCAATGTTACAGAGCTTTTTGGATGACCTCGGTATCTTTTGCTGAGGTATGCCATAAAAAAGATCATTCAAGTTTTTTTGTAAGTGCCAGTCTGAACAATTGTTATTGCTATCCTGAGAAATTTTGAAAGATTCGTGATATACTGCATTTGGACTAATGGAATCACACTCCCAGTACTGCTCTGAGCTAATGAAGAAGCATTTATACCTTTGTTTAACTCCAAATGGAATTACGTTCGGAGATGTTTCTCTTTTAGGCTTTGAAACAGGGAAATGACTGGGTATTTTTTCTGTGAACCTTTTATGACAATCATTGACAATTTTCCTTCCTCTTTCACCTATATTCCACAATTTTGTTGTGTTTGTACCTAATATGACTCTCTGATTGCACTCCTTAGGTTCAAAATCCTGAAAGATCCCTAACAATTTCATCTCTTTTAATTCACCTATCCTCCCCAGTACTTTCCTGCCCAAAGTTTTGGTCTTTTTCCTGCTTATGTTACTCCTTGGGTTACTCCATGAATGAGATAATGGTTCAGGAGACACATCATAATGTGACTGCTGTATATTATTGTTCCTATTTTGGGAAGTGTAATTATCATGTCTTAAATAGTGCTGAAGGTGGAGTTCTAAGCCTTTCTCTCCTATTTCAAGTTTACTTTGACCTGTCATTGTTGGTTCCTCTAGGGTTTGAGGACTTTTCAGACAGTGTTTGTGCTCTGTGTACTCTTGCAGCTGACAGCACAGCTGTTGATCTGCAGTAGGACAATGGTTGAATTTCTCATATTCCTTTCCATTGCCTATAGCATTTTCAAACCTAGCATATTCCAAGGCCTCTTGTATCCATGCTCCATGACTATTTTCAGTGTGCGTTCTCCCACTTCTATCGGTATTGCTGGATGATGTGACCTTTTTTTCTACAGCTGTGTTTTGTCTTCCATTTTGCCAGTTATTTCGGTCAATAATTTCCCCTCTTACTGCTTTTACCCAAGTTCTGTCATCTTGTTCATTCTCATAACTTATCCTTGCTTTATTTCTTTCATTTTGCAATTCCTCCTCTCTTGTTCCTTCAAATAATGGACCTAGTATTAAGACTCCTTCTTTTATTGCCTCATTGTGATAAAATTTTTCATCAAATGACAAAGCAGAATTGGCTGTGTTTACTACATTTTTTGTAGACAAGTTGTTTCCTTCCTTAGCATACCAACCTCTGTTTCTACCGGCATTGTATTGACAAGGCATTGCTTCTTTTATCAAGTCCTCCTGACCTATACAAAGCTTATTATACTGTTGATGATTATGATTCTGCATTTCCGATCTATTTTCAGTCAGACCATTTTCCTCCCTTTCTGTCAGAATTCTGGCTGATAAATTTAACCCTCCATAATCTGCACTTCTGCTAGTTTCTTGTCTATAACTATTAACATTGGCAACATATTTCTGAGAAATAAGAGGTCTATTCCAGCACTCCACAGAAAGAGAGGTGAGGTCATCAGTAGTGTTAGCAGTCAGAATGCAGTCGTCTGCATCGCCTTCACTTGGGAGGGGTGCCTGCATGGTCATTAAAGCTGGCTTCTTAAGCATGCTTTGGTAGAGTCTCCGGAAGGCCAACACTGTAAAATAAAGACAGTCGTTAGAACTCATTCTGTGATTTCTTGGTAGCTGACAAAGTTACACCCATGTACAGTATATAAAGTTAGATTTCAATAATGTTCAGAACGATTCAAAACAATTGATGAGCCTTTGGAAGGGGAACCAATTAACACAATAATTTTTGTACTTATGATAAAAAAAAACATACAACACAAAGACAAACACTGGAAAATACAATTATGAATCTGTATAATTCTGAGTATATTTGACCCTATAAGAAAGAATATTTAGAGAAATTAGTTAATCTGAGGTCCTATTTGGCGAAACTTGTTAAACATATTGTAGAACATTTAGAATAAACTTTACTTTAGAATTATTTAAATAAAAATAAGTTGATTAAACTTTATTCATTAGTATGTAAATTCGATTTTTATTTATTTATTCATTTTTTTTAGCGAGTAGTGAAATTATTCAGCCCTGCCAACACTTTAACTCTGGTGCCTCAGGTCGGGAATGGTAGACCATTGTAACAAGGAAAGACCATTAAGCAAATATTATAAGAAAACATGCCCCCGGACCATCTCCACATCCAAGCCAAGAGAAGCTTTATCAGTGAGATATTAAAAACTGTATGTAATGACTTTACCGATTGAGTTGTAATCTCTCACCCTTTCTCATCGCGGTTTAGTTACTACCTTACCTCCCCAGCAAAAGTCTGTTAAAGGTAGGGGTGGGAGTGAGTCAAGCCCATTTCCTGCAAAATCCAGTTTGGCTCTTTTGACCTGAACAGAGAAATCTGTACCTGATAGTTAGTACTATTGTGGGTCGCAGCCACATGGAGAAGGGCGTGGAACTAATAACTTCAGCCCCAAAGTACTTGCAGAAAACCAGAGGTTAATTCCTCTTCGTACAACCTAATCTGAGGGGAAAAGGCTGTAGATATATGAATGTGTTCGTGTGTGTGTGTGTGTGCGTACTAGTAAGGAGAGGAGTGGCTAGAAGCATATCCAGCCATTATGTGGATGAAGCAAAAGATAAGTTCGAGAGGAAGGGACGGAAACATGTTTTTAAATTTGATTAAGAGGAGTGAGTTGGATAAGAATGAAGTGAGCGGAACATATAAGGAGAAAATTAATCAAACATGAACTGAAGTTCGTGACAGGGAGGTGGAAGGAGTGGATGAGGTTTTTGTGAAATTTCATGATGGAATCAAAGGGACAGCAGGGAATATTTGTGGGTAGTGGGGTGGATGAAGACAGTATAAAAACACTAAGTGGTAGAATGATGACAGGGTAGTCGAGAAGAAAGTGAGTGTGCAAAAAAAAAGAAGCTAAGTAGGAAGAAAACAGGAGGAAAGTGAACAAGAACTTTGGGGAGAATAAAAATTTGTTCTATAGGGAAGTAGATGCAGAGAGAAAAATTGGTGAGCAAATGGACTGCAGAATAAAAGATGCAAATGCAGAGGTGCTCGCTGAAGTGAATGCAGTCATAGGGCAATGGAATGAGTATTTAGAAGATTTCTGGAACTGGGATAATAGAAGAGTGGCAGTGGTGAATGATGTATGAACAGAAAAAGGTTATGTATATTTGAGAATGCTG